>NC_133620.1:372889133-373236633 GCF_048593235.1 Sminthopsis crassicaudata | reverse complement strand
TTCCTAGCAAGTCATTTAACCCCAATTGCCTCAGCAAATATATATATATATGTGTGTGTGTGTGTGTGTGTGTGTGTGTGTGTGTGTGTGTGTGTGTCACACATTAAGCACCGGGGATACAAAGAAAGGGAAGGGAGAGAAGAGAGCAAGGATTTATTAAGCACCTAGTATGTGCCAAGCACTGGGCTTAGCTCTTTACAAATATTACATCATTTCATCCTCAGAACAATCCTTGAAGAACTTACTTTTAAATGGGCAAGACAAGGTATACATACCTCAGAACATGGAAGCTATATCTAGTAGTTTTTAAAAATATATATTTTGTATTATTCTTTATATATTTAATTGCATGCAACCCAGCTATAGGCAGCTGGGTTAAAGTGGATGAAGATTTTGATTTGAAGTAGGGAAGCCCTGAGTTCAGATATAACCTCAGACACTAACTAGCTGTGTAATACTGGGCAAGTCACTTAACCTTTCTCAGCCTCAATTTTCTCATCTGTAAAGTAGGGATAATATTAATACCTTCTTTCAAGAGTTGTTGTGAGTGTCAAATGAAATAATTTTTTGGAAACTGCTTTAGTGATATAAATGCTAGCTACCATTATTTTAGTATATGTTTCATTTTTGTTTTTATATCCCCAAAGCTTAGCATAGTACTTGATATGAAATAAATGCTTGTTGATTGATTGATTATTATTTCTGTATTACAGATGAGAAAACTGAGGGTTCAGAGAAGTAAAATAATTTGCCATAAGTTATATAGGTAGCTAATGTTAGGATTTGAATCTGGATCTTCCTTATTTCTCATTTCAAGGACAGTGTTCTTGCTATTACTTGAAGAAGAAAATGCATGTAATGTACTTTAGTTATTGTAAAATCAAGCTATTATTATTGCTAAGATTGGTAAGGGGAGATGGGAGGCAGTTAATAACTGAAGGGCAAAGTCGATTGCAGGGCTGAAGGGGAGAGAGGGTGTGGTTCCTGTTCTTATTAGTTGGGGCAAGGTGGCAGCAGGACCACATGCCAATGAAAATCACCCTGACTCAGGTGGTGTAACTTGTCTAGGTCAGGTAGTTGGGTGAGCAGTGACCCCAGAGGGCAGTCAGGCATCAGCTGGGAAGTGTGTGAAGTAATCCATATAATCTGAATCATTCTGTAGAGAGGAAAGAATGGCAATAGCTTCTTTCTTTGGAAATACCCCCAATCGTAAAATGGCTTGCAGTTACTTAGGGATTTCCAACCAATGACCTGTGTGGGCAGAAAATAGGGCAGGTGTCATCTCTGAGCTCCAAGGAGATGGAGTCACTTGGTCAGGGTCCTACAGCTTGAGTCAAGTCTTCTGGTCTCAATCATATCATGGTCTAGCATTTTGAAGTTTTGTATAACTGACTTTGGGAAGGCAGTCTATCTCAGGGACCTGGATGAGATATGGATGATGAAATGGCTGATCTTATTCCCCTCCATCTCTCCCTGTTTGCTCTCCCTTCCTCTCAGTCTACATTCAGAATACTGTATAGTTGAAAGAGCCTTTTCAAGTTTTTTAGTCTCTCTATTTCTTTTGGAAGGATCAATATGGCCTCTGCTGGATGACCTTCAAGGACCAGGAAGTCTATTATAAGGTTGGATTTGTTACAAAAATCCTACTTATATGGAGTTAAAATCAGTCAGTTGCTTCTACCTCTAGTCTTTCCCTCTGAAGCCAAGGGCGTCAAATCTCACCCCTCATCCATAAGAAAATGCTTCATTTTAAAAAGTAACTTTAATTTTACTTTTAAAAAAATTAGCAAGAATTGATCTTCCTTCCTCCATCCCCTGGAGCACCTCTCTCCCAAAAGGAAAACAAACACTTTTTAGCAAATAGATATAGTTAAGCAAAACAAATGTTCACATTAGCTATGTCCAAAAGAGTCCTCATGCTAAAATTTTCTTTTGCATCTTGAGTCCATCTACTCTTGGTCAGGAAGTGGGTAACATACTTCATCTTTGGTCCTCTGGAATCATGGTTGCTCATTGTATTGATCAGAGTTAAAAGATGTCTGTCTTTCCAATATTATTGTTATTATAAACTTTGTTTTGGTTCTGCTACTTTACAATTCATACATGTCAGTCAATCAGTAACACTAAGAACTCAGTTTCTCCTAACTCCCAAGTCCAGCACTCTATTTATAATGTGCCTTCAAAAATATCCCTAATAATCCTGATTAAAGACGCAGGAGTAGACTAGATGATCTGTTGAGGGTCCAAATCTTCAGCATCCAGCTCAGTACCTTGTCCACAGGAGGTACTTAAGGATTTGTTGAATTTGAATTTGCTGTTTCTTAAAATAAGCTATCATGTTTACTTCAAATCTTTAAAATTTTTTTCATGCAATTTTATTTTATTTTCATTTCTAGATTCTCTTTCTCCCTCTGCCCTATCCCTTATCCACTGAGAAGGCAATAAATATACAAAAGATCACAAATGTCAAGTCCTGTAAAACAAACATGTTAACAAATTTCCACCATTTTCATGTTACAACAACAACAAAAAAGAAAAAGAATAAGAAAAATATGCTTCAATATTTATTCTGAGTCTATCACTTCTCTATGTGAAGGTGGGTAGCATTTTTCATCATGGGTCTTTTGGAATTGTGGTGGGTCATTGAGTTGATCAGAAGTTACTCAGTCTTTCACCATTATCATCTTTATAATTTACTATAATTAATCTGTACAATATTCTCTTGGTTCTGATCACTTTATTTGGCATTGTTTCATAAAAGTCTTCCCAAGTTTCTCTGAAACCATCTCCTTCATCAATTTTTATAACACAATAGTATTCCATCACATTCATATGCCATAACTTATTTAGTCATTCCCCACTTCTTGGACATCCCTTTAGTTTTCAATTCTTTGCCACCACAAAAAAGAGCTGTTATGAATATTTTTATATATATGAATCCTTCATCTTTCTCTTTTATCTTTTTTGGGTCTATTTTCTTCAGCCAGTCTTTGTATAGAACAATCTCTGTACTCCCTTAACCACTCTGGTCATCCTCTTTGGATGTATTACATCTTGTTAAGGTACCAGAACTGAATATAGTAGCCTAGATGAAGTCAAACCAAGACACCCTCATCTTGCTCATTCTGGATATGGTACTTTTATTAGTGCCAGGCCCTGATCAAGCCATCTTCTTAGACTGGTCCACTGCATTGTCTCTGCATTAAAGAGAATGGTTGGAGTCACCAGGACCTGGTTTCTGGGTCAAGCAAAAGGCAGGTCCCATAAAACTAACTTCTTGGGAGTCAGCCAGTGTACCTGGAGTCAGACTTTACCCTTCGTGGCTCACTGTAGTCAGGCTTATGTGGGAGGATCCTGGAGTGATGGAGCTACTCCTACTATTTCATGTTGTGCCCTGGCAAGAACCAATCTGTGATTGGGTTCTGCATCTCATGAAGGAAAATTTACAGAATCTTAGAGTGGGAAGAGAGCTTAAAGGTCATCGAGTCAGCCCTTATCTAAATCAAGAACCCTCTGGGAAATATCCTTAGCAATCATGAACTCTTCATCTTATGAGGTAATCTATTGGATTGTTGGATAATACTTACCAGAGTTTTTAGTACCTTGGACTGAAATCTCCTTCCTAGGTGTCATAAGACATACAAATAGTCTGTCAGTCACCAGTGTTCGCTGTGTATTGTGTTCAGAGTCATATGAGAGGAGTATAGAAGAAAAAGAAACAAGCCTGTCCTCAGAGAGTTTTAAATTCAATTAAGGGGATAATTGGCAATGGCAAGAACTCACATTTCTTCATATTAAAAATTACCTTTTCTAAACTTAGTAACCATTAACAAAAATAAATATTCAAATCAAAATGACCAAAATGATAGGTAAAACCACAATTTCTAAATTATTTACATTGTGTTAAAAAGTACATGTTTTTGAACACAGAAATAACAAGATTGTGTGACGATCAACTATGATCAACTTAGCTCTTCTGAGAAATACAAAAAGAAAATTCTAATAGACTTGGGATGAAAAATGCCATCTTATCTAGAGAAAGAACTATGGAGATTGAATGCAGTTCAAAGCATACTATTTTCACCTTTTTATTGTTTGTTTTTTTCTTTCTCATGGTTTTCCCCCTTTGTTCCGATTTTTCTTTCACAACATGGCTAATATGAAAATGTATTTAAAATGGTTGTACATGCATAATCTATATTAGATTGCTTGCTGTCTGCAGGAGACAGGAGATAAGGAAGGGGGGAATTTGGAACTCAAAATTTTACAAAAATGAATGCTTAAAACTTTTTACATGGAATTGGAAAAATAAAATACGAGTAAGTTTTTAAAAAGCATATATTTGGGACAGAGGTGATGCAATGGATAGAGCACTGACCCTGGAGTCAGGAGGATCTGAATTCAAATATAACCTCAGCCACTTAGCTATGTGACGCTAGGCAAGTCACTTAACACTGCCTCAAAAAGAGGTGTTATGTTCACTTTAACCAAAGAATAATATAGAGTTTTGTTTGCTTCTATGACCTTCCTGATCCTGATTCTCCTCCTTCTTTTCCTCCTCCTCCTCCTTCTTCTTTTCATTCTTGTTCTTCTCCTCCTGCTTCTCCTTCTCCTTCTCTTCCTCCTCCTCCTGTGCTACCTCTTCCTCCTCCTTTTCTTCTTCTTCTTCTTCAAAATTGTTGCTATTGTTTTTCCTTCTTTCTTTCCTTTTTTCTTCCTTCCCTCTCTTGATCCCTCCTTCCCTTCCGCCCTCCCTCCCTTTCTTCCTTTTTTATTGTCATATTGTAGAAATTTTTCTTATTCTGCATCACAGACTCAGCGATTCATGAACTTTCAGAATTGGAAGATACCTCGGTGGCCAATTCATATGCTTCTGCTTTTTACATTTGTCATTTCTTAAGAAACAATATTATTTCATTGTGTTCATACACCACAATTTGTATTGATTGCATGGATTTTTAGCTTTTCGCTTTATGCTGCTAGTGATATTTTTGCATAGATCAGTCTTTTCCCCTCTTATAAAAACACTTAGAGCATAGTCTCCTAGTAGTGGGATAATAGGTCAAAGAACAGTTTTGCAATGCAAACCGTATAGTGCTATATTGCTCTCCAAAAAGATTGCACCAATTTATAGCTCCATTTGTTACACAGTGCCTATATCTCCATATTGGAGACAGCATTGGATTTCGGCATTTGATATTACATTACACATGCCAGTGTAATGGGTATAATGAGTATAATACAAGAGTCAACAATTCTCAGTTATATAATATTTTATGGCTAACAAAGTTCTTCCCCACAGCAGGTAGGGAAGGAAAGCAGTGCAAGTATCAGCCTTTCTGTTTTACAAATGAAGACATAGAGATCCATCTCAATCCAGTTCTTTTGACTCCTCCTGTTATGAATACATATATGTGGACTCAGTATATCTCTACTTTGCTGGCACAATAATTCTCCCATACCCAAAGTCTCCCAGGGTTTTTCTCCAGAGAAGTTAGCAAGTAACAGAAGAGTTAGATTTTATCTCTACATAACTTAGGATTGTTACTTATGAACTTGAAATTGCTACATGTATGTCCAAGTGACAGTAACAAATATTGCCCATCTGAAACGTGTCTGTTTGTACTTGTGTATTGAGTGCCACATGTATTAATTATTGCATCTTTGAGAGAGGTTTGCTTAACATGTTGTTATTTTCATTCACTTATATACTTTTGTTATGCGCATAGTATAGCAATGTTTAATTGTTTTGCTTATTGTTTATTTACATATACATATATTTGTGATTATAGTTAGGAGTTTAATAGTCTTATTGATAGTTGTAGTTAGTAAGTGTTGCATCAGTTAGTTGTTTTATGGTTTTGATAATATCCTGTATACTTTTAAGTATGAATATACTTTTGAACTATGTATATGCGGTGTCCTGCTGAGAATTTAGGCATCTTGCCATTGGAGAACCTGGAGTTATGGAACATTTTGTATGGAGCCATATCTATTGCATATACCATTAATGCACTTTGGTTTTCTTTTGTTTTCAGTGGCACTCTATGCTAACTGATGGGGCCTGCATATGTGCCAGAATCGCATTATACACAAAACAAATTTAATGAAATGCCTTGGTTATATAATTATCTGGAATTGGAAGAGATCCTAGAGGCTAGCTAGTGCAATCGTACTTCATCTCATAAATAAGGAAATTGAATCTCAGGGAGTTTAAATGCCTCCAGCAAGGTTACAGAGGCTAGAAGGGGCAGAATTAGAATTTGAATCCAAGTTCCCTGACTCCAAATTCAGAGCTCTTTCCTTCCCTTACCATGCTATTGAGGATGACTTGAGAACAATTGCCAGAGTTACATTAGGATAAGGGCAGATGCATATAGTGCAAAAAAAGAAAAAAAAAATCATTATGTGAGTTCAGGGACATGTAGAATTGAAAAATAAGCAGAGACTGGTAAGATAAATGGGAATACTTTGTGGAAGGTAAATTTTGAGTTGAGTTTCAAAGATGGTGAGGACCAAGACTGCAAACTAAGTGCAATAATGTTTAGGGTCCAAGGAGGGAGTCTGATTCATCCAAATTATACATTGAGAATTCAGTTCAACTAGCATATATTAAGTGTCTTCTGTGCGCAAAGCACTATGTTAGGAACTGAGGATTCGATAACAAAAAAATCTGAAATAGCCCCTTTTCTCCAGGAGAAATGTACTGAGAGAAAAGATTATTTTTTTTCTTATATCAATATTCAATTATTGAACTAGGATTAAAAGGTTTTCCACTTCCTTATTCAGAAATCAACCACTGTAGAAAACCTTGGAAAAATTTACCCAACCAGGTTGAGGAAACTGGTGAATTCCTGTTCACTGTGTTTGGCCAGACAGGTCTGGGATAGGAATGGATTCCCGTGTGTGTGTGTGTGTGTGTGTGTGTGTGTGTGTGTGTGTGTGTGTGTGTGTGTGTGTGTGTTGTGTGTGTGTATAATACTTATATGTATATATAAAATATGTACCTATGTATATTGGCGAAGTCACATATCCCCAAGACCCTCATTAGAATGAGCTCATATCTCATAATAATATTAATTTTCTCATGAATTGTTAACCAATCAGAGTTGATTCCCACCCACAGGAATAACTACTCTTTTAAGGGCATATAAACTGTGAGTCCACCACCAGGAGGGATCTTTGGCATTTCAGAATGCCACTCACCCCTTTTATTAATAAAATGTTAGCACTATTAGTAAAATGAGTAATTATGTAGAAATTATATCACTCAAAATTTTTAAATATCTCAGGGGAAAAAGAGGAAAGGAAATGAGCAATTATTAAGTGTCTACTATGTGCCAGATACAGTGTAAAGTACCTTACAAGTATTTTCTCATTTGATACTTACAATAACTTTGAGAGCTTGTTGTTGTTCAATCACTTTCAATGACCTGATTTGATGTTTTCTTGGCAAGGATCTTTTTTATTTTTAAATTAAAACAAAAAAATTTTTTTTGTATTAAGCACATTCCTCAGTATAAAGCTTTAAGTTGTGAACAATATCTATACAATTTAACAGTTTCAATAAGCTGTTCAGACCCAAGCTTATTTCAAAGAGATAATTGGCAAACATAATATAAGTTAGTAGTAGACTATTCCAGTGCTTTGAAACATTAACATAGCAGTAATGTATAATTGCTCAATTATAGTTAGTAAAACCAAAATCCAGAATGCATTCAGGAATTGCTACTATGAATTCCTGAAGTCAAATTCTGTGGGTTTGGCAAAAAATCTTAGAGTGATTTACTATTTCCTTCTCTGGCTCATTTTACAGATGAAGAAACTGAGGCAAATGTGATTCAGTGACTTGCCCAGGATCACACAGCTTCTAAGTAGCCAAGGCTAGATTTGAACTCAGGAAGATGAGTCTTCCTGACTCCAGGCCTGGCATTCTATCCATTTGACTACCTACTTGTCTTAAAGTAAAGCTGGAGAAAGTGAAGAAAGTGGAGAAAGATCCTGTTACCTCTCTCATGTCAAATGAGCACTCTACCATTTAAGCATTCCCATGCCATAACAACCCTGGGAAGTAGGTAGTATTATTATTCGAGATTAAGAGACTTGGTTGAGCTCCCATACTTAGTAATTATCTTAAGTAAAATGTGAACTCAGATTTTCTTGACTCCAAGAGCAATGCTTTATCTACTTCACTACCTAACTGCTTCTGAAGGCAGAAAAAAGTGGACAGATGAGTAAATACAAAATATACAAATAAATCTAATTGAACTGGCTTGGTATATGGGGAATGCTTGATGCATATGCATATGCAGATTCCTGGCCATGATGACTCAGGGATTTGTATTGTATAATGAGGAAGAATTTTCTAGTTGGCTGCTATGCCAGGATGCCTAAGAGGGGCAACCTGTCCCTTCTCTTCTCTTCCTTTTGGCTTTGAGACAGTGGGGATGATCCTGAATTGTGTGGAGGGTTGGAAGTGGAATGGGGACACCATGAGCAATGAGTAAACCCCACGATGGGGCTGCTCCCCTGTTTTGTCTTCGTTCATTAGGTATTGGGTTTTGTGAGAACTGAAAGGTCTGGAATGGTTGAAATGAGGCTTCTTCCACCAGCAAGGTGGATGTGGAAGTCATGAAATCATAATTTATTATTAATAAAGGTTTGATTTGCATATCAATTTTATATATATCCTATATATCCAGTGTCCTGTAAAAAAATGTTTTAAGAAGTCCTGCCCTAGATGGTAATAGCTGATTTCAAGGAGAAACATCTGCTCTGGACATTTTGAGGACAGCCAGGAGAAGGTGGGTGCTTAAGCACTTAGTCTGCCATCAAAGGAAGAAGTCATCAGGGAGAAGTTCAAGCTTGGCTATTTAATTGGACAGTGACCATGACACAGGTGAAGTGTGAATGATTGATTGGCCAAACTATTATATCTTCATGAGGTTTACTATCAGTTTCTCAACAGATTATAACCTGGGTTATAATAAGTAGAATAAATGAATTATTCTATCTGATCACTAATAAACTTTTCCACTTGATTTATAGCTAAAATCTACAGTATGTGTTTCCTTCTCCATTAGAATCTAAGCTCCTGGTTTCAGAAAACAAACAAACAAACAAACAAACCCTTGAAAAACTTATATGAACTAGCGCAAAATGAAGTGAGCAGAATCAGGCTACAATTTACATAGTATCAGCAATATTGTAAAGATAATCAACTTTGGAACTTTCATCAACATGATGACCAACTTTCATCTTTTTTTCCCCCGAGGCTGGGGTTAAGTGACTTGCCCAGGGTCACACAACTAGGAAGTGCTAAGTGTCTTGGGTCCTCCTGAATTCTAGGATTGCGCTCTATCCACTGCGCCACCTAGCTGCCCCTGATGACCAACTTTCAAAAGACTCATGATGAAACATAGTATACACCTCCAGATAGAGTGTTGATGAAATCAGAGTGAAGAATGAAGATTTTCTTTCCTCCTTCCCCCTCTCCTTCTTTTCCTTCCTCTCTCCCTTCCTGCCTTCCTTTTCTTTCTTTCCTTCCTTTCTTTCCTTTCCTTCCTTTCCTTCCTTCCCTCTTTTCATGGATAATATGGTTATTTGTTTTGTATGACTAATATGTTTTTTTTTTTTTTTTTTTTTTAACAGTTTTGTTTTTCTTGCCTTCTTAATGAGGGAGGGAGGGAGGAGGAGTGATGAAGACAATTTGGAACTGAAAATAAAATAAATTTTAAAAAAAGAACATGAGCTTCTTGAGAGCAGGGATTGCCTTGCTTTTCTGTTTATATGCTCAGCATGTTGTGCATTTTGTGCACAATAAGCACTTTATGAATGTTTTCTTCATTTCCACTCAGTGCGAAGACTTTTCTATCTTTGAGGAAAGACTGGAAAGTGTAGTAGATGTGCGCTAAGTTAGACAACGGGAAGAACTTCCTGACATATGTTTTACAACTCTGATAAAATGTTTAGGATTAATTTAGGATCTCACTTTGAGGAGATACTTATGAGCAGAGTGGACGAGTTTAGAGACAGAAGGGATGGATTTGTTGAGTTCTTGAAGTCTCTTTCTGTCCCAGGAGTCTTTGATCCTGCCTTCTTTGACCAAGAGGTCCATCCTCGTCCCCAGAAATGACTATTCAGCTCCTGGCCCTCAATTCAGGGTATAAAGTGGATGCCTCAGAGACACACAATTCTAAATCTCTTGAACTTGTTGCTGACACAGCATAAAGAGGCTTTAATTCCTGGAGTGGAGTCGAATCCGGCTGCCCCATAGCAAGTTCTGGAAGGGGAGATGCTGCCAGGGGCCTTGCCAGAGGCAATGTTCTCTATTAGCTCCCATTCCCAGCTGTTACCTATAATCTCTTTTGACTGCCTGATATTACTATCTTTGTCAGAATCATTTTAAGGAGATTAGAGAGTATATTACATAAATCTGGCAGTGAAGGAAATTTCTTTTTTTAAAGGAGTAGCCCTGACCTTAGAAACAGAAGAAAGAATGGAAAAGAGAAGGAAGCTACTTTAGCTCAAGGGCCAGGACAAAGGCAAAACCCTACCTCATTGGCTTAGAAGAGATTAACACTGGCTTGGATAGTAACACTCATCCCAGGAATCGGCTGGGAAGATGTAAGAGGGCTTGATCTGGCACAGGGCATTTGTTTGTCATGGGCCATCACTCCTCCCACTCCCCCCTTCCTCAGTGTCCACCAGAGGGCCAAAAGCTTTTGTATTAAATAAAAGCAATATGATTTTTCACAAAAGAATGGAAAAAGCACTGATTTGGGTGGGTTCGGATAGAGTTTCTGACACATGGTGTCTGTATGATGTGGGGTCAAGTCGCTTCTTTTCAGGACTTTGGTATTCTCATTTGTAAAGTGAGGGAGGGTGGATTTGATGATGGTCTTGAATGCTATTGTTCTCTGACCCTAAATTGCTGGTTTGGTTTGGTTTTTAGACCACACCTGTATGATTTAATTGGCATGGGGCACTCCCACTGAAGAAACTTCCTCTACCAATGAGGGTCTGTAGTTCTGTAACTTAAGGTTTTGGAGAATTACTTGGGCCCAAGGTGAGGGTGGTTGTTGTTTCATTCTCAAAGAGGACCATGATATCAGGGAGATATGCAAGAGAATTGGGTTTTAGTGAGGGAGGGCTGTTTCAGTGGTCACTCATGGTCAACAAGGTCACCTGTTTCACTTTTTCCTTCAGAAAGATGCCAGTGGCAAGATATGGATCAAAGAGCCCTAATTGTTAGCTGTAAGTAAAATCATCCCTGTGTAATCTTGTACAAGTCTTTTAACCTCTTAATGGCCCAGTTATTTATTGACTAGGTAAAAAAGGCCATTCTTTAACTCCTTTCTTTCTTACCTAGGATTGATCACTGAATGGGTGTTGCCTCAGTCAAACTGAGACCTGTTAAAGACCTTTGTTTAAAAAGGTCACCTCCAAATCGTCCTGATCTTATTGATGCCTTTCTGCATCAATAAGTACCTGGGCTAGTAAAGAGCTTAAATGACTTGTTCAAGACTGTCCAGTCAGTGTATGTCAGAGACAGGGCTCAACCCCATCTCTTCTTGTCTTTGAGTTTGACTTTGGTTTTCTGGCCATATTAGGCCACGTCTCATCATTTCATTTGTCTGAAACCTCAGTTTCCTCATTTCCAAAATGGGAATGGTAATACGAGCACTACCTATTTCACTAGGTGGTAGTGAAAATCTCCCTTTGTAAACCTTACTGCCCCACAGAAAAGTGAATTATTATGATGTTATTTTTTATATTAAAATATGTACATTTAGAAAAGAAAGCATTGTATATGGCTGCCTGCCTTGCTTATTCCTGGTCCCAGCTCTTCAGTTTTGTTTTCACATGTATATGTTCAGGTAAACACACACACACACACACACACACACACACACACTCACACAAGCATTGTTATTGTTCAGTTGTGTGTGATTCTTTGTGACCCTATATCAAAGATACTGGAATAGTTTGGCATTTCTTTCTCCAGGGAATTAAAACAAATGGAATTAAGTAACTTGGCCAGGGCCACATAGCTAGTAAGTGTCTGTAGATGAATTTGAACTCAGGTCTTGATTCCAGGCTCAGTACTTTATCCACTGAGTACCTAGCTGCTACCACATACAAATACATAAACAGAATATATACATGTTCATAAATGTATATACATGCATGCATTTATAAATATATTTTAATATATTGTTTTATATTATATACATATACATAAATATATATAAAATAAAGCTTTTTAAAAATTCATGTATGAATATGTTGTATGTATATGTGTGTTCTGGTAGTTGTATAGGATTATTGGTTTTGTAAATAGGAATAATTTATCATGACTTTGGCTGTAATGACCCTCAGATTGAGACCAGAAATACTTTATTTCCTGAATTTAGGAAATGTATGCAGTTCTTAATTAGAGGCATATTTCAATGTTCTGTGACTTGGTTATCCAATTTGTGCTTTTGCCAGCCTCTGGGGGCACCTTGACTTTGGACCACTCAACACCAGTAGTCAGGCACAAAAATGGCTCCAACTTGAATCTTTGAAGTAGCTTTGAATAAAGGCTTGTGGGAAGAGGTGATTGAATAAAGGGAGAAAATGGAGCTCTGCATGATTTTGAAATTTCTTTCCCCCACATTCTATCAGAATTTCTATCAGGATGAAAATTCAAGGCTGCCTGAAATTCTGAATGACTACAGACTGGAACTTATTTTCAGGATCTGTATTTTCCTTGGGGTGGGTACTTCCTTTGCTGGCTGAGATAAATTATTTTATGATTTGCTGTGATAACAAAAAAATAAGCCAAGTTTGACCCCTGGGGAATCCCCCCCCCTCCCCATTCCATTGACCAATCTATATTTAGGTAGCCTGAGCCTTAATAAGAGAGATGCATGGTCCAGGCTTCAGGCCTATTCATGAAAGCTTTGCCTGTCTTATTGTTACTAAGGCCTGCCTCACAAACAAATAAATAAAAATAATAGTTTTATAGGGTCACAGCAGTAGCATGATGATATATTGAAGGAGGAAGTTAGCAAAAGACAGGCTGGATCAACTGTGTAAATGAGGGAGGGGGAAGGTACAGTCCTGAAGTTCATTGACAATGGTTACTTAAGCATTTATTTATTTTCCTTTCCTCTTCCAGAAGGCAAAGAACCTTAACCTGAGAGTAAGGAGACTCATAAATGCTAGTATAAGTAAAGTACCTATTACATGCTAGGTTCTGTGCTCAATACTTTACATATATTATTCCATTTAGATCTCACAGCAACCCTGGGATTATCCTGATTTTATAATTGGGGAAACTGAGGCAATGACTTGCTTAGAGTCATACAGCTAATAAGTGTCTGAGATTGGATTTGAACTTAGGACCCCTAGACTCCTTCCCAATGACTATATCTTGGTCTTGCAAGTCACTTTTTCCTCTGAGCCACAAGTTCTTCAGTTATAAAAGGAGTGAATTGAGCAGGCTGACCTCTAAAATTCCTTCTAGCTGTAAGGTTCTATAGTTTAATTCAAAGTCTCAAGGAGAATACAGCTGAGAAGTTTACAAATTAGAAAAGCAGATAGGATACAATCTATTAGAGGAGATGAGATGGATACATAAATAGCAATAATGTGAAGTAGATTGTGACAAGTACAGAAGAGAAGTACAAAGTGTCCTGAGAGTTTTAAGGCAGAAAGATCATTTCCAATTGGGAGGATCTGGAGAGACTTCATGGAAAAGGTGGCTCCAGACTTTTAGAAATGTAGTGGTGAGGAAAGAGGGTATTTCTGGCATGGGGACTGTTGTGAGCAAAGGTGGAGGAGTAGGAATTGCAAGATTTATGGTGTCAGCAGGTAGTCCAGTTTGACCAGAACCTAAGGCACATTAGTCACATGAACCTTAACTGCCAGGCTAAGGAGTTCAGACTTTCTTTTTGGGAGAGGGAGAGCAAAACCAATGAGGATTTTTGATCATGGGAGTTATAGGAACAGTAATCTTTCATCATCTAGCTCTTGGAAGGAAAGATAGAAACAAACATTTATTAAGCACCTGCCATGTTCTTTGTCTCAATTTCTCTCCAGCCTTAATCACTAAATGTGTGCAGCCTTAGTCAACTGATACCTACCTTTGAAGACCTTTACTTAAAAAGTCCAAGGTCTCCCACTGCATCCAGGACTATCTCCAGTCATTCTGATCTCTATCTGGCCTTTGGACCCAGGTGATTCTGGAGGAGAAAGTCAGGCAGGTGACCTCCCTCACTTAAAGACAATTCATTTGCATGTAATAATGGCATCACTTCTGGTCTTCTCCAAGGATGAAGGACAAACAACAATATGCCAGGCTCTGTGCTAAGAACTTGACAAGTATTATTGCATTGATCCTCACAATGACTCTGGGAGGAAGGTGCTTTTATTATCCCCATTTTACAGTGGGGAAACTGAGGCAAGCAGAGGTTATAGAATTTGTCCAATGTCACAAAACTAGGAAGTATTTGAGGCCAGTTTTAAACTCAACTGGGCCTGATTCCATGCCTGGGAGGGGCAAGTCATTTTACCTTTCTAAGTTTATATCCTCATTCACAAAATGGGTTGGGTAGGGGTAGAGGTGGGAATTGGAGGTGGGATTGGAATAGATGATCTCTAATGTCTTTCCCAGCTCTAAATCTGTCCTTCTATGATTTGTACTGCCGGCCCACTACATATTGGCTGCTTCTTTTATGGTAGAGGGAAAGCCTATAGTATATTGTTCTTGAGACTTGTGGACTTTGAGTGGGGACACTAGTAAAAGAAAGACCAAGGTATAAAAAGAAAGTAAAGGGGAGGCCTCTCTGTGTTGCTGTGAGGGCAGAGAAGGCAAAGCAGAAAGAGAGGGAAGGAGAGTACTCTCCTTAGTTCTTAGCATCTCATCATCATTCATTAACATTTATGGCCCAGCTGGGTGCATGCCTGGGCTGGGTGCGAGGCTTTTAGCTGAAGCACTTTCTGAGCCCTTTCCAGAAGCCAAAACATTAGCATTCTCAGTATCTCCCCAAGAAACCAGAGATCAGTTAAATGTAGAGGGCAAAGAGTGCCAAAGATCGAGGCATCCAAAGAAACTGTCCCTGGAACCAGAGCTGGACTGGAACAGGCTCCTCTAACTTACCATCAGGGTCAGAGTAAATGGGTCTTCTCTGTGGGAGCAGCCCTTAGTACCTGGGCATTGCTCTAGATCAGGGCTTCTTAAATTTTTTCCACCCACAACTCCTTTTTGCAAGGGATATATGAGTATATAAAATAAGTATGAAAATTGAACATTTTCTGATAATAAATTGTAATTTCTCAGCCCCCACATTCAGTTACTTGACCCATATGGGATCGCCACTCACAGTTAAAGAAGCTTTATTTTATATAAATTGTTCTCTCTGGCCCTCTTTCTTTGTCTACTTTTGGATTTCCATCCACCTTTCCAGGCTTTTCTGCTTACCTTCTATTCACTTCCAAGGTGGAGTAATGTGGGTCAATGGAGGAACACAAGACTGGAGTCTGGAGACTCCAACTCGGTGGGATAGAGTGGAAACTTACCATCTCTTCATAAGTTAGTATGGCTACTAAATGGCAGAGTGGACAGATGGACAGGCCCAGACTCTCTGGATCTCTCCCACCTTCTTTTCAGTTTCCTTTTATAATATTGTCTTCACCAGTTAGATGATAAACACTTTGAGGGCAGGGATCATCTTTTTTATTTTTTAAATTTATATCTCTAGAGCTTAGCATAGTGCCTGTTACTTAGTAGTAGCTTAAAAAATGGTTACTGACTATTGAAAGAATACTGGAATTGGGGTCCAAGAACCGCAACTCTGCCCCTAACTGGGCAAGTCACTTCTCTGAATTTTGGTTCCCTTTACTGTAAAAATAGATGACCTCTAAGGTCCTTTCTAGTAGTACATTTGTGATCTTTTGATTATGGTTCCAGTTCCAGCTTTTCCCTTGACTGACTTTTAATAGACAACTTCCCTCTAGTCCTCAATTGGTTTTTCTTTTTTCTTTTTCTCAGAAACATGGCAAGGATCGGAGTGGGTGATTTCTAAGCCCTTTTAACAACAAATTTCATGAACTTTTTTTGCAGGGCTAATATCCCTGACTCTAATGTCTTAACATTTAATTATTCTTCCATATTTGTCATTTGAGCAGATATTTATTTTGGGGTGATGGGGCTGAGGAAGGCTGAGGACTCAATGGAATGATTACAAAAGGATCTTAGAGCTTCATGAGAAACACAGGGATGCTGAGCTAGAAATGACCTTTGACATTGTCACAGTCCAAAGAACTGAGATTAGGAAGGAAGAGCCCTTGTGGCCTGGTTTCATTTCCCCCCATATTTTGCTAAGTGTTCTGTGTGTTTATGGAGGCTTCATCCATCCTTCCAGAGCCGGGGCCTGGAAACATCTGGATCCTGCCAGGTTGGGTAAGGTTACTGGACAAACAGCAAATGATCTTATCCCCTACAAAATCACTAAGCCTGGTATATATGAACAGAACAATTCTCTCCCTTCCTCCTTCCTTCTCTTTCCCCTCTTTCCCTCCCTCCTTCACCCCTATTTCTTTCCCCCTCTCCTTTCTTCCCTTCCTCCCTTCATCCTTGTTAATTAGTCTCCCCTCCTTGTGTCTGCTTTCTCATCTATTTCTCTCATCCTCTGCCTCTGTCATTTTAGAATCTCAAAGTGAGAAGAGACTTTAGAAATCATCTCATCCTACTCCCTCATTTTTCAGATGAGAAAGCTATGTCCCAGAAGAGAAGTGATAGATTAAGTGGCAGACCCGGCATTTGAACCCAGACCTTGTGTCTCCAAATTCAGTGTTTTTCCCTCACTGCATAAAATTAAAATGGAGAAGGTAGCAAATGACTGGTTTAATATTAATGTTTAAAAAGAAACCTTGAAAATATGATTTTTTGGAAGCCCCTTCCCTTCCTCCCTTTTTCTACCTCTTTCTGTCACTCAATATTTCTCTTTCCTAGTTTCTCCCTTCTTTCTCTGTCACTCTTCTTCTATTTTCTCCTGTCTCTTCTGCTTTCTATTTTTCTTTTCCTTTCTCTTTCTCAGTTTCTCTCTTCTCTGTTTTATCTTTCTCTTTTAAAAACTATAAGTTCAGGGGAGTTAGGTGATACAGTGGACAGATCACTGGTCTTAAAGTCAGGAGGACCTGAGTTCAAATTTGACTTTAAACACTTATTAGTTGGGTGATTCCGGGCAAATCACTTAAGTCTGATTACTGCCCCCATAAATCTTCTTCTCTTCTTTCTTCTCATATACTCATGAGAAGTAACATGATATAGATAATAGAGAACTGGTCTTAACACCTAGAGGTATTGGGTTCAAGTTTTGTCTCTGACAGGTACTGATCCTAGATAAATCCCTAGTTCTCTAAGATTATAAATAACCTATAAGTTCTAGCTATATGTGATCTAGGGTAAGCCACTTAACTTCTATTTGCTTTAGTTGCCTCATCTGTAAAATAGGAATCATAATAATAATGCCCATCTCCCAGGGCTGAGGATAAAATGAAAAAAAAAATTTGTGAAACACCTGGTATATAATAAATGTACTACTACTATTATCTTTTGTATATTTAAAATATTTCATTGTTCTATTTTTTCATATTTTATTTAAAGATGTTATTGTCAACTTGTGTCTGATTTTTCATGGCCCCATTCAGAAATTTGTCATTTTCTTCTCCAGTACATTTTACAAATAGGGAAAGAGGCACACAGTGTTAAATGATAGCTAGTAGGTATCTGAGACCATAATTGAATCTCTCTCCCTCTTTCTGTTTATCTCTCTTTTTTGAGAAGCAATTGGGGTTAAATGACTTGTCTGGGGTCTCACAGTTAGTAGATGCTAAGTATCTGAGCTCAAATGTGAACTCAGGTCCTCCTGTCTCCAGGGTCACTGCTTTAACCACTACACCATCTAGCTACCCCTGAGGGCAGATTTGAACTCAGGAAGATGGGTCTCCCTGACTTCAGGCCAGACATTCTGCATTGTGTCACTTAGTTCCCCCTATAATCTTTTGTTTTTGGCCTTATTAAAACTAGCTATCCACCCCCTCTTCCAGACCCACCCAAAAGTCCTGTCCTAAGAAATAAGCAAGGTAAATCAATAAATTGCCTGAAAACACAAATCTCATCTGCACCTTTAGTAACTTTCTCTGCCAAGAGGAGGATCTAAAGTCATGATTGGATGCTGCACTGACTAAGGTTCTAAAGTTTTTCAGAGTACTTAACATTATTTTGATAGTGAATCATACAGTTACCTGTGATGATCTGTCCAAAGAAATATAAATTTTGATAGCTGAAACCTCATAAGATATCTCAAGGTTTACAATTTGAATTTCTTTTAAGGTTTAAGGACTATGTCTTAAACCCAAATCACTCTGGCTCTCCTTGACCGGACAACAATAGGTCCCAGCTCAAAGCCTCACTTGGTCATTGTTTGGACTCTGGTGAGGTACATAACAATTGTTTCTGTTTTGAACACTAACCCTGAGAGTCTTCTCCTCCCAGATTGATTTCTTTTTTGAGTAGGTAAAAGAGGCTATTTTTTTTTTTGCCTCATTTCTTTAAAAAAAATTATATATATATATATTTAAAATAAAGAAACATAAGTTTCTTTATTTAAGTTTAAACATAAAGAAAATTTTCATATATAAATCAAAACCCCCTCCCCCCCATAAGACTGGAAATGAAATTTTGAGTTCTACTTCATACCACTTGTTTTAAATATATAACTTCAAAGCAGTTCTGCTTATCATGTTACTACTTTGACTTATCTCTTTTTTTATTTAATTTTTTTTATTTTCAAGACATATGCAAGAATAATTTTTCAACAATGATCCTTGAAAAGCCTTGTGTTACAGTTTTTCTGCCCCTTTCCCCTGTCCTCTTTCCTAGACGACAAGTAATTCAATATATGTTAAACATGTTAAAAATATATGTTAAATCCAATATAGGCATACATATTTATACAATTATCTTGCTGCATAAGAAAAATCAAATCAAAAAAAAAAAAAAGAAAGAAAATAAAATTCAAGCAACCCACAACAAAAAGAGTGAAAAATGCTATGTTGTGGTCCATATTCAGTTCCCACAGTCCTCTTTCTGGGTGTAGATGGCTCTCATCATCACAAGATCATTGGAACTGTTTGCCTCATTTCTTACCTAGCCTTGACCACTGAATCAATGTTGCCTCAGTCAAACTGAGACCTGGAAAAGCCTTGGCTTAAAAAAAGCTAAAGTCTCACTACATGTGTGGCCATCTCTTGTCATCCTGATCTATATCTTGCCATTGGACCCAGATGCCTCTGCAGGAACTTTTTGCATAGCCTTCTCTCACTTAAATCTAATTCACTTAAAAGTCATGATATCACCTTCCTGATGTCATAGTTCTCTTTGAGAACAAAGGACAAAGAAACCACATTCTTGTGATCACAATGTAAATTTTCTTCCTGGTTCTGCTGATTTCACTCTGATCTGTTCATGCAAATCTTCCTGAGCTTTATTGAATCTGTCCTATTTGTCATTTCATCTGGTGAGATAGTATTTCATTACATTCATACACCACAATTTGTTCAGCTATTTCTCAATTGGCAGACACATTTTTGTTTCTCATATTTTACTATAACAAAAAAGTGCTGCTATAAGTAAGAGTCCTTTATCTCTCTTTGACTTCTTTATGATACATGCCTAGCTATTTTCTTCTTCTTTTCTCTTTCTTTTCCCCTCTGTTGTCTCTTTGCCTCAGCTAGAGCAGTCCTTTAGAGGTTTCTTTTTTCCTCTCCCACTGTTTTTGAGAATTTCAAAGAAAATATATATTTATATTTAAGGAAAAGTTTATAATTTTGGTGGATTTAGGGAGCAGAAAAATAAGATGGAAAGCTCCTCCATCTTAAGTGCTGCCTCTAAAGAGACTGTGTCCGTGGTATTTAAACATCGCTAAGAGTTTTGTCTAGGCTTTCTATGTCCCCACCTGTGCTGAAGACGTTCCAGACAGATTATCATCAGGTTTTCCTACAGGAAATTAAAAGCCTTGGCCCCATGCAGTTGGTTGCATTATCTGCCTTGCCTGTTAACTTTCATGAAAGGTGTTGCTTTACAAACTTCTGACTGAAATAGTGTTTAATAAGATTCCTTTTTCAAGTCTCTCTAATGAAGTCAGTTCAGGCATATCCTCTAGATAAACTTTGGGGCAGTCATGTGCTTCTTGTTTTGATAAAATCAAGTCCTGAATGCTTTTTTTTTTTTTAATTTAAGCTATCAGAGTGGATCAGCACACCCCTTCCATCTGGTACCACCTAAAATTCTTTACATCTTCCTTACCCCCTTCAAGATTAATCCCCCATCCATGTCCTGGGATCAATTCAACACTTAGGTAGAGGAGGTCAAAGGATATTAGTAAGTTCTTCTTCTTCTTTTTTTTTTTTTAATTAATTTTTATAATTATAACATTTTCTTTGACAGTACATATTCATAGGTAATTTTTTTTTTTTTTTTTTTACATTATCCCTTGTACTCCCTTCTGTTCCAAATTTTTTCCCTTCCTTCCCTCCACCCCCTCCCCTAGATGGCAGGCATTCCCACACATATTAAATATCTTATAGTAAGGATATTAGTAAGTTCAAATCTGGTCTCAAATACTTACTAGCTGTGTGAGCAAATCACTTAATCTCTATCTCAGTTTCCTCATCTGCAAAATGGAGATAATCAGCACCTACCTTCAAGGATTGCTTTGAGGAAAAAAATGAGATAATATTTGTAAAGAACTTTGCAAACTTAAAAGTGCTATATAAATGCTAGCTATTATTATTTCACTTCCCCAACTGAACTAAAATTCCATCTACAACTTTATAATAAGTGGTCATTTAGCTTTTGCTAGAAGACCTCCAGATCACCAGTTAACCTTTGTGGGTGCCTCCCCCCTCCCTGACTTTGACCAGCAAGTTTAACTATTGACCAAGTTCTCCATCTAGATTGGGTCCCTGTCTCTCTGGCTGTCTCTAGGTTTAGCTAAATCTTTGTCTAAGTATGCCACATACTCATGGGAGCTGGGCTCAAGGACCACAGATCTCCATGAATAATAAGAGACTTGTTCCTGTCACACCTCTGTGATCCTGACCATCTGTCTACTTGGACCTCTGTGTAGTTAGTATCCGTGACTGATCTCTGACACTGTGCATCACTTGCTTGCCTGATGGCCAAAAGGTCCACCTGGGTCCAAAGAATGAATTTTCCTGATGCCATCCACCTGTCTGCTTGGATCTCTTCCCATTGCCAAATTGGCCAGACTTCCCTGCTGTTCCACTCACTTGTCCAGACTTTCTTCCATTGTCCATTCATCAAACCTTCTTGCATCAAATGCTATGCCCTTGTGTGTCTATCTGCTCTCTGGTATGGCCCATCCCATAGCTTACCCCACTCTAATCTCTCTGCCATGGCAAAAGGGGTTCCCTGTGTCTCACATTTTACTATGTCTTCATCTCCACTTTGTACAATCCATAGTTTCCTTTTAAATATGGAGCAGATGCTATTTTCTGCATAAGGCATTTCTCCATCCTCCCTCCTGAAATTATTTTGTCTTGTTTTGCACATACTTGAGTACATTTGCTTATTTGTGTGCTTATTTGTTTCCCTCAGCAGAATGTAAGCTCCTTGAGGGCTGGGACTGTTGTGTTTTTGCCTTTCCAACTTTAGGAATTACTGCTGTTATCAATACAGGACCTGGGGAGGCAGGGGTAATAAAAGCTAGCTTTTATATAGTATTTTAAGGCTTGAAAATAAAAATATCTCATTTCATCCTCAAAATAGTGAGGTAGGTACTATTATTACTCCCATTTTACAGATGAGGAACCTAAGGTGCAGAGGGATTAAAATGACTTGCTCAGGTCTAAGTTAGAGCTTAAAACTGGATTTAAATTTAGGTCTTCTTGAGTCCAGATCCAGTCCAGCACTTAACTGCCTCCTAAAATACTATTCCCACTTCTTGTTCTATATCCAAGCCTAGGGAGTAGGTTCAGTCCTGGGAGAGCCTGCTTCTAAGGAGGCACTTATTAAGTCATTGTCTGCCATTTTGCCAACTCCCAGGTTGATTTTACTTATGGCTAACATTTAGGGCCTTTTGACCTACATTTTGCCACTGGACCCAGA
Source organism: Sminthopsis crassicaudata (assembly GCF_048593235.1). Lineage (NCBI taxonomy): Eukaryota > Metazoa > Chordata > Mammalia > Dasyuromorphia > Dasyuridae > Sminthopsis > Sminthopsis crassicaudata. The sequence continues at coordinate 373,214,450 of NC_133620.1, read as the reverse complement.
TGGCACCAGAGGAGAGAGTGAGGCAGGTGACTTTGCACAGCCCTCCCTCACTTAAATCCAATTCACATGCATGTCATGACATCACCTCCCTGATGCCATGGTGCTTTTCAAGAATGAAGGGCAAACAATAACACCAAAGGAAGGGGATAATAAAGGTACTCAATGGATAATATGAAATTGTGTTTCAGTTGTTTCAGTTACATGTAATTCTTTGTGACCCCATTTGGGATTTTCTTGGCAAAGATACTGGAGTGGTTTGCCATTTCCTTCTCCAGCTCATTTTACAGATGAGGAAACTAAGGTAAGCAGGGTTTAATGGCTTGCTTAGGGTCACATAGCTAGTCAGATTTGAACTCAGGAAGATGAGTCTTGCGGACTCCAGGCTAGGCACTCTATCCACTGTGCCAATTAACTACTCTGGATATGAGATAGTTATACACAAAAAGAATATTAAACACAAACATACATTAATAAAACAATTCAAGTAGCTAAAGTTATAACTATTCTTATAATCAGCTGGAAAACTGATCTTAAACCTCGTCAGAATCTAAAGTAGTTTTCAGGATTGTTAATTAATAATTTACATTTTACCATGACAGTGCCTGTCCAAACAAATTCTTGTATATGTCTGTTGATGAAACATCTGAGCTTGGGCCAATTCTGTTGGTGGCTACCCTGTTGGATGCAGAAGTTTCCCCTGCTATTAGTCACTGCCTCTCTGGGTGGATGCTATGGCCGCCATTTTGATGGGTGTTTCCATTCCTACATTCAGATCTCCGGATTGCTTAAATTCACAGTGTGACCGCTAAGCCTGGACATGCCCATATCAAAGTTGCTACTCAGGCAACTACTCAGAAAAGGAAACACAAAAATGTTAGCCCAGACCTAAGCTCAGACTTGCCTTGGCAGAATATGTACTTGTAACTGCATGGAGACTAGGGTTGGGGAATTGGGTCAGTTACTACGCCTGACTCAAAATAAAAGGGAAGGGAGAGTGAGGGGATAAGCCTAGACCCTTGTACATTCACTGATTCATTAGCTCTCTGGCTCTGAAGACAATAATGGGATTCTCCATCATTTCACAGCACAAGCCCCTCATCGATGAGTCATATGTGGCTGGAAGCAGGCCCACCTAATCTTCCATGTAGCTGCCTGGAACTGAGTGACTGAGCTAGTCCTGAGAGAGTTAGGGAGGCTTTCCCACCTGACTATATCTTTGCAGCTCTATTGCCTAAAGAGAGTTTTGTATGTTCTTGCTGTTCAGTTATTTCAGCTGTGTCTGACTGTTTGTGACCCTATTCGGGGTTTTCTTGGTGAAGAGTGGGTTGGCATTTCCTTTCCCAATAACATGACAGATGAGGAAACTGAAGCAAAAAGGGTTAAATGACTTGCTCAGGATTAGGAAGTAAATGAGACTGGATTTGAACTCAAGAAGATGAGGTGAGTCAAATAATCTCTAAAGTTCCTTCTAGCTCTAAAATGTAATGACCATTGGGAGGTCTTCTGTGATATGGAAATCTGTGGCACTAAAGCCTCCTTGTATAATAAAAGTTAAAGATTTGGGTGGTAAGAGTGCCATTGGCTCCCTTTAATTTATCACCAAATGAGGATCAGGGAGTGTCTTTTTCATTTCCCAAGAATCAGATCAAGGCAGGCAACATTCTTAGTTTTTAAATGAAGTCAGAACTTCTGACTGTGTATTTGCAAGAGTGTACCCACCCTGCCAATATTCCCCTTGATAAATAATTCAAGGGGCATCTAGATGGGGTTCCACAATGCATAGAAAGCCAGGTCTGGAGCCAGGAACACTCATCTTCCAGCCTCATATACTTACTGGCTGTGTGACCCTGAGTAAGTCACTTCTATTTACCTCAGTTTCCTCACCTGTCAAATGAGCTGGAGAAGGAAATGGCAAATCAGTATCTTCTCCAAGAAAGACCCCAAATGGGGTCATGATGAATCATACACAAATGAAACAGCTAAACAAGAAAAAATCATTCAAATTCTTTGCTAAAACCATGCCATGTCTGTGACAAACTTTAGCTAACATACAGAGTTGTCTTCAACTGTAAGACCACTAATGATACAGGCAGAGCCATTACCCACAACTGGTAGGACATATACATTGTTTCATTTAAATTTAAGAACAAATTTTTACTAGATGTTGAATACTGAAAACTCAAAATCTCCCAACTACTTGGAATGAAAAATTTTCTAAATATAGAGACAGTAGAAGAAATTAAAACAATGTGGGAACAGGATGAGATATATGTCATCTCTGTTGTTCTGCTGGCTACTGGAGTTGGCCCAATGGTGATTTCAGTGATTCTACAGAAAATGAGTAGACATCTTAATAGGTTTATTAAATTACAAAGAGCTATTATTTTATTCAGCTATGCAATAATATCCAGAACATTCAACACATAAAAATAATAGCAGAACAGAGACCAGTCCTTTTGACTATTTCTATCTGAATCCCATCAAAAAAAGATGAGAAAATGAGATATTAGCGATGATGATGATAAAAACAACAGCAGCAAAAAATAAAATACAAACAAGTAACAGCAACAGTTAACCGTCCTTCCTTCCCCCCTACAGCAACCACAACAACAATAAAAAAGAAAAACAGTCTTGGAGTCAAGGTAGAATTGGATTCAAATTCCGCCTCTTGACACACCACTGGCTTTGGCACCTCGAGCAAACCTTTCAATGCTCCCAAGCAATCCTCTCATACTATAAATTCCAGAATACTTTATCTGGATTTCTAGAAGGAATTTCCTCATTTGGAGTTCCCCAAACTGCTGAACTTTGCAATCCACTAAAACCTCCAGGTCATTTTAAAGTAAATTGCAGCTAGGTGGTGCAGTGGATAGAGTGCTGGGTCTGGAGTCAAGAAGACCTGAGTTCTAAACACTTAAAAAAGTGTTTAGTTTTAAAATCCCAGTTTTAAATACTTACTAGCTGTGTGATCTTGGGCAAGTCATTTGCCTCCTCTTTGCCTTAACTGTAAAATGGGGACAATAATAGTACCTGCCTCTCAGAGTTGTTATGAGGATGAAATGAAATTATATGTGTAAAATCTTTAATACAATGCCCAGTACATAGTAGCTCAATAAATGCTTGTTCCTTTCCTTATTTAGCTATGCTTCTCTCACCTTGTAAATAAAGTTGGTTCTCCCCACCTCCTCCAACCCAAGTAAAAGACTTTATCTCAAATAAATTTCATCTTATTAGATTAGGGTCAATATCTTAGCTTATTGAATGCTTTTGGCTCCTAATTCTACCATCTCTCTTCACCCTCTTAGTTTCATGTAGGCTGTGTGAGTCATATTATGCTCATCATTATTGCAAGTGTCACTATCCCCATTTTGAAACTAAACATTCTTTGGATGGGGTTTAGAATAGACCCACCTTGTTCCATATTCCACTAGTTGTGAACAGCTGTTTATGTGTTCAAATCAATTATCATCCAATTTAACAAACATTTACTAAGTGGCTTCTACATCTAAGGTGCCATGCTGGAGAGGGAATGGAGGAAAAAGAGAGAAGGGGGAAGGGGAAAGAGAGGGGGAGGAGGGAAAGGGAAAGAGAGGGGGAGGAGGGAAAGGGAAAGTTGGGGAGAGGGAGAAAAGGAGAAGGAGAAAGGGAGAGGGAGAAATAAATATAATGTTCTCAGTCCTCAAAGAGTTTATAATTTTTTACTGGAAAGACAAGGCATAAATAACTATGACACAAATTGGGGAATGGTGTGTATGTGAGTGTGTGTATGTGTGTGTGTGTGTGTGTGTGTGTGTGTGTGTGTGTATGGGGGAACAGTACAAAAGTACAAAACTCTGAGCTCAGAGAAGGGAGAAATGACTTCTACCTGGGGAGGTCACGGAAACCTTCATGAAGAGAATGTTGGCCTTGAAGACATGAAGGTAAGGAAAAAAAGATGCCTTCCAGGCATCCTTTATATCATCCTTAAGAAATGGTATAAGTTCCAGGGCAGCAGAATAAACTTTATGCATATAGATTCTCTCCTTCTACTGGTTTTTATTATTTTTTAAAAATCAAATTTGTTCCCTTTGACCCATCAGTGTTTCTACTGGGCTTGTATCCTAAAGAGATCTTAAAGGAGGGAAAGGGACCCACATGTACAAAAATGTTTTTGGAAGTCCTTTTTGTAATGGCAAGAAACTGGAAAGTGAGTGAATGTCCGTCAGTTGGAGAATGGTTGGGTAAATTATGGTATATGAAGGTTATGGAATATTATTGTTCTGTAAGAAATGACCAGGAGGATGAATACAGAGAGGCTTGGAGAGACCTACATGAACTGATGCTGAGTGAAATGAACAGAACCAGAAGATCACTATACACTTCAACAACAATACTGTATGAGGATGTATTCTGATGGAAGTGGTTATCTTCAACATAGAGAAGAGCTAATCCAATTCCAATTGATCAATGACGGACAGAATCAGGTACATCCAGAAAAGGAACACTGGGAAATGAGTATAAACTGGGAGTATTGTGTTTTTTTGGGTTTTTTTGTTTTGTTTTGTTTATCTTCCCAGATTATTTTTACCTTGTGAATACAATCCTTCCTTTGCAACAACAACAACAAAAATCAATTCTGCACATATATATTGTACTTAAGATATACTATAAGATATTTAATATGTATGGGAATGCCCTACATCCAGGGGAGGGGGTGGAAGGAAGGAGGGGAAAAACTCGGAACAGAAGGGAGTACAAGGGATAATGTTTAAAAAAAAATTACCTATGCATATGTACTGCCAAAGAAAATGTTATAATTATAAAAATTAATTAAAAAAAAAAAAAAACAACATGAAGTGATTCAAAGCAGTTCCAGTTGTTCAGTGATGAAGAGAGCTATCTGAATGTGGTTCACAACATAATATTTTCACTCTTTTTTGTTGTTATTTGCTTGCATTTTATTTTCTTTCTCATTTTTCCTGTTTGATTTGATTTTTCTTGTGCAGCAAGATAATAATATAAATGTGGGGGCAGCTAGGTGGCGCAGTGGATAGAGCACCAGCCTTGAATTCAGGAGGATCGAGTTCAAATGTGATCTCAGACACTTAATACTTCCTAGCTATGACCCTGGGCAAGTCACTTAACCCCAGCCTCGAAAAAGAAAAAAAAATAATATAAATATGTATGCATATATTGGATTTAACATATATTTCCATCATGTTTAACATATATTGGATTGCTTGCCTTCTAGGGGAGGGAGTTGGGAAAAATTGGAACAAAAGGTTTTGTAAGGGTTAAAAAATTATCCATGCATATGTTTTGAAAAGAAAAAGTTTTAATAAAAAATCAAATTTATTGAAATATAATAAACCTTATGCATTTAAAAATCTTTAAAATATTCAATATGCCTTTTTGCTGCAGTCATTTCTTTGGCCCCAATTTGTTATCACTTTCATTACCTTTTGACACATATTCTTTAATTTTTCATCATGGAAACATTCTTTTTCACATTATATATTAAATGTACCCTTGATAAATGATATTCTTTTCCAATTATAGCTTTGATTATAACCCATAGATTTTCATTAGGTTTTAAATGAGGTGAATTCTCAGGCCACCAAAACATATTTATTTCTATCTCTTGGATAATTTTATTAGCCTTTGCTGATACTTGGCATGTTCCAAGTTCACATTGTACTACCCCATCTCCCTTTGGAAATTTTGTATAATTCTATAACAATTCTGTTTCTTGGTACTGCTTCTCAATACATTTGTCAGAATTCTTCATTCCTTCAATTGCGACAAGACTTATAGGTCTGGAACAAGTTAAAAAAAAATCTCCCAAACTTCTTTGGAGTTAAATGTATTACAGTTTGATGAAGATACTCAGCTCTTATTTTTTATATTTATTTAATTTTTTTAGGCAATCAGGGGTGATTCGTCTAGAGTTACATAGTTAATAAGCATCTGAGGTCACATTTGAACACAGTTCTTCCTGACTCCTGGGCCAGTGTTCTATGTACTACTACAGTACTATGGTGCTATGTACCACCTAGCTACCCATGATAATCTGACATATAGCTTTTATCGACAGATTGGTGATACAGTAGAGTCCTGAGTTTGGAGTCAGGAAAATCTGAGTTTAAATCCAGCCTCAGACACTTACTAGCTATGTGACCCTGGGCAAGTTAATTCACTTATCTCCTCAGTTTCCTCAACTGTAAAATGGGGATAATTATAATTGTCATTTTAATTATATTAGCTCTGCCTATCCATGAGCAATTGATATTCTTCAAATTGTTTAGATCTAACTTTATTTGTGTGAAAAGTGCTTTGTAATTGTGTTCATATAGTTCCTGGGTTTGTCTTGGCAGGAAGACTCCCACATATTTTATATTGCTTACAATTCTTTTAAATGAGATTTCTCTTTCTTTTTAAAAATAGCTTTTTATTTTTCCAAATGCATGCAAGGATAACTTTCAACATTCACCTTTGCAAAACCTTGTGTTCCAAATTCTCCCTCCTTTTCTCCTTTACCCTCCCTCCCCTAGATAGGAAGCAATCTGATATAGGTTAAGGAATTTCTCTTTTGATCTCTTGCTGCTGGTCTTTATTGGTAACATGTAGAAGTGCTGATGATTTACATGGGTTTATTTTTACATCCTGCAACTTTGCTAAAGTTGTTCATTGTTTCTCAGAATTAAAAAAAATGTTTTTTTTCTCCTCCTGAGGCTGGGGTTAAGTGACTTGCTCAAGATCACACAGCTAGGAAGTGTCTGAGATTACATATCCACTGCACCACCTAGCTGCCCCAGAATTTAAAAATTGATTCTCTAAATATATCATATCATCTGAAAAGAATAATAGTTTTATTTTCTCATCTCCTATTCTAATTCCTTCAATTTCTTTTCCTTCTCTTATTGCTAAAGCTAACATTTCTAGTACAACATTGAAAAATAGTGGTGATAATGGGCAACCTTGTTTCACCCCTGATCTTATTTGAATGATTCTAGCTTAAAAATGAGAAAAATTATGGAAACTATATTCCAGGGTTGTTGTGAGAGTCAAATGAGACAATATTTGTAAAGCACTTAGTATAGTGCTGGCACATAGTAGGCACTTGATACAAGCTTATTCCTTTTCCTTTATCAGCTTACTGTACATTCCAGTGGTCTTTAAAAGGATCTTTCCAGATATATTCTACATTATTTCCCTTCACTCACTTTATGGTTCATTAAAACTAACCTTCTTATTGTTTCTTATCCATTATAGGATGGTATGAGCAAAGATGAGTTCCACTCCATTTCCTATCTCCAGGCCTTTGTTTTGCTTCTGCCCCCTGTCTGGAATGTTTTTCTCCTTATCTCAGTCTCACAGAATACCTAACTTCCTTCAAGATACAGGCCTCAAGACTCACTTCTATATGAGATCTTTCCTGCTTCTCTAGCTCCTATTGTCCTCTTCTCAAGATTGTTTAGTTGTTTTTAGGGATGTCCTGCTCTCTCTGACTCCTTTTGGCATTTTCTTGGCACAGAAACTGGAATGGTTTGCATTTCCTTCTTCAGCTAATTTTACAGATGAGGAAACTGAGGCAAACTGAGTTAAGTAACTTGACTATGGCCATTCAGCTCATAAATGCCTGAGTTTGGACTTGAACCCCTATCTCTAGGATCACTATGTTAAAGCTGCTTCTCCCTCCTCCCAAAACAGGATTTTTTGGGATCTTCTATTTTGTATACATTCCCTATATATCTGTTTATACATTATTTCTGCCAACAGAATGTAAACTGCTTGAGGGAAGGGATAGTTTCCCTTTTTCATTTGTATCTCTAGCACATGGTTTAATTCCTAGCATTAGTAATAGTAAGATTACATAGTCAGGAAAGCTTGAATTCAGATACTGATTGTGTGACTGTGGGCAAGTCACATCTTAAGTTCCTGTCTATAAAATGAAGGGGCTGGACTTGAAGGCCTCTAATATTCCTTCCATCTTTTAATGATTTTATAACTCTATAAAAACAAATCTCATTCAAAGACAGTTTCCGCATCTCCTTTCTACAGTTGCTTAGAGCATATAATCCCTTTACTAATGCCTGTAACTAGTATTACTGAGGGGGAGGTAAATATCTTCAGCTCCCAATTCTCCATGGTGATTTTTTGGGGGATAGGGAAAGGCTGCATGGATAATTGAAAACAGCAGATGATCTCTTAATGCTCTTTTGAAGCACCAGCCTTCTCTTCCATCATATCTTTGGCTGTTTCAGGCTTCTCCTCTTCCCCTATTGCCTGGCATATTAACTAGATATGGAAATGGCCACAAGGCTGGGATGAGGGAGAAAAATAAATGGGAGCTGGCTTCCTTACTGCTTGGAATCTCAGCCTGCAGCCATAAAATGCTTTGTAAACTTTTGTGTGATTCAGTCATATCTTATTCTTTGTGACCCCATTTGGGATTTTCTTGGCAAAGATAATAGAGTGGTTTGCCATTTCCTTCTCCAGCTCATTTGACAGACGAGAAAACTGAGGTAAAGAGGATGAAGCCACTTGTTTAGGGTCACACAGCTAGTGAGAGTGGGAGGCCAGATTTGAACTCAGGAAGATGAGTGTTGCTGACTTCAGACCTAGTGTTCTGTGCACTATGATGCCAACTGGCTTCTCCTCATCCTTTAAGCTTCAGTTCAAGTGTGATCTTCTCCATGAAACTTTACCTTTCTTCAGCATCTTACTCATCTTCATTTTTCCTATCTGCCTATGCAGAGATGTTATCCAATTATGTGCTGTTGTTCAGTTGTTTTTCAGTTGTGTCTGTCTCTTTATGATCCCATTTGGTTATTTTTTGGCAGTTTTTTTTTTTCCCAAACCAAAGAAATAGTTTGCCTTTTCCTCCTCCATATGGAATTTTATGTTATTGCTATTTGGGTAAGCACTTTATATCCTTACTGGATCAGAGAGTAGCTAAGTGGAAAAAAGAATAGGCCTGGAGTCAGAAAAACATGACAAATTGGGCTTCATATACTTCCTAATTTTGTGACCTGGAGCAAGTCCCTTCACTCTATTTGCCTCAGTTTCTTCATCTGTAAAATAAGCTGAAGAAGGAAATGGCAAAACTACTCCAGTATCTTTGCAAGAAAACCCCAAATGGGATTTCAAAAAATAAGACATGACTGAACAGCAACAACAACAAAATAGATCATAAGCTCCCTGAGGGCAGGAATCACATGCAATATAATCCAGCTATTTATCCTTCAATACCCCAGTGCAATGCTTGACAAAGTAATAAATTTTTGTCTAATTAGATCAAAGGGAAATTTTTATCTTATTTATGTCTGATTTCTCCAGCACCTAACAGTGCCTTGCACTCAGTAGATACTAGATATTTGTTTACCAAATGTTTCTCTATGGGTAGAAATCTGCTTAGTCAAGGTCAGTGGGGTTTAGAGGATTTACTTCATAATCTCAAAGTTTGATGCTCAAGAAAGAGAGAGAGGTCAATTATGTATCCTTCTTTGGAAAGATGGGGGCAGACATCAAGGATTGGAGTAAAGGGCATGGCAACAGCAGTTTGCAAGCTGCCAAGATCATGCCATCAGGGGCAGCAAGAACAGTCTTGCCCTCTTTCTCTTTCCTTCCTTGCCCTTTGCCACTGCTTCCTGACAGCGGGCACAGAGACTCCTCTGGTGGAGGTGGGGAGGACAGATACCAAGCTTTCCTGTCTGTACTGGCTTATCCTCAGTCAGCTCCTTGGGCAGCTCTGATACTTAATTACTGAGTTTACAGGAGGATAAAGGTATCAGTGCCACTGCTTGGTGCCATTAGACTTTCCAAAGTTACAGGTAACCAGAGCTGATAGTTAAATTTGTTTATTTTTCAATATAAATTTTATTGGTAACTTATGTTTTTCATATCAACAGAATTTCTCCTAAAATCTCTCTACTGGTCCAGAGAACCATCCCATAAAACAGAATTTTAAAAATTTGTTTTTGTTAAATTTGTAATTGAAACCCACCCTGTATAAATGCACATAGAAGCAGGGATTTCTAAACTATAAGGGAAAATTTCCCAATTAGGAGAATAGCTTCAGAATCTCAGGATCCCAGCATCCCAGATGACTTTCCTTCACTAATACCACAATTTAGTCAAGCTACCAATTTTTGCTGTTCCTTATATAGGATGTTCCATCTGTTCTCTAAGTCAGAATTTCTTAAACTTTTTCCATTTTCTTTTTCACCTGAGAAATTTTTATATATCCCCAGGTAAACAAGTAAATAAAATAGATTTACAAATCATAAACAAATTTATTTAAAATTTTTTTGGTATTCATATAATTTTATCATTTATGAAAGACAAAAACAAATGTGCACATTAATAAAATGGATGTGCTTTTTTTTTTTTTTTTTTAATGCTGAGGCAATTGAGGTTAAGTGACTTGCCCAGAGTCACATGATTAGAAAGTGTTAAGTGTCTGAGGTCAAATTTGAACTCAGATCTTCCTGACTTCAGGGCTTGTGCTCTATCTACTGCATCACTTAGCTGCCCCATTTATTTATTTTTACCAAAAGAATTAAATTTTGGCAGAATATTTGATATTGCAGGACCTAGAGCATTCAGAAACTCTTTACTGTTGCCAATTTTTTTTTTAATGATCTCCCCACATTCAGTTTGTGCTTCCTCAGTTTAAGAAGCTTTGCTCTAAGCCTTTGCATTTAACCATTCCTAACATCTGTAATGTTCTATTCTCCTTGCTTGGGTCTTGCCAATCATTTCAATATGTAACTAAACAGGGTCTCCTCTATAACATCCTGGACAACTGGCCACCCTGCCTTTCTTTGAAAAACTCAAAAGAAGAACAACCGTTAGTTCCCAAGATGATCCATTCCATTTTTGAATTGTTCTGATCATTGGAAGAATTTTCTCTTATTAAGTTTACCTGGATCTGGGAAACTTCTATCAGTTGCTCCTACCTTAACCCTATTGGGTCAAGCCAAGGAAGGGTAATCATTGCTCACATGTCAATCTTTTAAGTATTTGAAGCAACTACATACCCTCTAGAAGGGAGCTAAGACTCAGGAAGACTTGAGTTCAAATTTGACCTCAGATACTTCCTAGCTGTGTGACCTTGGCCAAGTCATTTAATCCACTAGAGAAGGAAATGGCAACCACTCCAGCATCTTTGCCAAGAAAAGTCAGACATGACTAAATAATTGAACAAGTTCCCTCTTAAGTTTCCTTTTCTCCAGGCTAAACATCTTTATTTCCTTCAGCCAATCCTTGCATATCTCCATGATCCTTTGAATCCTGGTTGTTCTCTTCTGAATAAACACCAGCTAGTCTGGGTCCTTTCTAAAATGTGGAAATTGAGAAATAGATGCATTGTTTGATCAACACTTTCTCCAAGGCATTAAAATGCCCCATCACTGCTAGGTCTCAGGGTAGCTTCTCCAAATCTAAAGGAGAAAAACCTAGTCCTGTGGTCCTTAGGTGAAGTGGATAGAACTCATTAGAAATCAGGAAAACCTGAGTTCAAATCCTGACTCAGCTGTGTGATTTTGAAGAGATCACCTTACCTTTCTGTGCTTCCGTTCTCTCATCTGTAAAATGGGAATAACAGCAATCTATTCCACATATTTGTTTTAAAAATCAAATGAGATAATGTATGTAAACCACTTGACAAACCTCGAAGCATTATATAAATTTTAGCTATTTTCCTTCCCTTCCTTGGATTTCTTTTCTGTCAATTTCAATATTGATTTGCTCAGAGTGGGGGTGGGGAGGAAAGATTAATTGACTAGTTGATTAGGATTTGTCTTGGTCTTAAAGCTCAGAACAAACTTGTTCTCTCCTCTATCAGCTTTCACTGGTTGTTTTTCTCCAGAGAACTTATCAACAACAGCTTGGGCTCTGGGAGAAAAGATTTATGTAGCAGGAGATGGAAACATGGCAAGGAAGAAATAGCGGATGTGATTCTTACCTGGTCTCTTGGAAGTAATGTGCACTTTGGGGTACTATTAATACTTGATTTTCCTACACTCTCCTTTATGATGACACAGTGCATCATTTCTAAGAACTGGGATGAAAAATCTGCACAAAATGCAATTACACAAATTGCTACAGAAGAAAAATCATCCTTCTTGGAAATTAGCTTCACCTCCCACGCCTCTTCAGTCCAGGATGGTTTGGGTTAGCTCAGAGGAAACCCCCAGTTTTTAACACCAGAGTTGATTCCCCTAACTATATGTTATTTCCTTTTTATGTGATAGATACCCTAGGGGGTTCTCATCACAAGGAAGGTGCTTGAGCTGTTGTTTTCTTCTTCTAGTAGTGAGGATTTTCTTGCTTGGCTGGTTCTTGTCTGTTATATAGTAAAGCTGGAGTTGGCAGATTATTTCCTGATGCCCGCCTCCCCTGATAGCAAGCAGGGCTTCCAAAAAGGATTCTACAAGAGACCCAGAAAAGACAGACCTATTCTGAGGTTCTGGGCCCTGGGCAGGGAACATGAAACATAGAACAGAGAGGAGAAAATCACTCAGTCACAGAACCTTAAAAACACTTAATTTTATTGTTTTATTTTTCCCTCTTCTGATAAAAAAATTCTGAACTTATTTATTTAACAAAATTTGAAATGTCAACTGAGATGTGTTCATCTATATATACAGCAGAAAGAGAGGGTTGTACATGAAATTACAAATCTTTTATGTATAGCTTGCTTTAAAAAAATCTATAATAAATTTAGCACACTGCTTTTATTTATTTATTTGTATTAATTTTATAATTGTAATTTTTTTTGATAGTACATATGCATGAGTAATTTTTTTTTTTACAACATTATCCCTTGTATTCATTTTTCCAAATTTTTCCCTCCCTCCCTCTACTCCCTCCTCTAGATGACAGGCAATCCTTCTGTTTTCCTATGTGCATTTCAATGACCCTCTCTTTTTTCCTTCCTTCCTTCCTTCCTTCCTTCCTTCCTTCCTTCCTTCCTTCCTTCCTTCCTTCCTTCCTTCCTTCCTTCCTTCCTTCCTTCCTTCCTTCCTTCCTTCCTTCCTTCCTTCCTTCCTTTCTTCCTTCCTTCCTTCCTTCCTTCCTTCCTTCCTTCCTTCCTTCCTTCCTTCCTTCCTTCCTTCCTTCCCTCCCTCCCTCCCTCCCTCCCTCCCCATGGAACAAAACAATGCCTACATAAGGATCAAACCTATGGCCTTATTACTACCATGCTCAAACCCAGTCAATGAACCATGCAGATTTTGAGTCTAGTAAATATGATAGAGGACATCTAAGTAGTACAGTGGATAGAAAACTGAGTCTGAAGTCAGAAAATTTAATTTTCCTGAATTCAAACCCAGTTTCAGAAACTTCCTAGCTATGTGATCCTGGGCAAATCACTTAAACCTATTTGCCTCAGTTTCCTCCTCTGTAAATTGAGCTGTAAAAGGAAATGGCAAATCCCTCCAACATCTTTGTCAGGAAAAATCTCCATAGTATCCACAGTATTATAAAAGAAGCTGGTTACTATTGAAATACTAACTTGAAAAGTTCATGAATCCCAGATTAAGAATTCCCAGTGACTGCATTTGATGAGAAGATCGGAGTTCAAATCCTCATTCTGCCATTTACTATTTATCTCACTTTGGACAAGTAATTTTTTTTTTTTTTCTTTTTCTCTGGGTCTCAATTTTCTGTAATCTGTAAGATGAAAGTATTGGGTTAATGAAGGGCAGTTTCTTGCCAACTTTATATATATCCTTAAACTGCTTCTATAAATGTCAGTGATCGTTATTATTGTTTTCATTATGCTCTGATCTTGGAAGTGAAACAAATTGGGCCCCAACCAGCAGAATAAGGTACTCAGAAATGAGTTGGCTCAAAATTAAGTGAGCCTTCTTCAAAATGAGGCCGAGCTCATAGTTGGGGGAGGTGGGAAGGATGAAAGGGGAAAAAAGAATAAAGCAAAAAAAGTAATAGCACAGAACAAAAGAATAACCTACCAGAAAGCAAAGAAAGATGGACAATCATGAATATAAACACTTCTATTTTTATATATGTTTTCTTGAAAAGGAAGTTTATTGTTATATATTTTGAATCCTCCCTGATGTTCTGTGTTTTGTTTATTTTGTTTATTTTCCTTTTCTGTCTTTTTCTATTTTGCTTTTTCTTATTTTGTATTTGGTTTAATAAAAAATAAAAATAAATAAATACATGGGGGAAAAAAGATGGTTGGGCTTTGTTACTCCATCATGGTAGATGCTCAAAGAGTTTGGCTCTGACTTTTGAGGGCTGTGCCATCCTTTGTACTCAGCAGGCAATGGGGTGATCAAGTAGCACAAGTTTAGGAACCTTCCCTCCCATTCCTAAAACTGTTATCTGTAAGGGGATAAAGACTGAGAAATTTGAGGGTTAGGAGGACTACATGCAGTCGCAGAGACCCAAGAATCAGATGCTACCAGGACTGCTGAGATGCTGAAGCTCTGGCCTCTGAGCTACTGGACACAGATTTGGCCTCCGTTTTGATGGGGAGCTTGTGAAGGTTTTTTCTAATTTTAGTCAAATACACACACACACACACACACACACACACACACACACACACACACACACACAGGACAGGTTTGTTGCTGTCAGTATCCTGGATAATTTCCATAGTGTGGTTCTTCTCACCTTTGTAGCCTAACACCAGGGACTCTTTCTAGCTGCTCACACTACCTAAGAATCCCCCAGGGGCTGGGGGTAATGGGTTGCCTCTTGCCCTCTGAGTTACCACAATTAAAGAACTGAACTCTGCTAGGGAGGAAGGGTATCTTTGTAAGATTACCAATGGAGAGGGAGTAGAAGAGCAGTGTCCATAGCAACCCTCTGGCTCTCTTACCTTTGCAGAGAGAGAGAAGGCAAGGAAATAAAATCTCTGCTCCTTTGCTTAAATCAAAGCATCAGGCAGATGTGCCTGTCTGGTCGTAGGGGATAGTGGGGGTGAGGTGGGTTGGGGGGGAGAATTTTTTCCTTGCACTATTTTGACAGTAGCACAGGGAATGATGATGCCATTCATGATGATAAAGATTCTTTTATTGCAAGGACCAGCCCAGGCCCCTGGAAGAACAAAATGCTACCATTTCTGGCAATGTGGGGGTCAGTTCATGGGGTTTATTCACAGGCTCTAGGGTTAGAAGGCATCCTAGAGCCCATCCCCAAACTCTCAGACTCTACAGTCAGGGAAACTAACATAGGCGCACAATAGACCCTCATGAATATTTATTGATTGAGGAAATAAGAAAGCGCTGGTGATCTGCCACAGCTCAACCAGGCAGTAAATCACAGAGCTCTTGTTTAACTGAGAACTCGCTCTAACCCCGGTGTTCTCTTCGCTAGCCGACACTGGGGAGATGGGGGCCTGTGAAAGGAGCGGGTCGGGCTGGGCAGGCCAGGTGGTGATTGGCAGATAACAAGGTAGCAAAGTGGACAAGGTGCAGGCCTTGGGGTCAAGGAAATCCGAGTCCAGATCCTGCCTAATTCTGTGACTATGGGTCAGTCTGGCGGAAAAACTGCCTCAGTTTACGTGAGAACGCTCGTGGCAGGACTGATGAGAGGTCCCCAGTTTAGGAACACTAGGAAAGTGGGAGGAGAATTAGTTCAGGTGTTAACTGTGGCAGAACCCTCCTGTTTCCTCCCCAGCAATCGGGACTGCCGTCTATACCAGCGTTATACCAGCAGAGGTCGCCACTCCTCAGGAAATCCACTGTACACTCATTTGAGCCTAGGCTAATGGGGCAGGCAGCTGCCCCCAGAAAGTGCACCCTACAACTCATTGCAGCATTGATTCCGGAGTCAGAGCTGGAGGGGAAACCTCAGGACCTTCCCCATTGGCTGCCACTGCTCCAAGGGTATGCTGAAGCAAGGAAGAGGCAGGTGAAAAACCTCTGTATGGAGGCAGGGGCAGGGAACAAGCATTCATAAAGCACCTAATGTGTGCCAGGCACTCTGCTAAGCATGTGCAAAACTCATTAGCATCTCACCTCTTCCAGGTGGGTGCTATTGTGATCCTATTTTACAGTTGAGGAAACTGAGGCAAGCAGAGGTTGAACCACTTGCCCTGTAGCATATAGCCAGTAAGTGGGTGATGCTGAATTTGCTTGATTTCAGATCTAACGGCATCACCTAGCTACCTCCAAGTGGGTAAGGGGTGTATCTATGGAGGAGGGAGATGGGGCAGGGGGGAAAAGAGAGACTCTATTCTAGTACAACTGGTGGGCGGAATGCTGGACTCTTAGCCAGCGAGACCCCAGCCTCCCATCCTCATTGTGACACAAGCTACGGACAGGTGCTGTTGTTCCAGCTCGATCCTCATTTGTCAGGCTAGGGATGGGGAAGAGATGACTCTCTGATTCCGTGAATATCAACCATAACTCTTTTCTTCTCAGCTTCCTGTCCTAACATATAGAATGCAATCATTTACAGCAATAAAAGTGAGACAGGAGCCGGGAGGAGTGAAATGACTGTAAATCCTGGGCCACAGTGAAGGACAAAGTGGATCCCACTGCCCCATTCTCGCTCTCAGATGGGCGCCAATAACCTGTACCTGTTGGGAGTTGACTTGGGCATCTTAGTTGGTTTTTTTTTTTTTTTTTGGTACATTATTCTTGGGGAGGCATTGTCATTTTTTTTTTTAATAGTTTTTATTTACCAGATATATGCATGAGTAATTTTACAACATTGACAATTGCCAAACCTTTTGTTCTAATTTTTCCCCTCCTCCCCCCCCAGATTGACCAATACATGCTCAATATGTTAAAGTATAAATTTAAATACAATATATGTATACATGACCAAACAGTTGTTTTGTTGTCCAAAAAGAATCGGACTTTGAAATAGTGTACAATTAACCTGTGAAGGAAATAAAAAATGCAGGTGGACAAAATTAGAGGGACTGGGAATTCTATGTAGTGGTTCATAGTCATCTCCTAGAGTTCTTTCACTGGGTATAGCTGGTTCAGTTCATTACTGCTCTATTGGAACTGATTTGGCACATCTCATTGTTGAAGAGGGCCTTGTCCATCAGAATTGATCATCATATAGTATTGTTGTTGAAGTATATAATGATCTCCTGATCCTGCTCATTTCACTCAGCATCAGTTCATGTAAGTCTCTCCAGGACTTTCTCAAATCATCTTGTTGGTTATTTCTTATAGAACAATAATATTCTATAATATTCATTTACCACAATTTATTCAGCCATTCTCCAATTGATGGGCATCCCCGTAGTTTCCATTTTCTGGCCACTACAAAGAGGGCTGGGAGGCATTGTCTTTTAAGGTCTTTTGGGATAGGTGAGGATGAAGCAAATATTATTCTACTTTTCTTAAATACTTTCTAATAGCACCTACTATTGAGTAGACATTGTGGATACAAAAAGAAAACCAAATCAAAGAAAAAAGAGCCCCAAACAGTCTCTGTCCTCAAGCAGCTTACAATTTATTAGAAGGAGGGAGATGTGTACATGGATAAATAAACATAAACTATTTGAAAGTAGGGATAATTCGGTAGTGCAGTGTTGGTCCTGAAATCAAGGAGATCTGAGTTCAAATCTGACCTCAGATACTTGCTAGCTGTATGATCCTGAGTAAGTTTTTAAAGTTCCCAGTTGATTCCCCTTCAAAAAAAGGTAAATATAAGTTTTTAAAAATTAATTTTATAATTATAACATTTTTTTGACAGTACATATGCATAGGTAATTTTTTTTTTTTACAACATTATCCCTTGTACTCCCTTCTGTTCCGAATTTTTCCCCTCCTTCCCTCTACCCCCTCCCCTAGATGGCAGGCATTCCCATACATATTAAATATGTTATAGTATTTCCTAGGTACAATATATATGTGCAGAACCAAATTTTGTTGTTGTTGTTGTTGCAAAGGAAGGATTGTATTTGGAAGGTAAAAATAATGTGGGAAGAAAAAAAAATGCTCACAGTTTACACTCATTTCCCAGTATTCCTTTTCTGGATGTAGCTGATTCTGTCCATCATTGATCAATTGGAATTGGATTAGCTCTTCCCTATGTTGAAGATATCAACTTCCATCAGAATACATCATCTTACAGTATCATTGTTGAAGTGTATAATGATCTCCTGGTTCTGCTAATTTCCCTCAGCATCAGTTGATGTAATTCTCTCCAAGCCTCTCTGTATTCCTCCTGTTGGTCATTTCTTACAGAACAATAATATTACATAACATTCATAATTTACCCAACTCATTCTCCAATTGATGGAAATCCATTCATCTTCCAGTTTCTAGCCACTACAAAAAGGGCTGCCACAAATATTTTGGCACATACAGGTCCCTTTCCCTTCTTTAGTATTTCCTTGGGATATAAGCCCAGTAGTAGTATGGCTGGATCAAAGGGTATGCACATTTTGATAACTTTTTGGGCATAATTCCAGATTGCTCTCCAGAATGGTTGGATTATTTCTCAACTCCACCAACAATGCATCAGTGTCCCAGTTTTCCCACAGCCCCTCCAACATTCATCCTTATTTGTTCCTGTTAGCCAATCTGACAGGTGTGTAGTGGTATCTCAGAGTTGTCTTAATTTGCATTTCTTTGATCAATAGTGATTTGGAACACTCTTTCATATGAGTGGAAATAGTTTTAATTTCATCATCTGAAAATTGTCTGTTCATATCCTTTGACCATTTATCAACTGGAGAATGGCTTGATTTCTTATAAATTAAAGTCAATTCTCTGTATATTTTGGAGATGAGCCTTTATCAGAACCTTTAACTGTAAAAATGTTTTCCTAATTTGTTACTTCCCTTCTAATCTTGTTTGCATTAGTTTTGTTAGTACAAAAGCTTTTTAATTTGATGTAATCAAAATTTTCTATTTTGTGATCAATAATGATCTCTAGTTCTCCTTTGGAAACAAATTCCTTCCTCCTCCACAAGTCTGAGAGGTAAACTATCCTATGTTCCTCTAATTTATTTATGATCTTGTTCTTTATGCCTAAATCTTGGACCCATTTTGATCTTATCTTAGTATGTGGTGTTAAATGTGGGTCCATGCCTAGTTTCTGCCATACTAATTTCCAGTTTCCCCAGCAGTTTTTGTCAAATAATGAATTCTTATCCCAGAAGTTGGGATCTTTGGGTTTGTCAAACACTAGATTGCTATTTTTATTCACTATCTTGCCCTGTGAACCTAACCTATGCCACTGATCAACTAGTCTATTTCTTAGCCAATACCAAATGGTTTTGGTGACTGTTGCTTTATAATATAGTTCTAGATCAGGTACAGCTAGGCCACTTTCATTTGATTTTTTTTTATTATTTCCCTTGAAATTCTCGATCTTTTGTTATTCCATATGAATTCTGTTGTTATTTTTTCTAGGTCATTAAAATAGTTTCTTGGGAGTCTGATTGGTATAGCACTAAATAAATAGATTAGTTTAGGGAGTACTGTCATCTTAATTATATTCGCTCGGCCTATCCAAGAGAACTGAATGTCTTTCCAATTATTTAAATCTGACTTTATTTTTGTGGCAAGTGTTTCGTAATTTTGCTCATATAATTCCTGACTTTCCTTTGGTAGATATATTCCCAAATATTTTATACTATTGACAGTTATTTTGAATGGAATTTCTCTTTGTATCTCTTGCTGTTGGATTTTGTTGGTAATGTATAAAAATGCTGAGGATTTATGTGGATTTATTTTCTATCCTGCAACTTTGCTAAAGTTCTGAATTATTCCTAATAGCTTTTTAGCAGAGTCTTTGGGGTTCTCTAAGTATACCATCATGTCATCTGCAAAGAGTGATAGTTTGATTTCCTCATTACTTACTCTAATTCCTTGAATCTCTTTCTCAGCTCTTATTGCCGAGGCTAGCGTTTCTAGTACTATATTGAATAGTAATGGTAACAGTGGGCAACCTTGTTTCACTCCTGATCTTAATATAAGTTTTTTTAAATTATAGCTTTTTATTTACAAGATATATGCATGAGTAATTTTTCAGCATTGACAATTGCAAAACCTTCTGTTCCAACTTTTCCCCTCCTTCCCCCCACCTCCATCCCCAGATGGCAGGTTGACCAATACATGTTAAATATGTTAAAGTATATGTTAAATACAATATATGTAAATACAAGTTTTTTAAAGAGAATAATACTAGCAACTGAGAGGATACTCTAGGTTGATTTTGAAGGAAGCTAAATTAATAAGGTCAAATAAACTAGATATTTTTAAAAGATTGGGGGGGGGGTAGAAGAAAATTCCTGGCACGGGGAGTAGATATCAGATGTAAAGCCTCAAGGGTCATGTAGACATGAAATGCTATTTGGAGGAACCCACAAATAACTCAGTCTGGATGGAAGGGAGAGGGCACCAATATACTACACCTCCAAAGGTAGTTTGGAGGCAAATTGTAAAGGGCTTTAAATGTAAAATATATATTCTAGAGGCAAAGGAGGTCATTGTGACCTTTTTCACATGGTCAGACTTGTGTTTCTGAAATGTTAATTTAAGAGCAATGTGGAGAATGGATTAGAAAGGAGACACCAGTTAGGAGGTTATGGCAATAGACTAAGTAAGAGGCAATGAGAAATAGGGATATTATGAAATGAATGAAGAATATGAATCCAAGAGATTTCATGGAGATAAATAAATTGACAAGGCTTGGCAATTGATTGGATGTGGGGATGGTAGTGAGGAGGGGCAAAGAAAATGACTGATGATTCTAACTTTGGTTACTATAGAAGAACTATTGGTTCCTTTCCCAAAATAGGAAGTTGGCAAGAGAGATGGGTGTTGAAAGGGGAAGATAAAGAGTTCTGCTTTGGACATGTTGTGTTGATTGGGGTTAGTGTGAGGGAGTGTTATGTTTTTGGTTCTTTGGTTTTTGAGCTCCCTATGAGAAGATCTTTTTATTTAACTTGTCCTTAGTCACAGGATAATAGGAATCTAGAATTTAAAAATGTTTTGGAGGTCACCAGAAAGATCTGTGGAGTCAGTTCTCTGCCACGGTGACATTAAAAATTCTTCTCTTGAACTGAGGCTTTATTTTTTTCCCTAATAGTAATTAATTTTTCCAAATACATGTAAAGATAGTATTCAATATTTGTCTTTGTATAACTTTGTAATCCAAATTTCTTTCTCCCTCCCTTACCCCTTCTCTCCCCCAGACAGCAAGCAATCTGATATAGCTTAAGTATGTGTAATTCTTTTAAACATATTTCCATATTTGTCATGTTGTGCAAGGAAAATCAGATCAGAAGGGAAAAAACACAAGAAAGAAAAATACAAGCCAACAAACAACAATAACAAGTTGAAAATACTATGCTTTGATCCACATTCAGTCTCCATAGTTCTCTCCCTAGATATGGATAGCAGTTTCCATCCCAAGTCTATTGGAATTGTTAGATTGAGTCTTGATTGGTTGAGAGTGGAATAGGACTAGAAGGGAATAAGTATTTTATTAAGAATATACTATGTGCTAGGCATTATACTAAGTGCTTTACAAATATTATATTATTTGATTCTCACAACATCCCTGCTGGGTAGGTGCTGTTATTATTTATATTATTGATTACTATTATTGTTTATAGTTAAGGAAACTAAAATTATATGACTTGCCCAGGATCATACATTATGATGAGGCAAGAACATATAGTCAGATCTGAATTTGAACTTATCACTTAGTATCTCAGTATTTTCCTTAGTTTCCCTAGCTGAATCTTAGTTTGACCATTCTTAAAATGGGGATAACAATTCCAGCTCTTTCTATTTCAGCAGGTGATTGTGATGATTTCACATCTTTATACTTCTCAAGGTTTGCAAAGCTTTCTCCTCACACTAATTCTTTGAGTCAAGCAGTGTCAGTATTTCATATTTCCATTTTATAGATGGGAAACTTAAGCTATGTATGTAAAATCTCTTTCTCTAGCCTTCTAAGGCATCTTAAGGCAGTATAGAGTAGTGAAATAGAGTGCTAAAGTCAGGGAGATTTTGGTTTATATGTTGTCTTAGATTCTTGTTAGGTGTATGATTGATACAAGTTACTTAATTTCTCCAGTTGTAAAATGATAGTAATAATAACAATAGCAAATGTATGACTCTTTGAGAGTTGCAAAGTACTTTATATGTTTCATTTGAACTTCACCACAACCCCATGAGGTAGATAGTATTGTTATCTCTTTTTTATAGATGAGAAAACTGAGGCAAACAGATAAAAAGACTTGCCTAGAGTTACACAATAGGAAATATTTGAGGCTGGGTTTGAACTCAGGTCTTCCTGATTCTAAGTCTAGTACTCTTATCTACCACACACCTAATAAAATGGTGATGATAATAGTATCTAACAAGGTTAGTCAGGTTCAATTGAGAAAATACATGTAAACTTTAAGTGTTATATTACTGTCAATACTTACTATTGTCTTGCAATGTCAGTCTCCCAGTAGTTAGAGGTGTTATAGTGGACACATCAGACTTGGAGTCAGAAAGCCTTGAGTTCAAATCCAGAGTCATGTACTTAATAGATATGTAATCAAGCCAGTGAATACCTTTCTGCCTTAGTTTTCTTAATTGTAAACTAATAATACTTTCTAGGGTTGTTGTGAGGATTGGGTGAGAGTCTATCTTAATCTAGCACATAGGAGGCACTTAATAATATTTATTTTCTTCCTTCTCTCTCAAGGTTTGGGAATACCCTGACTATTCTGTTTCACACTTCACAAGTGCTCATGATGTGTTACTTTCATGTTTCCCACTCTTTGTTAAAGTTTGTGGATAACATTGGAGTGAGAAGAGAGAAGGCTATTGTTTGGTTTGTGGACTATTCCAGCTGGAGACGCAAGTCTCCCTTAGGAATCACCTTCTGTTTTTTTTTTTTTTTTTGTTTGTTTGTTTTGTTTTTTTTTCCATAGCTTCTCCACTTTGTAGGACTAGGCAATTGGGAGAACTGAAAAAAATGAAAATCTCCAGGAATGGAAGTACTGCATTCTGAAGAGGGAAAAGGATGGAGAGTTGGGGAGGGTGACAAGGATCTCGGGCCTCTTTAATTACATCATTAGGAGAATAAGATCCCTTTTGATCTTGATGAAAACTGGAAAGGAGTTTTGAAGGAAGATAAAGATAGAGGGTTTGAAGACTAAACCATTTCTTTCCCATAGAGTTTCTAAGGATTTATACATGGAAGAAGTGATCTGGGTCACTTTCCTCATTTTGTAAAGGAGGAAACTGAGGTCCAAGATGTAAAGTGACTTGCCAGAATCAGAATTTAAACCCAAGTTTTCTGACTTAGGAAGCAATGCTCCTGTCATTACATCATTGACTTTCCATACTAGCTTGAAAGTGGTTCATAGACTAAAACAGTCAAAAAAATCAGAAGAAATCCCAAAGGTCATCCAATTCAACCCTCCACTCAAAGCAAGAATCCTTTCTCATACACCAGGGACAGAAAATCCTCTTGCCCAAGGGTTCTTAATCTGGGGTACTTGCCCTCCCCCTCTCCTTTTTACTATTTTGATAATTAGGTTTCAGTATAATTGAATCAGGATCAGCTGAGATTCTATGGGTTTAGCATAATACCTAACACATAGGAGACACTTAATAAATGCTTGCTTCCTTCTCTCTCAAGGTTGGGAATATACTGGCTACTCTGTTTCACACTTCACAAATGCTCATGATGTGTTACTTTTATATTTCCCATTCTTTGTTAGAGTTGTGGATAAAATTGGGGTGAGAAGAGAGAAGACTATTGTGTAGGATATTCCAATTGAAGGCACAAGTCTCCTGTAACCCTATGCATTTTATTTTATACACGTAAGAACATTCTTCTGCGAACAGGTCCATAGGCTTCACTAGACTTTCAGGGGGGGTTGGTGACACAAAAAATAAGAAAATCTATTTATCCTTTGCTAGATTCCCCCCCCCTAGTGATTGGAATTGATCAATTGATCTGTTCTTGTTCTATTTGGAATTATCTTAATTGGTGACTAAGTGGCTGCAAAGTTGTCTAGTCTACTATGTTTAAACTGCCCCAGTTCATCCCTGACTATATTTCAAATCCTCTTGAGAAAACTGACGGGCCATCTTACCTTCTATTCTGCTGCTGTCTTCTTACCCCTGGATCACTACCTGGACCAGCACCTTGCCCACTGGACCTCCAAAATCCATGTCACCAATCCCTGGGATTGGAGATCCCACCCAGATTCATAGTTCTTTCTATTCAAAAAAAGAATGAATAAATGAAAAAGCATTTACTGAATAAATTATGTTCCAAGCACTATTCTAGGTTCTGGGAATATAAATTTATAAGACATTCTGTAAGAGTTTATATTCTAATAGGGGTGACAACACATTTAAGGGAATGATGGGTGGCTAAGGAAGGGAGTTTTGGTCTGGGGAGTTAAAGGGATGCTGAGTTAAGTTTATGCCATCAGCTCCTCTGCTTGGTTTCTACTCCATTATCACATCATCCATCATCAGCTTTTTCACCACTTCTTCCCCTCCCAGCTATGACAAGCTCATTACCAGGAAACTCAACATCTCAGAGATTGCTTCAGTTTTGGTACACATACATCATCAGTAACTTCAATTGCTTCTGCTCCTCTGATTAGAGGGCTGAGCAAAAAAACTCCCCCTAAATCCTTCCTTTATAAAGGACTTAGAATCCTATCCATCTCTTCATTTATCATCTGTTACTCTGCTTGGTTTTGATTCCATTTTCATATCATCATCATCATCATCATGCTCCTAGCTTGAGTGCCCTCTGCCATTCCCTCTCCCTTTTCAGCTTCCTTTTGTGTCTTGTCTTCCCTCATTAAATTGTAAGCCTCTTGAGGGCAAGGACTATCTCTCTTATTTGTATCCCCAATACTTAGCACTGGCACAGA
Source organism: Sminthopsis crassicaudata (assembly GCF_048593235.1). Lineage (NCBI taxonomy): Eukaryota > Metazoa > Chordata > Mammalia > Dasyuromorphia > Dasyuridae > Sminthopsis > Sminthopsis crassicaudata. Next base: position 373,189,609 of record NC_133620.1, on the reverse strand, counting down.
GTAGACCTTTATTATATATTATATATTTATCTTATCATATCATATTATATTATTATATTATCCATAGGACAGTCATTGGCATCTCCTTTCTAATATTATTGATACCTGTTTATTTGATTACTGTGTCCAGGGTAACAGGTTAAAAGTATAGGTGTGTGTGTGTGTGTGTGTGTGGTTGGCTTATGGGATGATAGATGGCTTGGAAATGTAAGTTATCAGTCCTTATAAAGACCATGTGAGATGGATATAATAGTTGGACAGAAAAGATAGTGTAGTCTACCCTGGAGCCAGCCTGGGCAAATTAGTGTTCTCTCAGTGGCCAACCATACTGACTTAGCCCTTGGGGTATAGTTCTTCAGCTAATTAATCTTCCTAGGGATTGGAGGCATAGATTCTGGAGGTCCAGTGGGCAAGGTGCTGATCCAGGTGGGGGAGAAGTAAGATGATAGCAGCAGAATAGAAGATTAGATGACCCGATTAGTTTGCTCAGGAGGATGTGAAACATAATCAGGGCTGAGCTGTGGCAGTTTAGATACAGTAGACTAGGCAACTTTGTACCCCCTCAGTCACCAATCAAGATAGTTCCAAATAGAACATAGAATTTGTGATTCTGGGTCTGAATTCTGACATTGCTACTTATTCCCTGGGTGACATTAGACATGGCATTAAATATCTCTGAACCTCAGTTTCCTTATCTGTAAAATGAAGGAATTGGATCAGATGCCCTCTTAGTTCCCTTCTAGCTCTTAATCTATCACCTCATGAAATCAGCTCTGGTTTGGCTTCTGAGGCCCTTTGTATTAAACAGTCTACAAAAAAAAATCCCCACAAAAACTCAGCCTGGAGAATAGTTTGCTTATTGATTGGCCACTTCTTGACTGACAGCCTGTGAGATTAAAAGCAATTCTGAGCCAAAGTGCACTAAATGGACCTGACAGCCCAGATGGCTAAAGGCTGGACATGAGGCAGGATCAATAGTCTAGGGTTAAGTCACCAAACCAGCTACATGAATAAGTCATGGAGAGATGAGGAACCTTTTTAGGGGCTGTAAATGCGTTAAACAGGGAATGCCCCCACTTCTTACAAGTCAACCTTTTTCAAAATATGAAGAAGCCCCCACATCAAGCCAGCCCAGTGATCCATCTGCTTCAGGGCTCTGTTTGACTTCCATGACATTGTCCTATAAAGGTTAGGGATTCAATTTAGTTAAAAAACCATTTATTCAGCATCTCTGTGCCAGGCCTTAGGCTGGGGACTGGGGATACATTCTAATGGGAGAGAGGAAGGAAGAAAAGACAAGTAGCATGGAATAGAGGAAAAAACATTGGATTTGGAGACAGGAAGCTGGGTTTGAAATCCTACTTTGCTATTCATGTGTGTTTGGGCAAGTCCCATTTTGGGTCTCAGTTTCCTCATTTCTGAAATGAAGGGATTGAATGAGATGTGCTCCAGAGTTCCTTATAATTCTTGAGCCTAGGCTCCTAAGCATACAAATAATTATGATTATTATGAAAATGAGACAAGTGAGAGATCCAGAATGGCTGAAGAGGTTCACACAAAGTACTAGGAAAAATTTAAGGAAGGAGAGGTCATTTTCACCTGCAGAGGTGAAGTAAGGCTTCATAAAAGAGGTAATATGTGACCTGGGACTTAAAGGGATGGGAGGCTAGGGAGTGAATCTATTTCAGGAGAGAGGAGATTGTATGAGCAAAGGTATAGAGACAGAAACCATCAGGATGACAATGGTTTTGGGGGTATTTCTGCTTGACTTGACTACAGAAATTGTGAAGGGGAATAGTAAAACAAAGTTGAATAGCTAACCCTTCCTCGGGGGCTTCCCCTTGCTGGGGTAGGGCTAGGCAAAAACCTGAGTCCATGCATGCAGGAGAAGGATGTTAAATGATAGGGAATGAAGGATAGAATGCCTAAAATAGAGGAAGTGGATTTTGAAAACTATTCAAAAATTTGAGAGAGCAAGACAAAATAGTCCAGAGGATGCCCACTTCTGGTTCAAGAGTGATTTTCCTGTAATAGTAAGGGTGAATCTTGAAGGCAGGAACCTGGATGAGCCAGCTATGAATGTAGTCGATGTGAAACTGAAGGCATGTCCAGAGCAGAGCAGCTAGTTAACAGAAAAAGAGGAACTTGCCTGGGGCTAAGGAATCAGTAATTGATTAAAAATTCATTTAGAAAGAACTTCAAGCTGCCCTTAAGAAGGTTTGACTCTAAAGCACTCAGACTATTTTTAGGAGTAATGGATAGAAGTTGCAAAGAAGCCAGTTTAGGCTTTATGTAAGGCTACAATTCCTACTAATTAGAGCTATCTTAAAGTAGAATATGTAGTCTCAGAAGATAGTGGGTTCTCCCTCACTTGAGAATTCAAGTGCTGGATATCTTGTAAGGGAACTCTTGTTCATTAAATGAGCTGAATGGATTAAATGAGCTGAAGGTTTTTCCAACTCTGAATTTCTGTGAAATTCCTAGGTTTGGGGAGGGTATTTGGACAATGGAGAAATTTGACTCTAAACACTGGAACTGTTTCTAAATCCTTGGGTTGGGTAGCATGTAGAGCAAAAAAACAAAAACAAAAACAAAACAGGTCTGGACAAGTAGCTTTAGGAGGAATGAGGGGCATTCACCTAGTGAAAAAGGCAAAGGACATGATTTTCATGTATTTGTTTTTTGTTTCTGTGGTTATAAGTAAAGAACTGCTATAATTATGTTACACTTGTATGGTTGGTTCTCTTATGCTATATTTGTTTGTGACTATACCCCATTGAAATATATTGAGGAAAATGTTTGTGGCAGCTCTTTTTGTTGTAGCTAGAAACTGGAAGATGAATGGATGTCCATCAATTGGAGAATGGTTGGGTAAATTATGGTATATGAAGGTTATGGAATATTATTGCTCTGTAAGAAATGACCAGCAGGAGGAATACAGAGAAGCCTGGAGAGACTTACATCAACTGATGCTGAGTGAAATGAGCAGAACCAGAAGATTGCTGTACACTTCAATGCTGTATGAAGAGGTATTCTGATGGAAGTGGATATCTTCAACATAGAGAAGATCCAACTCACTTCCAGTTGATCAATGATGGACAGAAATAACTACACCCAGAGAAGGAACACTGGGAAGTGAATGTAAATTGTTAGCACTACTGTCTATCTACCCAGGTTACTTATACCTTCGGAATCTAATACTTAACGTGCAACAAGAAAATGGTATTTACACACATATATTGTATCTAAGTTATATTGTAACACATGTAAAATGTATGGGATTGCTTGTCATGGGGGGGGAGGGAGTGGAGGGAGTGGGGGATAATTTGGAAAAAATGAATACAAGGGATAATGTTATAAAAAATGCTCATGCATATATACTGTGGAAAAAAATTCTAAAAAAAAAAAAGAAAAAGAAAAAGAAATATATTGAGGAAAGGAAGAAGATTGAATTTTTCCAGTTGAATCTAACAGGATAAATCTACTCACTACATTCCTTAACTAAAGAAAGAAAAAGCAGGGATGGAGCTAGGATACTGAAGAGACTACGAATAGGAGAACCAGAGGACCAGGCTTCCTCTTGTGTCTGGAATATTGCCATCTGGGTGTGTTTGGGACTGTTAGCCCTTAGGTTCTTTATGAGAAAAATGATTAAGTAGCTGGTGAGTAGTGCCCCGGGGTTGTTAAACTAGCCTCAGGTGTTTATACTTTATTCATTTGGCCAGATCTTTGCCAAAGGTCTCTGGGAAGGGGAGCAGACATGATCATGGCAGTATTATTAGAAAGATTATTTATGCATAGATGTGAGGGGTCAAATGGAAGAAATCTCTGAGAGAAACACCACTGATTGAATGGCAGGGGTTGCTGGGAAGATGATAGTGCCAAACATCCTTAGTTGCTCTGATAAACCATGCTGGACAATTGTTCATTAATTTATCTAGATTTTCACAAACTTATTTGAATTTACAGCCCGTATGTCCTGTTGGAATTAACAAGCTTTTTAAATTGTCTGCCTACAGTTTGAAGTGCCAGTTCATTTTCTGTGTCCTAACATTATTGCCCTTAAGTTTCAAGAGTATTTCTAAGGTTCTTATTTTATCTCAAAGGATTTGGCAAAAAAGCCAGTGCTTGTTCTCCTCTGGATTTTCTATGTTTCAATCCCATCACTTCAGCCTCCTTAGTCTTCCCAAGTTGAAGAGCTCCTACATTTTTTAAAGTTAGGCTTTATATGTGAATGCCTTCACTCTTTGATCAGCATTAAGGATGCTGCTCTTCAATTCAGAAGCCTTCAGTGGCTCCCTATTCCCCCTACTGAATAAAATAAAAACTCCTGATTCTTCCTTCAATGACTTGAAGATACTATTTGAATTTCCTATTATACTATTCTCTCTTATATACTTACTATTGCACTGAGTTTATCTGGACTATTCCATGTTTTCCCAAACACATCCCAGATGTTCTTGCCCCTCTGTGACTTTAAAAAAATATAGTATCTATTCATAGATCCTTCCTTCTTCCACCTCAATCTTTGCTTATTGAAACTTTACTGGTCTCCTAAAATCTTGTTCAAATGTATATATGAATAAAAAACCAAACATTTATTAAACTCTTACTCTGTGGGCAGGCACTGTTAACACTGGAAGCACAAGAACAGTCTGAGTCTGTAAGGAGTTTAATAGGGGAAAACAATATCTATCCCCAGTAGTGTTCTTCTCTACCAATGCTTTCCTGATTCAGCTTTGAAGGAAGCTAGGCAGTAAGAGGCAAAGGAGATGAGAGATAGTATTCCCAGCATGGGGATTACAGCCTGTACTTAGGCACAAGATAGTATGTAATGTATGGGGAACAACAAACAAACTAGTTTATCTGGAATCTAGATTCTATGAACTTACTCTGGAAAAATAAACTGGGAACAGATTAGAGGGCTCTAAAAGACTTTAAAGGGCAAATCCAAGAGCCTGTACTTTATTCTGGGGGCAACTGGGAGCCACTGGTGCTTATTGAGCAGGGGAGTGACACAGATCTATATTTTAGGAATATACTTTGGGAGTGGTGTGGCAAATAGATTAGAAAGTGGAGAATCTTGAAGCAGAGAGAGCAGGTAGGAGGTTATGGCAATAATCCAAGTGAGAGCTGATGAAGGCTTGAACTAGGGTAGATGTGATATGAATGGAGAGAAGGAACTATTAAGAGATTTATGGAGCTACAGTAGAGTTGACAGAACTTGGCAACTGATTGGATAAGGAGGGTGAGAGAGAGAAAAGAGGCTGATTCTGATATTTCTAACCTTGGCTGCTAGAACAACACTGGCTCCATAAAATAGAGAAGTTAGGAAGCAGGTTTAATTTTGGGAGGAAGATGAATGAATGAATAAAGTATTTAGTGTCAAAAAGATAATAAAGGAGGGATGGGAAGGGAATAACCAATTATATAGTGCCTGTTATTATTGTGAAATAGTGTATTAAGTACTTTACTCATAACAACCCTGGCAGGGAAGTACTATTGTTATCCTCATATTATAGTTGAGGAAACTGAGACAAATATAAAGTGACTCCTGGGACCATACAGTTAGGAAGTGTCTGAGGTCAGATTTGAACTTAAATATTCTTAAATCCAAGGTAGCTAGATGGCTTAATATTTCCCAAGTTCACTGGTGTCCCAAGAAAATCTCATCTAATACTGGGAGGGAAGGGGAGAAAAGAACCTCTCTCTGGGGAACCTAAGACAAGACCATTTCAACTGAGTTCTTTTACAGTTTGGGAGAGTGAGAGGTGAATGAATGAACTAATTAGGAAAAGGTGAGAACTAGCAACAAAACTGTTGCTAAACTGGCAAACTGGATACAGGGTAGTGGCCTGGAATCAGGAAAACTCATCAACTTGAGTTAAAATCTGGCCTTGGATATATTTATTATCTGTGTCACCCTAAGCATGTCACTTATCCCTGTTTACCTCAGTTTCCAATTGTAAAATGAGCTGAAGAAGGAAATGACAAACCACTCCAATATCTCTGCCAAGAAAATACCAAATGGGATCATGAAGAGTCGGACAAGACTGGAAAAAACCTATAAAGCAAAAGAGGCAAGAATTGTGAGAAGGAAGATATGGATAAGTGATGAGAAAAAAAGTTGGAAACTGTAGAATAGAGGGAGAGCATAAAGACCAGGATTCTAGGGTGACTTTGGATAAATCACAGAATTAGAGCATTTCTGCATTGTGACAGATTTTACTAGTTGCTTGGTTTTTAGACCCTACCTGAAACCTGAATCTTTAAAAAAAACCCAAACATCCCCTATAAAAGGTTTTCCAGCTCTTGTATCACCAACATTTAACACAGTGCCTGAGATATAGAAGGTGCTTAATTTACTTTAGGCAGCTAGGTAGAACAGTAGATTAATCACTTAGCCTGTAATCAAGAACTCTGGGCAATTCACTTAATCTCTGTCTACCTCAGTTTCCTCTGCTATATAATGGAGATAATAATGCCACCTGACTTTCAGGCTTATGGTGAGGATCAAAGGGGATAATATTTGTAAAGCACTTAGTGGGCAATTACTAATGTTGGTTTCCTCTTCACTTTTCCTCCACTTGAAGGCCTGTGTTATAATTGTAGACAGATCAAAATCTCGAAATAGTATTCTTGTAACATGCCCTCCTGGCAGTTACAATTACTAGTCTGTCCTAGACCCAACAGAGTACTTTTGACCACTGACCTTTGCAGTGTCAACTCTACTCGGCTCGCCTCCTCTGAGGCCTTCAAAGGTCTCTGGCCATGATCTCTTGAATCTATAGTTTAATAACTGGTAGCACGCTCAAGAACAGCCACGTATAATCTTAAAAGCCTTTATTATACCTACTCACATAATGCCCTGACTTGATGCCCTGACTTGTTGGTTCCCTAGTGAACACCTGGCCAGAAGTTCTCTACCACACTCCTTACCTCTGGGTTATTCATCAGCTTGGCTCAGGGAGCCACGTTAAAGAGCGCCAGGTTAAAGAGAGAGACTGTTGTCTGCAGTGGGCTTATATAGGGCCTGTGAGGTCACACACACAGACAACCATCGAGAGAGTCACCCATTACGAAGCTATCTCAATGTGGCCAAGATCCCACCCACAGGGCAGTCCTAATATCCACAGAGAATACTTCTGGGCCTCAATCTCCCTTTGTGCTGTGGCGCTGCCCATTTAAAGGGCCTTTACAATTCCCTTCTCTTGTTTTGTGGGAACCTCATCCTTACATGTTCTCATCTATATTATGAGGGAAGTAGGTCTATAATTAGTATTTTGAAAGTCAGGAAGATTTGGCAACTAGAGAGCTAGCCTTTGAGTCAAGAAGAATTGGTTTTAAGCTGCATCATCTATATCATATATACTGTCTATGTGACCTTAGGCAAAGCACTGAGGTAACCTCTCATTGTCCCAGATAACTCTTAAAAACTGGAAGTTGAAAATGCTTTTTCTTTTCATCTCTGCTCCCTAGCTTTCTTCAAGTTTGGGTTCAAATCCTGTCTTCTACAAGAAACTTTTCTTGGTCTTTCTTAATTTTAGAGTCTTCCCTCTATAGATTAGTTTCTCCACAATTATTTGCATGTTGTTTCCCCCATTAGACCAGGAGCTTCTTGAGGGTAGGGACTCTTTGTATCTCCAACATTTAGCACAATGCCTAGGATATAAAAGGTGCTTAATAAATGTAGAGTTGTAGAGAGTTTCTTCATTCATAAAGTTTTATAACAATGAAAGCACAGGTCTGGTCTTAAAAAAACCTCACGCAACAAAAACATATGAAATGGGGGGAGTTAGGTGGCTCAGTGGATAGAGCACCAGCCCTGAATTCAGGAGGACCCAAGTTCAAATGTGGTCTCAGACACTTAACACTTCCTAGCTGTGTGACCTTGGGCAAGTCACTTAACCCCAGCCTCAGGGGGGGAAAAAAATGAAATGTCTGTGACTGGCCCAATGACAAACTACTCCATTCCAGAGTGACATATTTTTAACTCCAGACATTCTTCAGGATTATTTAATATGTTGCTAAAGGTCTGTGATTTCTGTCAATAAGAATAGCCATGCTGATGGAAGAATAGTTTTTTGAAGTATTAAAATCTTATCTATTTTATCATTTTAGGATCATAGCATAATAGTAATAACAATCAACATTTCTATAGCACTACAAGATTTGCAAAGTGCTTTCACAAATATTTTCACCATTGATTCTCTCAACAGCATTAGGAAATAGGCACTATTATTATCCCCATTTTAAAGATGAGAGCTAAACAGAACCTGAAAGGTCATCTAGTACAATCTTCTCATTTTATAGATGAGGAAATTAAAATCTAGAGAAATCAAGTATTTTGACTGAAGTTACATAGTAAGTAATAGAATTGAAGTTTGATGCAAATTAAAACAACTCTGATGTACTACCTAACACCTATCGAGCTAACATGACAGAAAAGGACAATGACAAATGCTGAAGGGGATATGGAAAAATAAGAACACTAATGCACTCAATGGTAATGGAGTTGTGAACTACTCCAATCATTCTGGTGAATAATTTGGAACTATCCCCAAAGGGCTATAAAACTATGTATACCCTTTGATCCAGCTACTAGGTCTATATGCTAAAGAGATCAAAGAAAAAGGAAAAATACTGCTATGTTCAAAATATTTATGGCAACTCTTTCTGTGGTGCCAAAAAATTGGAAAATGAGAGGATGGCCATCGACTGGGAGATGACTGAACAAGTTGTAGTATATGAATGTGATGAAATGCTATTGTGCTATAGGAAATGACAAGAAAGATAGTTTCAGAAAAACCTGGGAAGACCAAATGAATTGATACCGAGTGAAGTGAGCAGGAGATCACTGTATATAGTAAAAACAATATTGTAATGATTTACAATTGTGAGAGATTTAGCTATGTTGATCAATACAATGATCCAAGACAATTCAAAAGGACACATGATGAAAACTGCTATCTACTTTTCAGAGAGAGAGAACTAATGAATTTTGAATGCAAATTGAAGCCTATCTTTTCCTTTATTTTTATTTTTTGTGACAAAGCTAATATGGAAATATATTTTGCATGATTTCACATGTATAATTGATATATTGTTTGCCTTCTCATTGGATAGAAGAAGGGCTTAAGGAAGGGAGAAAATTTGGAACTGAAATTTTTTTTAAAGGAGTTAAAAACAAATAATTATTTTTAAAAGAAACTAAAAGTTTCTTGTTTAAAAGAACTAAAAGTAGACAAAAGCCTGAAGTTATTTCTTGTATCCTCCACCCTATATTTTAGCAGAATGGAGACAAGCCAAATGTACCATATGTATAAGTACATATATATTATGTAAGAAATGACAGTCATAAAGGAAAACTTACCTATTAAAAATGAATTGGAATTTGAACTCAGGTCCTTTGATTACAGACCCAGTGTTTGTCTTATTGAGCTAGACTGCCTCCACTGAATAAAACTTTTCTGCTATTTTGTACCCGTGTTTGAGAGAGTAACTTAACAGTATCTGTTGGTATTTTCAAACAGAAAAAGTGATAGTTCTTGATGATTTAATCATTTAATTTTCTCCTCTGTTGTTTGATTCTCTACTCTTTCATTTTTGCTAATTTAAAAACAGAAAGAGGTGAAGCATCCAGATGGTGCAATGGTGCACAGCATTCACTATCTGGGACCCAATCGCCTGGCCATTGGGTCAGAAGGAGAAAGAAGAAAAAAAGGGGAAACCAAACTTGAGGTAGTCTCTTTGGCCCCTATGCTATTTCTTGTGAAATTTTGGAGCATCATAAAGATATCTTGGCGCATTTTAATATCTTACTTTTTTTTTGCTTCTTATTGCTAGAAATCTGGGTTTCTAGTCCTGATTTTTGTCAATGGCTTTGTTTCTAACCTTTTCCCAATCATTTTGGGTCTCAATTTTTCCTTCATTTTCAATTTTTCCTTCTGCAAAATGAAAGGCATGATTACATAGTCTCTAAAGCTTCTTCAAAGCTCAAATAGTTTATAGTGTATGAATTTTTGATTGGATAGTTGGAGTCTAAGTCTTCCTTTAAAAAAGAAAATCAGGGGCATGATATATATATATATTTATATATAATATATTATTTACATATGTTTAAAATGGAAGGAATTGAGCATTTATTAAGTGACTACTATATGCTTGGTATTATATGTATTTTACAAATGCTATCTCATTTGGTCCCCGTGACAATCTTGAGAGGTAAGTGCTATTATTTTTCCCATTTTAATAGAAGAGGAAATTGAGGTAAACAGAGGTTATGTAATTTTCCTAGCATCAAACAGATAATAAGTGTCTGAGTCCTGATTTGAACTCACATTTTTCTGACTTCAGATCTAGCATTTGGATGTCTCAATATAATATATGCATATTAATACATCAATTATATATTTTAAAATATAAAATAAATAAATTCTATATTGTGGCATATTATGTGTTAAAATAATATATATCTTCCTCAATATGATATTATATATATGTATAAGGTATGACTATTATGTGCATTAATATAATATATAGTTACTCAATATAATATTATACATATAATGTGTACAAGGTATGAGTGTAAATGAAGGTGACTGATTTTCATAATCTCTATATGGAAATTATTTTCTAGCTTCTATAGTTATACCTTGTTGAAGTGCATTTGGGGATATAAGCATTGATGGACAGATGTTTGCACTGGTGCATGTAGGGAATGACCTTCCTCTATGGTCTCTCATGACAAGTTGATAGATTTTTCAAGGGTTGAAAAACTTTGGGAAGTCCAAAGGGATTTATCTAAAGATTGTTGGCCAAAATGAGCTTTATCCAGACCCCTCACTGCCATGAAAAATGGAGAGCTGATTAGAATAAATGAATGAATTTTAATTCATAAAGTGTTATTTATTAAGTTCTTACTGTTAAGCACTGAAAGGGAAGGAGGAAGATATAGTTTTATAGTTTCCTGAGTGGGCTAGAAGGGAAGTAAAATTTAGAATCACAGAATTTGAGTTGGAAAGGACTTCAAAGCCCATTTAGTCACACTACTTTTTTGAATAAGACTTAACTCTACAACATCTCCAAGAAGTTGTACCCTTTGCTTGAACCCTTTCATTTTAAAAAATATCCCTTCTGTTGCTAGCGCCATCTCTTTTAAGGTTACTTTGTACTTACTTCTATATGGATCTATTATTATTTAGGTATGTATTATTTCCCTCATTAAAATGCAAGCTTTATGAGGGCAGGGTCTGTTTTTCTTTACATTTTCATTGCTCAGCACATGGAGCATACAATAAGAAGATAAAACAAGTCAGTATTATTGAAGGAACATAGTTACAATATAAAGACAGCTAGATATGGTGCAGTGGAAAGAGCACATGGCTTAGAATCAGAAAGATTCATCTTCCTAAGTTCAAATATGGCCTCAGACACTTATCATCTGTGTGATCCTGGACAAGTTACTTAAACCTGTTTGCTCCAATTTTCTCATCTATGAAATGAACTGAAGAAGGAAATAGCAAACCACTCCAGTATCTTTGCCAAGAAAACCCCAAATGGGGTCACAAAAAGTTGGATAGGACTAAAATGATCATTTAAAATATAAAATCCAGGCAGGGAGAATGATGGAAACAAAGTAGGTCCATTCTGACCTGGGTAGAATTATGGGGACTCTCTTAAACTGGTAAAGTCTGATAGGTTTTTATAAGGATGGGTATAATAGAACCAGGAGGGAAAAAGATAACTGGAGCTAGGGACTAGAGCTTATTTTTGCCAGTGAAGTGAGAGAAGATTTCTAGAAAAATTGGCAATTAGTTGATATTTAGACTCTCCATTAGTGAAAAAGGAGTCTTGCTGCTCCTGCTGATTTTACTCTGAGAGAGTGAATTAGCTTTCTTTTTTCCCAGTATCATTATATCTGGAGTCTGCTTCTGCTATCTGATGGATGGAGTGTCTTCTACTGGTCATATAATGCCTTTCAAAACCACATAGCCAATCAATGAGGAAGGGAAGAGAGAGAAATTCTTTCTTTCAAAAGCAAATTCTCACAGGTTGAATTCTTCTTCTACTTCAGCCTCCCATTTTGGAAATGACTTAAAATTTTCCAATTCTGAAAATGAGTGAATAAGTTGTAGTATCATGAAAGCAATGGAATATTATTATTCCATAAGAAATGAACAAGCTGATTTCAGAAAAGCCTGAGAAGACCTACATGAAGTGATGCTGAGTGAAGTGAGCAGAACCAGGAGAATATTGTGCATAGCAACAAAAAGATTGATGATCAACTGTGATAGACTTAGTTCTCAGCAATACAGGAATCTAAGGCAGTTCCAATAAATTTTGGATGGAAAATGCCATATGTATGCAGAGAGAGAACTGTGGAAGTTGAATGAGGATCAAAGCATACTATTTTCACTTTTTTTTCCTCTTTCTCAAGGTTTTTCCCTTTTGTTCTGATTTTTCTTTCCTAACATGACTCATGGAAATATGTAAAAAATTAAATATGAAATATGAAAAAAACACACACATATAAACCTAACAAATAAAATTTAAAATAAAAATCTTTCCAATTCTGAACCGGGTCCAGAAGCCCCACAAAGAGGGAGTGTCTAACATTTAGTAGTCTAGTGAGGTTGCTCTCTTTAACAAGATAAAACCAGGTTTTTATACTTCCTAAAGGGATTGCTGGCATGTTAACAACTTGCTAACACATTAACACCTTATTAACTCCATTATCTATGCTTTGCTTTCTGTGACTACATCAACTAATCCCCTCCAACTCCATCCCATCCCTTTATACTCACATTGATCTGAAACAGTTTTGCTGAGCTTCTTAAACATTGCTAGTAATTCCCTAAACACTGATGTCCCTTAGAGTTCTGTCCTGAGTCCTCTCTTCTCTCTTTGTACCACTTCACTTGGTGATGGCATCAGCTCCCATGGATTTAATTACCATCTTTATGCTAATCATTCTCAAATCTACCTTTCTGCCCCACTCTCTTTGCTGACTTCCAATATCACATCTCCATCTGCCTTTCAGACATTTTTGACTGAATGTAGATATCTTAAATTCAATATGTTCAAACAATTCTTATTAACTTTCCCCCTAAACCCTACTCTCCTCCTGTCTTCCTTATTTTTTTTAAAAGGGCCACATTTTTTTATGAGGGCTCCCAGCCTCTGTCTCTCTTGCCTTTCCCACTGCTCCCCATCCAATCTATTGTCAAGGGCTTTCTATCTCACCTTTGCAACATCTCTATATATACTTCCTTCTTTCTTCTGATACTGCCACTATTTTGTTGCAGGCACTCATCACTCCCCTCCTCTGCTGGTGGATCAGCCTGCCTCAAGTCTCTCCATTCCATCCCTTCTCTGTTTAGCCACTAAAGCTATTTTCCTAAAATATAAGTCTGATCATATCATCATCCTACTCAAAAAATTCCAGAGACTTCCAATTGCTTCGAGGAGCAAATACAAAATGTTTTGTTTGGCATTCAAAGCTCTTTATAATTTAGCCCCCTCTACCTTTCCAACTGACATGCACTCTTTGATCTATTGACAATGGCCTCCTGGCTATCCCATAAACAAAACACCCCATATTTCAGCTCCAGGTATTTTCTAGCTGTCCCAGACCTGGAATCCTTTCCCTTTTCCACTTTGACTATTGACCTTCTTGGTTTCCTTTAAGTCACAACTAAAATTCTACCTTTTAAAGGAAGTCTTCCCCAGTCCTTCTTAATTCCAGTGCCTTCCCTGTGTTGATTTTTTTCTATTTATTCTCTATGTAGCTTAATTTGTATATATTTGTTTGTTCGTAGTCTTCTCCCCCCACTCCCTTCAAATAGATTGGAAGCTCCCTGAAAGTAGGGACTATCTTGCTTTTAAAAAGTTTTGCATTCCTGGCATTTAGAAGATTAATATTAATAGATTAATAATAATTAATATTAATAGATTTTTATTGATTAAATAATTGATTGCCAGAATAAATTTCACCCCTCTTCCATATGACAACCTTTTATATACTTGGATATAACTATCCATAGTCCCTTCTCAGTCTTCTCTTTGCCCATCTAAATCATTCCTAGTTCTTCTTCTGCTACTCATATGACATAAATTCTAGAGGTCCTTCAACACACTGGTTGCCTTCTTTAGACATCCTCTGTTTTTTCAATGATCTTAAAATGTGGCATCCAGAAATGAATACAGTACTTCAGATGTAAACAGATCAAGTCAGACTACAGAGCAACCACTTCCCATAATTCTGGATTTTATCTCTTTCTTAACATAGCCTAAGAATGGATTAGCTGCCATCTGATCCTGTTGATTTAAATGTAATGATTCCACCAGTTTTTCTCATGATCTTTTTCACATAAACTATCATCTAGTAATATCTCCCAGCCTTTGTATTTGGCAAGTTGAGTTTTTGGAACCTGAATGTAGGATTTTATTATATTTGACCTTAATTTGTCAGTCACCCATATATTTCTACCATGTTTAGCATATAGTGGATTACTTGCCATTTAGAGGAAGGTGTGGGGGGGGAAAGGGGGAAATTGGAACACAGGTTTTTGGAAGGATTAATGTTGAAGAATTATTCATGCATATGTTTTGGAAATAAAAAGCTTTAATAAAAAATTTTGTCAGTTATCTTTTGAGATTTCTTTGTGTCCATAACTAGTCATCCAATATGTTAGCCATCACTAGCAGAATTGGGTCATCTGCCAATTTTATTAATTATGCCAACTACAACTTCATCATTGATAAAATTTTTGAACAGCAGAAGGCCAAGAATAGATCTCTGTGATTTTCTACTAGAAACCTTTCTTCAAGTTATCATTACTCCATTGAAGCTTACTCTTTGGGTCTATTTATAAAGCTACCAAACTGGATTCTCCATCTTTCCCATAAGGACAACATGAGAGACTTTGTCCAATGCTTTGCTATAATCCAGACCAATCATATTTATAAAGTTCTCCTGATTTATCAAAGAAGGAAGAGAGATTAATCTGGCATATTATGTTCTCTATGAAGTCATGCTGGCTTTTTGTGATTGTTATGGGTTGGGCTTGACTCAGACCAGTCCCTTGGTAGTTTAAGTATGATACTGGAATAAAATAACACACACACACGCACATACATATTTCAACAGTTAACAAAGGCAGTTTTACTTAACTGTAACAGGAGATGGAGATTCATCAGAAATAGAAATTGAGGATATATGGAGTTGATTCAGATGAGAAAAGGAACTCCCTTTTCTGAGTTGTCCAATATAATCCACCTGCCAAGTCTCAGAACTCTCTTGGTTGCTCTTTATTCAGATGACAAAGAAGTGATGTCAATAGCCTGAACCCTGAGCCAATCCAGTGCTGAGGATGTCAGTGGTATAGTAGATGGAGTAATGGATTTAGAATTTGGAAGACCTGGTTCAAATCATGCCTCAGATATTTACTAGACTATGACTAGACTGGTCACTTAGTCTGTCTGCCTCAGGGTCCTTCTCTGTGATAATAGTATAAGGGTACTAGGGTTGTTGTGAGGATAAAATGAGATGTTATTTGTGAAGTTCTTTGCAAATCTTATATAACTGCATAAATACTAGCTATTATTATTAAGGAAAAACTAGACTAACTTGCATGGGGGCTTTGCATGTTAAAATGTTGCTCCTAAAATAGTGATCTTTGCTACCTTTTCTAAATGTTCTCTAATTATTCCTATAATAATGTGTACTAGAATTTTTCTATGACAAATTTAAGCTCATTGGTCTGGAGTTTGCTGACTTAATTTTCTTTCTTCTTTTTAAGTGGAGAAGGAATAAAGGAGGGGAAGGAGGGAATAAACAATTAAAAAACACCTACTATGTTCCAGGCACTGTGCTAAGCACTTTACAAATATCATCTCAATAGATCTTCCCAACAAAATAGACATTAGATTTGCTCTATTCTATGTCTTAGAGATATAAAAACAAAAATGAAAAAAATCCCTTAAGGAGCTTATGGGGAAGTCGAGGAAGGAAATAAGCATATGGCACCCTATGTGTGCTAGGTAACACGCTAAATGCTTTACAAATATTATCTCTTTGGAATCTCCCTAAAACCCTGTGAAATATGTGCTATTATTATCTCCATTTTACAGTAGAGGAACTTGGGGCAAACAGAGGTTAAATAATTTACATAAGGTCATATCTAGCACATAGCTTAGGTAACTGTCTGGGGCTGGATTGGAATTCAGGTCTTTTTTGGTTTCAGCCCAAAATTCTGATCACTGAACCACCTAGCTGCCTTGGAGGGGAAGGGAGACCAGACAACATATTCACAGATAAGTAAATATGAACAGACAAAATAAATTCATAGTAATTTTTGGAGGAAAAGACATTAACTGTTGGAGGGGTTGCTTGAGTTTAGTCCTGAAGGAATCTAGGAATTCTAAGGGGGTAGAGATGACAAGGGAGCATATTTAGTCATGAGGGATAGCCTGTGCAAAGACAAAAATGATTTATACAATGTCCTGTATGAGGAATAGCAAATAGACTAGTTTGATGAAAACATAGTGTATGAAGGGAGCTAATGTGCAACAATAAAGCTTGCAAATTAGGTTAGAATCAGATTGTGAAGGACTTTAATGACACAGAAATGGAATGGGTATTTTATCACCAGTAAGGTGGCATAGTAGGTATATACTGGGCTTGAAGTCAGGAGATCTGAATTTGACTCTTGATTTTGTGACCCTGAAAAAATTATTTAACCTCTTCCAGTCTCACTTTTTTCATCTATAAAATGGGTATAACAATAGCACCTGCCTTCCTGTATTGTTGTGGGATTAGATAGATCATTGGGTAAAGTATTTTGTAAATATTAAAATGCCATATAAACATTATCTCTTTTTATTAAGATAAATAGAGGCAAGATGGTTTTAAGATTTAAGGCAAGATTTAAGCTTTTTGAGTAGGAGAATGATTGGTCAGACTTGTGCTTTGGGAATATCAATTTGTGAGCTATGTGGAGAATGGTTTAGAGGGGAAATGAGGCAGAGGTTCTGTTAGGAGGCTATTACAAAAGACTAGGTGAGTGGTGAAAAATGTCTGAAGTAGTATGGTAGCTGCCTGAGTGGAGAAAAGGGGACAGAGATGAAGAAATGTGGAAGTTCAATTGATAAGACCTTGTAACTAGTTGGATATGGGAAAAAAGAGAGGGAGGAGTCAAGGATGAGTCAGATACTTTTGGTATCCTGTTCAGACATTTTAGACTCTTTGTGATCTTATTTGGGGTTTTCCTTGGAAACTTGGAGTGGTTTGTCATTTCCTTCTCTGGTTTATTTTACAGATAAGAAAACTGAGGTCAATAGAGTTAAGTGACTTGACTGGGGTCACACAGGTAGGAAGGGTCCGAGGCCAGAGTTGAACACAAGATGATGAATTTTCTTTCCAAGCTCAGTGCTATAAAGCAAGGTGTCATGTAGTTACCCCTATTTAGGAATTTAGTAGTATTTCGTTTATTAGTTTATTTAGTTTAATAGTAGTTTGTGTAGGATTGTGTAGGATTAGTCACTTAGTTATTCTTTTACTATTTCCTTACTGATCTTGGGTATCAATTTACTCATAAATGATTTTTTTTTAGTTTTTCCAGGCTAAGATAATTCTTCTTTCTGGTAGAACGTACAGATCTTTGAATAATTAGAATCATAGGACCCTAGAAAGAAATAAAATAAGAATCGAGTAGTTTGACATTCTATCATTTTTTCATTTCCCCAAAATGATAGTCTTCTATCTTTGATCCTTCTCTTTTCCCCAAGGTAACTTTTTAAATAATTCTCTTTGGCAGGTTATTCTGATCTTTGAGTTCCTGGCACTATTATTAGACTTTGTTATTTATTTGTATCTATCTTCTGCTACTTATTCTTGTTTCTAACTTCCACACATACATTTTTAAAAAAATCTAAATTGGTTAGTGAGCCTCCTATGCAGCCACATCATTCTTTTTAAACAGCTCCTGTTTGTTAGAAAGTAATTTATACTAGAATTAACTTCCTTGAGATCAGGAAATATATGATTTTGTCTTTGTATTCCTAGCATCTAGCACAGTTCCTGGAATATGTATGGCATGTGGGACATAAGTGTAGACTCTACATACATTTGGTGGGTATCCCATGTGATAATGGGGATATATAAGTAGCCCATATAGGTACATGTGCTATTCATCCCCCTTAAGTCTAGAAGGCAGAATGTCACTTTGTTAACTATGAAACCAATATCAAACAATTAGAAATAGATCTCTGAAGACATATATTGACTTAAAAAAACAAAATTTGCTTGATTTGTTATATTTTAGTTTTATTTATTTGTTAAACACTTTCTAATTATATTATAGCCCTGTTTAGTAGCATTTGAAGTTTTGCTAGTTCCTGAAGCCTGGGGGTTTGATATCCCTGAGAGATATATAATTTGCCCACCAGGTGGAACTATATTCAAATTATCATCCCAGTAGTCTCACCAAGGTCTCTCTGACACATGAACTTGATATTTCTGCTGATGGACACACTCAAAATTGACCTAAGTTAGGTGATAGAAAGCTCCCAAATCACCAAAAAAATAGTAAAAAAAAAAAATAGGTTGTGCATTCCCACAACCTTCTCAATCAGGCAGTAGCAGCGAGAAAGTCTAGAGAAAAAAGAGAAAAGGGTTTCTCTGGTGAGTTGTTGATCTAGCAAAGGAAAAGGAGGAGTGAGAGACAGATAAAAAGAGAACCAAGAAAAAGCAGTCCCACAGAAACTCAGAGAGGAGAAAATAGTCATGTAGTGAGGTGAAGATTAACAGGGTCCATGTCATAAAGGTCCAGAAGGATGAAGTGAATCCCTAACCCCTGGCTGTCTCCTATGCATGCAGTGCTCCCCTTTCTCTTCAGACTTGGTTTCCCTGACTTCCTTCAGTCTTAGATAATATCCCACTTTCTACAGGAAACCTTTTCTAATCCTTCTTAATTCTAGAGCTTTCTCTCTGTTGATCACAACAAACCACAATAGCCATTTCTTTTTTAGCTTGGACTTAGCTTGTTTGTACACATTTATTTACATGAATGTCATAGGACATTATAAGGAGGACAGGAACTGTCCTTTGCCTTTCTTTTTTATCCCTAGTGTTTAGCATAGTGTCCTGAACATAGTAGATGCTTTAAAAATCTTTATTGACTGACCAGATGACAGATCAGCCCAAACCCATAATTCAGGTACTGACAGTGTTGGGCAGCAAAGTCCAAGACTTCAGAACCTCAGAATACTAGAACTGAAGCTACCTCAGACATCATCGGTCCAACCCTTTCTGGAACATAAGGGGAAGAACAGGAAAGTACAGAACTGTTTCTGTTCCCTGAAATTGATCCAGAATTATCAAGCACTGGAAATCAAAGCTAATCTAGATTTCAATATGCCTGTTATTAATAATAGGAATGATGATTTATTAAGAATATTTTTAAAATCATATCTGTGATTTCATTGTTGTAAGGGATTTTTGGTGAAAGACTTTCTTGATATCTACCTTCTCTCTAACTAGAGTCTTGGAGAATAGTCTAGAGAATTAATGGTCAAATGACTTTCCCAGTGTCTAAGACTGGCTTTGAACCTGGGCATGACTGAGGAGACCAGTATGATAGCAACTCTGCCAGGCTGCCTTTCATGAGGAAGATATTAACTTAAATCTGAAATCCGACTGGCAAACCAAACAGAATCGGTTCCTGGCTTTCTAAGGCATCATCCTGTGAGCATGCACACATCTATAATATGTATGAGGTGTGTTCAATAAAGAATGCACATATCTTTGAATAACTAGGATCATAGGACCCTAGAAAGAAGCTTAGAATACAACCCCATCTTTTTTTTTCTGCATTAATACAGCAGATTTTACTGCTTTTGTTTTTTTAAAATTAATTTTATAATTATAAAATTTTTTTGACAGTACATATGCATGAGTAATTTTTTAAAATAACATTATCCCTTGTATTCATTTGTCCAATTTTCCCCTCCCTCCCTCTACTCCCTCCTCTAGATGACAGGCAATCCCATACATTTTACATGTATTACAGTATAACCTAGATATAATATATGTGCGTAAATCCAATTTTCTTGTTGCACGTTAAGAATTGGATTCCGAAGGTATAAGTAACCTGGGTAGATAGACAGTAGTGCTAACAGTTTATATTCAGTTCCCAGTGTTCCTTCTTTGGGAATACAAGCCCTTCTTAAAAGTGAAGAAATTTCCCAGTACACAGTTAAGAGTCTAACCCAGGTGACCAGAACAAAATAAAATTTTAACAAACTTGGTCTTCTTTAAAAACAAAACAGATTTATTAATGTGTTTTGCTTTCATGTCAGTCATTTCTGAATATGGCCTCCCACCCCCTGCTTCCCATTGGATTTACTCTTGTAAGAGTAAAATAGTAAAGGGAAAAAAAACCCCAATCTCACCCATACCTTGTCTATATCTGACAATGTATGCAACATACTGACCTTATGGTTCCCTCCTAGAAGTTTCTTTATAGAATTTGTATAAGATTAGTAACTCAGACTTTGGCTTTCATTTAGTGTTTGTTCTTACATTATGTAGTCTTTGTGTATGTAGATTATGTGACACCACTAATTCCAATTTTTCTCAGTTCATAAAAGTCTTCGCATGTTGCCATCCAACCTTTGTTTTTCTGGCTTTTTAAATTATGATTTTTTTTTTTTCTGAAAGTGATCTTCAGTTTCTGTTTATCTTGAATTAAGGGAAGAATCTGATGATCAATATACACAGATAATCCAAAAACATCATTTTAGTCATTTGCTCTAATTCCCTCCTTCCTTTCCTCCTCCTCCCCCCCAAGGCTTCTCAGAATAAGCAAAATAGGTTGGGTTTAATTGTCCCTCCATTAGGTGTTCTGAGGGAGAAACACTAAGGAGGGCAAGGGTCAAAGAGCAGGAAGGAGGCAGAGGGGAAGCAAAGGTCATGGGGAAAGATCCTTTCCCTAAATCAATTGACTTTCATGTAAGATGGGAACAAATTCCACTACTGGTCATTTTTTTTTTTTGGGGGGGTGATTCTTTAAGCATACAGAATAGGGCCCTGCACACAGTAGGTATTTCATAAATAGTTGATGATAATATTGAGCTTGGAAGCCTGACAGCTGTTCACAGCCCCTGCTGTCAGTATCCTAGGGGGCAACTGAAGGGATGTGATCAGCAGGGAGGCTGATATTTTCATGGCCAAAGAATATTGTGTCAGAATTAGGGAGCCAGGATCACCTCTCATATGGGCACATTCTGCTTCTTCTTGGAGACGTTCAATTCACCATTCTCATTTCTTCATACTCTTCTCCTCCTCCTCCTTCTCTTCCTCCTCCTCCCCCTCTTCCTTCTCCTCCTCCTCCTCTTCCTCCTCCTCCTCCTCCCTCTCCCCCTCCTTCCTTCCCTCTCTCTGTCTCTGTTTCTCTTAGTCTCTGTCTCTGTCTCTCTCTCATCTTGATCTTGGAAAATCAGTCCACAAACATTTATTAGGAGCTTGCTGCACATGAAGTGCTAGACTAAATGCTGTTTAACACTTCACGTGCTGGTCTTTAGTTTATTTTTCCACTGAAAAGGAACTAGGATCATAGGATTTTCTGTGGGAAGGGATCTCCTTTGCGGGGATCTCCTTTGCGGGTACAGGTAGGATGAGATGATCTCTGAGCACTCTTTTCATTCTGAGCTTCTGTGATTCTTTCATCGCCTCATTTTACAGATGAGGAAACTGAGGCCCAGGGAGGGCAGTGAATACTTTCTATTCTAGCGCTAACAAAGTAAGCATGCATGGATGGAACTTTCCATCTCCACCCCTCCTCCACACCTCCTCAGCCTTCTGGCCCTCCTCCCTCCCTTCCTGGCCCCTCTACATCCCTCATTCCTCTGGGATTGACAGACTCCTTGTACCTGTCAGAAAGGGAAGAAGGCAGCTGCTTCCGACATCAGGCGAGAGAAACTACAACTCCCGGCAGCCCGCGCAGCCTCCAGCCTGTGCCCCCTCTCGATGGGCAGGGGCTGGGAGAACCTCCTCTTTGAGGAGGAGCCCGGGGGAGGGGGCGTGGTTAAGATGTGGTTGGAGAGTCGAGCCAAGCCAATGAGACCGGCCGCTAATAAGTGGGTTTGGCTTACCGTGTTACAGTGGAAGGAGGAGAAGGAGAGGAAAGCTATTGAGCCTCAGCGGAGTGGAGCTGACCCTTGCCTGAGACTCTTCTAAAGACCACCTCCAGAGGCAGAGTTCTCCCCCCACCCCAGCTCCTCTTCCTCCCCTTCCCACTACAATGCATTCTTGACTGGCAGCATCCGGACTCTAGGCAACCCCAGAGAACCGAACCGAGCCAAAGAAAAGCGGATCAGAGCCAAGACACTCTCTGGCTTGGGATCTCGGATGCCGGTCTTTCTTTGAGGAAAATCTCCTGAGAGAGAGAGCAGAATTGGGGTGGGGGGGCTTGTGGAAGGGAATCCAGCCAGTCCCCAAGATGGACACTTCTGGGCACTTCCATGACTCTGGGGTGGGAGACTTGGACGAAGACATGAAGTGTCCCTGTCCATCTTCGGGGGATGAGCAACAGCAGCAGCAGCCACAACAGCCACCACCACCTCCACCTCCACCACCGGCCCCGGCTCAACTGGCCCCTCAGCAGCCGCAGCCGCAGCAGCAGCAGCCGCCCCCAGCACTGGCGCCCCAGTCTTCAAGGCCCCTCACCCAGCTCAATCAACTCCAGAGCCAACCTCTCCATCACAGCTTGCTGCACTCTTCTCCCACCGCTTTCAGGGCCCCACCTTCCTCCAACTCTACCACCATCCTCCACCCTTCCTCTAGGCAAGGCAGCCAGCTTAATCTGAATGACCACTTGGTTGGCCATTCTCCAAGTTCAACAGCTACAAGTGGGGCCGGAGGAGGCTGCAAACACAGACAGGCGAGCCCACTGGTCCACAGGAGAGATAGCAACCCCTTCACGGAGATAGCCATGAGCTCGTGCAAGTATAGTGGTGGGGTGATGAAACCCTTGAGCAGGCTAAGTGCCTCCAGGAGAAACCTCATAGAGTCCGAGCCTGAAAGCCAACCCCTCCAGATCTTTAGCTCCAGCAATCCGCCCGAGATTGTCATCTCTTCCCGGGAGGATCACCATTCTAATCAGACCCTGCTCCATCATCCCAATGCCACCCACAACCACCAGCACTCCGGCACCAGCAGCATCAGCACCTTCCCCAAGGCCAATAAACGGAAAAACCAAAATATCGGCTATAAACTGGGACACAGGAGAGCCTTGTTTGAAAAGAGGAAACGGCTGAGTGACTATGCTTTGATTTTTGGGATGTTTGGCATTGTTGTTATGGTGATAGAGACCGAGCTCTCTTGGGGGTTATACTCAAAGGTAGGGGCTTCAGTTTCTCTTTATCCCTTTAACAAAAGGAGACAGGATTATAGGTAGCAAGGAGAGAGACAGAGGCAGGATTGAGGAGAGGCATTTTGCTAGTTTTATGTCTGAACACTGTTAACTTCCCATAGCTTTCTCTCTAAATCAAGGGAAAATTCATTTTCCTTAGGAGAACTCCCCACCCCCCAACACTTTCTCTGTTTTTCAGATGCAGTATTAGGTAGGATTAAAGAATTCCTTCTGAGAAATCATTTTTCCCCCCTTCTGGCTCATTTGTACTAAAGCATAAACCTGCCGCTTAACACACCAATTAATTACATACACTCTGCCTTGATGATGTGTTTGCCTGAATGTGCTATTCCCATCCCACCCCACCACCTCCACTCCATCGCTTTCTCTCCATTTTCCCAAGGTGAAAAAATAGAGAAATGTTTGTGTAAGATCAGTTTATTAAAATCTCTCCAAATCCCTTCTGTCCCTCACCCTCTCCTTCCTCTGCCTCCCAAGTTTCTAATCTCGTCCTCTCTCCTGAGACTTGTGGCAAATAGTAAAGTATGGTGGCTGTAGCTTCCCCGGTGTATCGGGGCAAACGCACAGGAGGATGAAAGTGTCTCCCTCTCAAGGAAAGGGGCTCAGAATCTGTCAGTTCAGTATCTTGTAAACATTCCCCCAACAAAAATGGCTACAGGTGTTAGAGTTACCGAAGAAAAGCAGCCCGGCCTCACTTTGCATCACACAATTTATCTTTGCCTTTTCTGTCTCCGAGGCTCCTGATATCTCTTAAGCATGCAGACAGAAAAGGCAAGCCAGTGTTAGCCTGATCCATCACCCCCCACCCCCCGGCTCTGCCTAGCTTCGCCCCTCAACCCTTCCCCGTTCTTCTAGGGAGGAAAAAAAAATGTTTGCCCGCAGGAAGGAGGGAACGAGGGGTAGGTAGCTTCGGGAAAGGACCAGCCTCTTGAGTATCGTTTGTCTGGTTGGTACGGTCATTCCCATGTAGCACAAATCCAAACAGGTAGGAGGGGGGCTTCTCTTGCTTAGGGGACTCCGGGAGGTGGGAGTTTCCTCCTCCTATCGGTGTGGGGAAGGGGAATGGGAAGATGGGCTTCTTCTGATCCCGTGTATGGCTCCCCAGTTACCCTCCTCTCTGAAAGGCTAAGGACCTGATTGGATTTTTGAAGTGTGTGTGTGTGTGTGTGTGTGTGTGTGTGTGTGTGTGTGTGTGTGTGTGTGTGTGTGTGTGTGTGTGTGTGTTGTGGCTTGGATTTCTGGGCTTATTTTTTATTTTTTAAGATTTACTGGGGGTGTGTGGAAGCGGCCGGGGGGCGGCGGGGTTTGCCGGGAGACAGGTTGGTGGTGCTGGGGAGTTGATGGGAGGGGTTCCTCGATGCTGTTCAGCTGTTGAAAGATTTTAAATAGAGCTCCTTTGAGGCAGGACACAGCTGCTGTGAGGCTGTCACATTCCTTGTTGAAATCCAGCCACCCAAACCCGGGAGGTGCTCGGATTTCCCCCAATCCCCGTCTTTTTTCCCACCGTAAGGGGGCAAGTGCCCTCGCTCCAGCCTATCCCGAGGGCAGGGCAGACCTGTCTGACGGTGATCAGAACGGGGAGATCTTGCGGCTGGGAAGGGGGTGGGGGCAAGTCGTCTGGAGCTCACGTCCTCCCCAGGGCAGTTTCCCAACGAGTTTCTTAGCCCCCGTCGCTCCAGAGGTTCCCCCCCCCCCTCCGAGAACCACGAGTGGTGCCCGGATTTCCCTGTAAATCCCAGCTCACGCAGCCCACTCATCTCCTCTCCCCGTCCCCCTGTCCCCCATTCCCCGCATTATGGAGGCTGCTCCCAGTCCCTGGGTCCAAGCTGCGGCCAACTACGTTCTCTGGAAGGGCTGATTAGAGATCTGCTTTACAGATCACTCTGGACCCCACCCCTTAGCTCTAGTTAGCGCCGAGCACCAACGTATGGGAAGAGCTCCTGGTATAGCCCAGGCAAGGGTCCAGTGCAGGGAATCCGGGAGTCCCAGATTGGAGAAATCAGGGCAATCCCCACGAATTTGGGGGATGCTGGATCAAAAGGGAACTGCCATCCCTGGCCACACCTGTCAGGCGGCCAGACTCCAGGGCTTGGGAAACATCCACGATTTGCGTTTTAAAGTCAAATGTAGATAAGCTTTAGTCTCATTCTTACCATAGAAAACTGCCATTTTCACTTTCTGTGGAATAGATGCTGCTGCTGCTGCTGCTAGAGTAATATGAATGGGGAAGGCCAGGGGGGATGGGGAGTGGTCCAAGCAATTGTAGGTCTCTCTATTGCCCGGTGAGGATCTGGGGGGCGGTTGTGGTGGGCATTTGGGAAGGCTTGTCCTTTCTAACATAAAGGAATTCATGTGTTCAGAAGCTCAGAGACTATAGCAAACATAGCCCTGGCATTTCTTGCTTTCCTGGTTTTTGACTCCAATGTGGAAGCATGGTTGGTTGTTTCCTTTCCATCTTGGTGATGATGTATGTGGTGATCACGGTTTGAACTTTTTTTCTAATTAATTGTGAGAGGCAGTGATTAGAATATCTCTTAAAAAATAAACTCTGTATTCTGGCTCTGTTTTTAGTTGGGGGTCTTAACAGGTTGGAGACAACTGGCTGTGGCCTGGAGAAGTATATTCCTAGGATGAGAAATCGAATCCAATAGACTGAATGTCAATCTTTATATATGAATGATTAGAACAAGGAGGAGGATGGCCAAGTGTTTTTGCATCTCCACTCAGGATAATCATAGCCAAGAGGTTTGGGGTTGGATTAAAGGAAGAACTTCCTGGCAGTGAGAGGGTGGATATGCACAGATGGATAATTGAGGGTGGGATGGGGGTATTGGTAGAGAAACTCCTTTACTAATGAGCTTTTAAGATATCCTGCCTTGAGTGATTTATGAACAGATCTGCCTGGAAATGGGAATTAACCAGAAACCTCCCAGTGGAATGTCAACTTCTATAGAAAGGTCCTTGGTAAAGTAGCCCAATGTCTTAGGTGGTAAAGAAGGAAGATATTTAAGGAGTGAAATATTTCCTGAAGCATGAGCCCAAGTCCTCACATAATTACTTACTCTTGGCAATTTTTTGAAAATCTTTCCGACTGAGTTACTTTTTCTCCCAATGTGGAAGTGAGACATAATATATCAGCTATTCTCTTGCCTTTTTGATTATTCCAAGTAGGGTTAAGAGATATTTGGATAGGAATGAATTACCCAAATGGGACTTAGCCTCTTGATGTGGAGATGTTGTATGCCTTAAAAATATTAGCATGAACATGAAACCTATTAGTATAAGTGGGGTCTAAAATAAGTACAGAATAGATTCTGGAGGGGGGAAGAGAATAAATATACAATACTTACTATATATCAAGTACTATGGTAAACTCTTTTTAGTAATATCAGTTAGGTGGTATAGTAAATAAAGTGCTTGGCCTGGAGTCAGGAAGACCTGAGTTCAAATCCTGCCTCAGACATTTACTATTTAACTCTGGGTAAGTCACTTAACTTCTGCCTCAGCTTCCTCATCTGTAATATGGAGATAATAATGGTACCTTCCTTCCAGGATTGTTGTGAGGTTCAAATGAGAGAATAACTGTGCAGAACTTATCACAGTGCTTGGAACATAGCAAGTGCTATATAAGTGCTAGCTATTATTAATATTATTATCCTTAATTATCATTCATTTGATTCTTGCAATAACCCTGTGAGATAGGTACTGTGAGGTAGGCCAAGTGCTCTATCCATGATCAGATCCCGTTTCCCAGTCTGCCCCACTAGGGAAAGCTATGGTGAAGGTTAAAGCTGCTAGGGATGAACTACTGATTAGGAAGTATGTGGGTTTCATAGTTTAGACAGCTGGAAGAAGGTATAGGAAGAGACAGACATTCTTTGTGCAAGGCGGGCTTCAGGGCAATAAAACTAAGATTGTGTGTATGTGTTATGTAGCTACAATGTCTTCTGTTTGGGAGAGGTGAATGAAAACATCTCTGCACTTAATAGGAGAGATGGAGCCTTTAAAAAAGACTTTAGGGTATATTTACGGGTGAGGCATCATGGTACAGTCGAATGATGGACTTGAATCAGAGGTTCTGAATTTTTGAGCTGATAAGGGATCCCAAAGGCCATCGAGTCTAATGCCATCATTTTACAGATGAAGAGACAGAGTCCCAGAATAATTGTGACTTGCCCAAAGTCATATAGCTAGGATTTGAACCTGGGTTCTCTCATGCCAGATTCACTTTGAATGACACTGTGCTATTTCTCAGATTGATGCTGTGAGAGGGAGGAAACACTGAGTTCAAATTCTTCTTCCTATATATAGTCATCAGCTTTGTTCCTATGATCAAATCATTTTCTAAGACTCAGTTTTCTCATGTCAAATAGGGATAAAAAGACTTTACTTGGTTGTGACAAGACAAACATGAATATAAAGGTAAAGGGCTTTGTCAGTGTTAAGATATTGATCATGTGTCTATTGTTATTATCTGTGTTTTATCATCCTTGAGAATAACCAAATTCACATTTGGAGACGTGTTTGTTTTTTTTTTTCCTAATCAATTACAGGTAGAAATGCCTCCAGGAGTGCTTGTTGGAAAAGTCTTGGTTAAAATGGCATTTTTTTTCCCCCTGAGTCTGGGGTTAAGTGACTTGCTCAGGGTCACACAGCTAGGAAGTGTTAAGTGTCTGAGACCACATTTGAACTCAGGTCCTTCTGAATTCAGGGCTGGTGCTCTATCCACTGCACCACCAACTGCCACCAGCTGCCCCCCATTTCTTAGAGAAAGTGTCAGAGTTAGCAAGATGCTGACTTCCCTGCAGATACCTCATGAGCATTTGGAAAATTCTTGGGAGCTTGAGTTGGGAAGCTTCCTTAGATATCAGACCTACTCCCAGCAGGGATCACAGAGCCAAGGTGGAGGCTAAGGCCTTCCTTCTTTCTCCTCCCTGGATTGAAGCAGGCGGTCGTTTTTCTCTGGGTCCTAGTTAGGCTTGATAAGACCTCCTTACCCCACAACATTCCCCATGTGGAATTCCATCTCACAGAGCTCTATCTGAGAACTGGTACTTCTCTCCAGCTTGGCTTTCCTACTAGTCTGGGGAGTGAGGGGTTTGATGTTCCATTTTGGAGGAAGCCAGGAAATGCTGTCCCAACATGGCTGGTGGGATTTGTTCTGGCTCTGACATAGCCTTCTACAAGAATCACTTCTCCTTAACTTTTAGGACTCTTCACAACTCTTAGATTAGGAATTCTTAACCTTTTGTATGTCATGGACTCCAGTGGCATTCAAGCAAAGCCTACCAATCTTATTCTCAAAATAATGCTTTTATTTTATTTTATTTACTAGCAAGGCAATCAGGATCAAATAACTTGCCCAGAGTCACAGAGTTACTAAGTGTCCGAAGCTCGATTTAAGCTCCAGGCCTTCTGACTCCAACACTAGTTCTCTCTCAATAGATGGATTAGATAGATATCAGTGAATAGTATCACCTGCCTCCAAATAATGTACAAAATGTACATGTAAGTGTACAAAATCAAATACACAGTATTGCAAAGGAAATCAACATCAATATTATGCTGTCATCACAATATATTTAAAAAGAAATGAATCAGACAAGTTCTTGGATGCCCATTAAGAACCTTTGCTCTAAAATTTTGTGGTTGCTTTCCCCATATACCCAGAGGTCTTTCCCTATTCACGGCCTTCTTTCTTTTCTAACCTTGCCGATACTGGCATTCCAGTCTTTAAGCAGAGGTCAATCTGTGAACTTGCTTAAATTCTAGATGTCCTGTTTGTCTGCCATCTGGACCCAATCCTTACCTGGAGCTATGGAGCCTGCTGGAGCAGGGAGACTTTCTGGTCACTAATTACTCTCTTTAAAGAAGAGCCAATCATGGAAAATCGTTCTTCATTAGCAAGCCCAGAGGAAGCCAGTGATGGATCTCAAGAACCATTGCTTTTTTTACCTACTAGAAAGAAGGAAGCTCTCTCTAATCTATGCAGATTTATAGCAGTAGAGTTGATGATATATTGGGTCCTAGATAGAGATGAACCATTCTACGTTTCAGCTGTCAAGTATGATTGTTTCTCTTCCAGTTTAGACCAATGGATATTTTTTAAAGGGAAGGGGGAAAGGGCAATTGAAGGGAGTAAGTATTTATATTGTGCCTACTACATGCCAGAAACTCTGCTAAGAGTTTTTACAAATATTGTCTCATTTGATCCTTCCAATAACCCTGTGAGGTAGGTATACTTGAAGTAACTTTGGCAAACGGTTTTTTACAAATTGCCCATGGTTATACAATTAACTAGTAAGTATCTGAATCTGGATTTGAACTCAGGTTTTCCTGAGTGCAGGCCCAGAGCCTGAAAGGTGATTTTCCAGCTTGCTTCAGAATTAAGTCATTCCCCATGGTCCATAGCTTTCTTCCCTTATCTAATTATTCAAATGGAGGAGAGAGTTTGCCTTTTGTCTCTTGGTAAACTTGACTGGGAGCTAAAAGCTGCCTGGGGTTTCTGAAAAGGACGAAGCTGTCTCAATTCCCATCTCTTCCCATGGTATATTTTGATGGTGCATGTGTAGATGTATGTGTGCACTTTTGGGACCACCCTGATATTCTGGGGAGAATTTCAGAGTATTCAAGAGTCGAACATTTCTAGCATTCTGAAGCAGCCACTAAACTGGCAAACATCTCTCCACAGGTCTTTCCTCTGTACCAAGACAAGCTCTGATCAATAGATCCTGGCATGGGAGGGCTCTATTCAAAGGTATAGAACAGGGACTTGAGACCAAAGGGTCATTTTCTGGAACAAGGTAATAAGCTTCTTTTGTTTGGGTCTCACCAAGTGTAAAAAGTCCTGAATTGGAGGAGAGAATGACTCTGCTTAGTCAGAGAGATAAGGAAGCTTTTCTCCCTCAAAGGGTGGTGGCTGCTTTATTTATAACCTTTGGGGACAGGCTTATAAATGAGTCAAATGTTTGTAACCCACAAAGGGTACGGCTAACTTTGTATATACCCTTCCACTCAGCATGTCAGCAGCCTATTTATAACTGTCCTAGGGGGAAAGTTATACTGTGCCTGGACTTCCCGGCTGGATTCCCCATAGACAACATTACCCACATGCTCAGGCATGGGGTTTGTAATTGCTGGCACATTTATCTCCTGCATGAAATTAGATAGAAATAATTTCAGGACTCCTATATTATTCTTACTGTATCCACCGAAAAGGCTGATTTGTGGGGCCTTTGGGAAGAAAAGATGCTTTTAAAAAAACCCAAGGAACTTCTATAGAGGCTTCAGGTCCCAGTTGAAGATCTATGTAAAAAGGGATGCTTAGGGTTTGTTGTAATTATTTGTAAAGTACACTTTGGGAGAGGATAATATATGTGTGCATGTGTGCCCGTGTGAAGGAGGGAGAGAAATTGTGAGTGGGTGGATGTATATTGATGAAATGCTGCCTTACTCAGCCCCAGTGGCAGGTGGATTAACTTGTTCATTCTTAGCTGTTTTTCTTTTCTCTTTCTCCCTGCCCCCTCTCCTTTTCCTCTCTCCTTCCCCTTCTATCCTTCTCTTTCTCTCCCTCCTATCCTCCCCCCTTTGCTTCTCCCCTTTCCTTCTGCCCTTTCTCCTCTCTCCTCTCCTCCCTTCTTTTCCCCTTCTCCCTTTCCCCTTTCTCTCCTCTCTATCTTTCTCTTTCTATTCCTCCTGTCCTCCTCTCCTTTTGTCTCTCCCCTTTTCTCCCTCTCCCTCTCTCCATCCTCTCTCTTTTTGAGAGAAGGCAAACCACACTTTCCTCTTTAAAATAATGAGGGGACCCTGTTTTTACAGTGAGGGAGGTTGTAGAGAGGAACATTCTAGTCACTTTTCTCTTTGGGGAAAACCCCAACTGAAGCTGATATATTTTTCTTATGCTTTATTCCTCCTCCTCCCCACCTCTCTCAGACTCACCCACTCCCTGTGGCCAAGCTGAGCTACTAGAGAGGGGGAAGGGGAAGAGGAATGAAGAGGCAAAAGCTATTTCTCAAAAAGGTTATAAGAAAAATCAAGGTGTGATGAGATGAAACACAGTAGAGGGAACTGTTTGGCTGGCACACGGGGGAGTTCCCAACATATAAGTGAGATGCAACAAGAGCAAGAAAAAAACCAAACTCCCAACAGTCATCACCCTCAACAGTCTAGGACTATTTCATAGAAGTAGAGAATTGTAGGGAGGACTAAAGAAGGCACTTGGTTCAACTCTCTCCCCATGCAATATCCACAATAAATGGCCATGAATGGCAATCTCAAATCTGCTTGAACACCTCTGGGGATGGAGAACTCACTACTCAGTGGCAGCTCATTTCTCTTTTGAATTATTTTCATTGTTGGGAAGTTTTTCCTTCTAGTTCTCTGGTTATATTTATGAAGAGGTGAGTTTTGGGAGACAGCTTGAATTCAGGCTTGTGTGGAGGCAGGGGACACAGACTAAATGGCTTCTTGGGATACTTTCCAGCCTTAGGATTTCACCTAGATCACTCCCTAGGGATTCCTGTGACTGGAATTCATTTCTGATTAAATAGTAGAGTGAGGCATAGTTGAAGCTAGGAATGAATCCATCAGAGTAGGGAGGATTTGTCAGATGTTGCCTTCCTTGTGTTCCTTAAAGTGCACAGCATGGTCTGTATTGTTTTGAACAAACTATAGCATAAACTGCCCAATAGGACCAGATTAAGGCAAATATTAATGGCCTTCTCTCTTCCATACTTCATTTCTCCTTTCCTTTCCTACTTGCTTCCTCTCTGATTTCCTTTCTTTCCCTTTCTCTTTTCTTTTCCTCTTCTCCACTCATCCCCTTTTCTCAAGGCTGTCTAGAAAACCCACAAGCTTTGTTGAGTTCTGCTGAGGGGATTCAAAGAAGTAGCCAGGTAAAATACTGGAAAGAGTGGTCTGAATTCAAATTTAACCTCAGACACTTACCAGCCACTTCACCTCTCTCAGCTTCAATTCCCTCATCTACAAAGTAGGAATGACAACAGCACTTGCTTCATAGAGTTGTAAAGTTCAAATGGGATAATATCTGTAAAGCCTGCACAAACCTTGAATTGCTACATAAATATAAGCAATTATTGTTGAGAGGACTTGGTACAATTTGATGCTAGCTGGAAGAGGAAGGGTTGATAATCCTGTTTCTTGTGGCAACTTCACTTATCTTCCCAAGTGCTCCGTCTTTTGATCTGTAAAATTGAAGTTGTTGGGTTGGATTTTTAAAGCTCTCTTCTAGTACTAAAGTCCTATAATTTGAACTTTAATGAGAACATGCTGATCTTTATGATATTTCCTAATGAGTAGGAAGGCATTGCCATTGTGGTGCAGTGGGAGGAGAAATTGATTTTTTATTTTTTAAGATAGAATGCCTGAGTTTTAATTCAGCCTCTTTTACTTAATATTTGTGTGACATTGGACCAAATTACTTTTGAAAAAATGAGGGAATTGAATTGTTTCCTAGAGATGCTAGGATGATAAGCACAGAGCTAGAAGGGACCTTATAGCCCAAACTCTGTTTTGGGTTAGTGACTTGCTTAAAGATTCCCCAGTTAATGGAGATGAGATTTAGACCCCAGTATCCAACTCCAAATCCAGCATTCTTTCCATTTGGCCATACTGGCTCAATTCCAAATCCTGTCTCACAATGGGGAGTAGGCAATGGGATATAGTGGAAAGAACTAGTTCTCAGCATTGGGAGTTGGTGTTTAAATCTCAGTTTCCTTATTAACTGAATGATTTTGAATAAGTCATTATCTCTCTGTTTCATCATCTATAAGATGAACATTAGACGATCTCTTGGGTTTCTTCTGGAATAGCTAGGTGGTTCAGTGCAAAGATCACTGGGCCTGGAGTCAGGAAGACTCATTTTCATGAATTCAAATCTGGTCTTAGATGTTTACTAACTTCATGACCCTGAGCAAGTCACTGATTGCCTTTGTTTCCTCATCTGTAAAATGAACTGGAGAAGGAAATGGCAAACCACTCCAGTGTCCCTTTCAAGGAAACCTCAAATGGAGTCACAAAGAATCAGATACAACTAAGTGATTGAATGACAACAATAACAACAGGTTAAGTAATCTATTAACTTATAATTATGATAAACTGAGGGAGAAAAAATTTACTACAGAAGAAAAAGCATTAGATTTGGAATCAGAGTACCTGACTTCAAATCTCAACTTTGCAATACTGCCTGTGTGACCTTGTAGAAATAAATGATTTATCATCTCTTAGTTTCTTCATCTATGAAATAAATGTATGGGACTAAATGAGCTCTGAGGTCTCTTCTTGCTTTTGCCCCTGTGCCATTTAGTTGCCTAACAATATAAAAAGGCAGTAGAAACTAGGAAGATAGAATGGCCTTACCTATCATTGAAGAGTTGAAAGAAATGGAAGTTGTTTAGGCTTGATGTCAAGAACAGCTTTGATTGCCTCCTGAGGGATGGGATGGGGTATCTTCAAGTGAAGGGGAAACGAGCATTTGTAAGGTGACCCAATGCCAGCTGGTTTTGAAAGATCATAGAGAGATTGGGCTTCCAGGAGAATAGGAAAGTATGATGAGAAATTTCAGAAACAGAAGAGAATCAAGTATGTAAACTCTAGGTGAGTGAATTGACTTTGATTCATGACAAAATTTTAGGACATGCTATTAAAGCAATGATTAGGGAACATCTAGAAAAGAGATTGGTTGCTACGCTCGTAGAACATGGGAATATTCAAAAGCAGAATGGGTTGATAAGGTTCACCTAGATTTTAGCATGGTATTACAGCATGGGTTCCCCACCTAATGTCTGTAAACTTGGTTTTTAAGTGTATCTGGTTTTTAGATATTTTGATAACTTTATTTTAATATAATTGATTTCCTTTGTAACCTTTTAAATTTTATTTTATGTACTTATAGATAGCTAGGTGGTACAGTGTATAGTTTGGCTTGGAGTTCTGACTTGAAGTTAGAAAGGCATCTTCTTGAGTTCAAATCCAGCCTCAGATACATACTAACTGTGTGATTCTGGGCAAGTCACTTAACTCTGCCTCAGTTTCTTCATCTGTAAAATGATCTGGACAGGGAAATGGCAAACTCCTCCATTGCTAAGAAAACCCCAAATAGAGTCACAAACAGGAGGACCTGATTGAAAAATGATTGAACGACAAAAGTCATTATTCTGAAGCAATAATCCATAGGCTTCATCAAAAAAGTTCATGACCCAAAAAGGGTTAAGAACTTCTGCATTAGACAAAGTCTCTCATGTAAATTCCTGTAGGGAAAAAAAAAATTGCAGAGACGTGGGCTAGATGATAATACAATTAGACAGAGTCAGAATTAGTTGAATGATTGGACCCAAAGGGTAGTCATTAATGACTCAGTGGTGGGGACCTGATAGCTGTCTTCACAAAGGGTTGGCATGTGGAGGAGGGATCAAGCTTTTTCCTACTTGGCCCCAGAGAGAAGAACCAGGAGAAACATGTGCAAGTTGCAAGGTAAATTTAGATTTGACGTCAAGAAAACTTTTGAATAATTGGAGCTGTCCAAAATCTGAAGGGATTGCTCCAGGAAGGAGTAGATTCCCTCTCACTGGAAGTCTTTGAGTAAAAATGGGAAGACCATTGTTAGATAGATTTTTTTTTTGACATAATTGGGTCTAAGGGGCTTGCCCAGGGTCACATAGCTAGGAAGTTTCAGACAGAATTTGAACTCACGTCCTTCTGATTTCAGAGCCCGAGTTTTATTAACTGTACCACTAGCTTCTCTGATAGATTATTGAGGGCATTCTTTTGGACCAGATGGCAGAAAAAAAGTCAAACTTATTGGATTATAGTTTGCAGATTCCATTTTCTTCCCTTTGTGGAAAATATAGACATTAGTCCCTCTCTATAGTCTGAGATACCTTTCATGTTTACCATGACCTCTAAAAAAATTTCTGATGATGGCTCAACAATCAGGTCTGCTAATTATCTTACCCTGCCCTAGGATATAGTTCATTCAAAGATCAAAAGAGATAATATTTGCAAAAAAGTGCTTAGTACAATGCTTGGCACATAGGAGGTATTATATAAATGCTTATTCCCTTCCTTTCCCCCCTTCTCTGGGTCCAGTGACTTTAAGTCATCAAGCATGATATCCTTTCTCAGGATTCTCCCTCTTTATCTGAGGTTTACATTTCCTTACTAACTATTTTTATTCTGTCCAAAGATCCTTCTGCTTGGCAGAGAAAACAAACACACATTTTTAGTTGAGCAGCTCTGCCTCCACTGTTATTTGTTACCATTGTTCAATCCACCTGGAGGAGCTGTTCTTTCCTCTCTTTCTGTCTCTTCTTTTCCCCAAATACAGCTGAACAAACCCTTTCTGTACACCTCTATTTTTCCTTACCAGTCTCAGCACATTCTGAACTGCAGCACTCCTGACACTATTCCCTGAGGATGATGCCACATTTTTACCTTCATCCTCTCATGTCTTCCCCTGCTTCCATCCTTTTTGTTTTCTTCTTCCAATTCTGTCTAACCAAATTTGTTAAGCCCTTGATATATGCAAGATCTGGAGGATGCAACAATTTCTGACCTCAAGGAGTTTACATTCTATGGGGGAGGAGGGAGGAAGAAGGAGAAACACATCATTTCAAGAACTTAATCTGTTCCTTGTACATTCGAAATGGTTGCTGTAGGTGGTGGTCCATTTTCTTCTTCACTGAGTTCTTATCTCCAGAGATTCACATTCCTTCTAAGGATGACTTCCCCTGAAGAAAATTTTTCTAAAGCTTTTGCTGAACTATTCAAAATTTGTTCTTCCCAAATCTGGGGTACACATCTGACTATAACTGACTTTCCTTTCCTTGTCTGATACGAATTCTAAGGTGAAATGGCCACATCTCCCAAGGTTCTGATTAGTCCTACCCTAGGTCATGAAAATCAGGTCTAAAATAGAAGTTCCTCACATTGGTCCCTGTATCTTTTGTAGGATGAAGGAATCAGGAAAGCAAGATTATTTAAACTATCTCCTCTACTTTGGGCAAAGAAAGGCAATCCAGCAGACACCCCTCTTCACCACCCGCATGTCTTCAAGATAGTTTTGTGATCCATTTCCCAACCTCCTCATCAATTTTCTTTTTCTGTCCAAGTGGTTTATCTATAATCAGGGAAGGTGGAAGGCTCAGATGAGACAATGAGGCAAAGTATTTTGCAAATCTTAAAGCACTATATACAAGCTGATTATCAGTAACAGTACTCTCTGGCTATCTGGTGATGATTTCATTCCTTGAGCTTTCAACAGCACTCCTCTGCACTCTAGAACTTTTTACATAGGAAAATGTTTAATAATTGAGCTCCTCTATATCTGTATGTCTACGTCTTTGTCTTCATCAATGTCTATATTTATGTCTGTATCTATATCTCTATCTTCACACAATTTTAAGTTTCATTTGCTTTACACTTAAAGTTTAGACAATTAATAAAACAATAAATCAAGCCCTGATTTGTAGTGATTTTTGAGACTTAAATGCTCACACTGAAAATGTAACCATTAGTTTGCCATTAGAGTTGTGTCTATCACACCCCTCTCTGAAGTATATTTTGATAATATAGCTTCATTTCCTTTTCATCCAAATGCCCTCCCTCTGTGCTTCCCTGTGTGGCTCCTCACATCTTACCCTCTTCTTTTTGAACAAGATATACCTTTCAGTTTCATCCTACCACATCTCAGCAAACCTATGAGGCCAAATCTGAATCCTAGCATAAGGATCTCTAATTCACCTTCCTTGTCATATGTGCTTTGTGCAGTAGTGTATAGATATTAGAAGATATATTTTATTGATTTCTTTTTTTTTTTTCTTGTGACTTTCTGTGTGTCCCTATTGCTAAAGATTAAGTTTAATAGATAGAAGTTTTAGAATAGATTTTTGGTTCAAAATGGGTCAAGTCAATATTACTTAAATATTAAATTAAATAAAAATAAGTCAATATTACTTAAATTCTTACTATGTGCCAGGCACTGTGCTAAGTCCTAGGGATACAAATAAAGGTAAAAAAGAAACCCAGTTCCTGCCCTCAAAAAGCTCACCATCTGATAAGGAAGACAATATACAAACAATTATATACAAAGAAAGCTGCTATATGTCAGAGGATTTGAAGATAACCAAGGGAGGGAAGACATTAAAGAAAATTAAGAATGACTTCTTTTAGGAGGTGGGATTTCAATGATCTCAATAATTAGAGCTTTTCAAAGGGGGAATGGAGTGCCTTAAGAGAGTGAATCTCTGTCTAGAGATCTTCAAAGAAAAGCTAGCTGTTCACTTCTTGGCAATGTTATAGAAGAGATTCTCAATTAGTATGAACCAGATGGTTTTTGAATTGTCTTCCAAATCTTATATTCTGAGGTTATGTATATTTGTATGGATTTATCGTCTATAGATATAGCATTCTTCTGCCGGGGCACACATGTTGTGGGGTGATTTTTGTTTGTTTTTTGTTTTTGTCAGTCAAAAGCTCTCTGGACTGCAAACAGAAAAGCTGGGTCCCAGCTTCGCCTCTTATTAACCATGTGATCTTGGGCAAGTCAATTGTTCTTAGTTAGCTCACCTGTAAAATGTGGGAGTTGAGCCAGCTTGCTCAGGTCTTCTCTGGAAGCTCTAAATTCTGCAGTTCTGTGAGAGTATGAAAGATCCCAATGAAGCAAAAGGTGTGTCTAACCCACACATGTGGTTTTGTTCTTTTCCTTTATAAAAACCCAAGTGCCTAGCCTAGTAGTTACTAGGTAACCTCTTCAGTGTTTCAATCAAAACACCAAAAAGCTAATTTGACTAAAAGAAAGAGCAGTTTGGGAAGAGGAGGGAGTGCATGTTGGCAGCCTGGACTTCCCAAGGCCAAGAATCCTAGGTTTTTCCTCCAAAAAGTAGATTAGGCAAATCATTTTCAGAATCTGTGTTTATAACCATTTTGACTCTGGCAGCAACATCAGTGGTTAGATGTGGACATGAAGATCAGTCAGGGTGAGAGAGAAAAAAGAGAAGGACTCTCTAGGTGCCAGTCCTCTGGCATGGTGACATTGGAGGTTTTTTTTAAAATCAAAGCTTAATTTCACTTAGGCCACATGAAGAAGTTGATTAGTAGGGCTTAATTTGATGCACTTTTAGGCTAGGAGGCTCAATTCTGGGCAATATATGGGTCTGTGGCAATGCATCCCTTCTGCTGAATTGCCTCAATTCTCTCATCTGCAAAATGGGGATAAAAATCTTTGTACTGTTAGGTGCTTTTTGCCTTTCTTTGTGTCCCTGGTACTTAGTACAACACATAGAAAGAGCTTAATAAATGTTTGTTGACTGACTTCCCAGCTAATAATAACAACTTGTTGAGTGACTATTACCTATTTCTCAGGGTTTTTGTGAACAAAGGGGCTTTGTAAACCTAAAAGTGCTATATAAATGTGAATTATTATTGAACAGGGAACTGGATTAGATGATCTTTTAGATCTCTCCCTACTCTGTGGTTCTATGAACCTATGAATTTATTAAATGCCTACTGTGTGTCAGACACTGTCCTAGGCATCGGGGAATACAAAGACACAGACAAAATAGTACCATTCTATTAGGAGGGAGATTGAGCAAGTCAGGTCAGAGGCTAAGAGAATACTCAAGAAGGAAGAGAGGAGCTACAATAAATAGGCATAAAGGTTCTGAAAGAGAACCTGTCACAGAGGTAACGAGAGCAACAATGATATAGAGAAATGTGAGGACAATAAGAACACTTGTTCACATTTATATATGGCACTTTCAATCAATCAGTAGTATTTTTAAGTGCCTACTATGTACCAGGCATTGGGGCTGCAAATACAAAGGACGAAGCAATCCTTACTTAACAAGTTGCTTAGCTTCTGAAAGAGAAAACCATCTATTAAAATGCAGAGAGCATAAATGCAAGTGCTCGCAGCTTTTATTTGATTTATTTCATTCCTTCCAACTCTATAAGGTGGCTAGTGCCAATATTATGCTTATTTGGAAGTCGAAGACTTGGCTTGGAGACTTGAAGGGGCTTGCCTAATGTCTCTAGATTGGTAATGGGAGCTGACCCCAAGCCTTCTGACTCCAATTCTAGGGCTGTTTTCACTCTACTGGAACCACTTAGCTGCTCTGTCTCTTTTCTGTGGGTAGATAATTTAACCTCCATGGCCCTCAGCTTCCTCAGAGGTAAAATGAAGAGATCATACTAGGTTGTTTCTGCCCTTTCCTGATCCTATGATCCATATTCTCAGATAACCTTATCTATATAGTGGAAGGTGGGCAGGGAGGAGGTGGATCTGTTTTTTTTTTTTTCTTAAATTTTTATTATTTATTTATTAATTTTATTTTTTATTTTTTAATTTTATAATTATAAAAACTTTTTTTGACAGTATATATGCATGGGTAATTTTTTTTATAACATTATCCCTTGTATTCATTTTTCCAAATTTTCCCCTCCCTCCCTCTATTCCCTCCCCTTGATGACAGGCAATCCCATACATTTTATATATGTTACAGTATAACCTAGATACAATATATGTGTGTAAATCCCATTTTCTTGTCGCACATTAAGTATTAGATTCCGAAGGTATAAGTAAACTGGGTAGATAGACAGTAGTGCTAACAATTTACATTCATTTCCCAGTGTGAGGAGGTGGATTTGAGTGCTCAGATCAATTGAGTCCTTCCCCCAATCTACTTGAAATGGCTGGAGATGAGGGACAGAAAAAAGAGAAAATGAGATGTGAGAGGGTACTCTTTGCAGATCTTGCCTTTGTTATCTGCTCCTTACTTCTAGTTATTTCAAATGGACTGTTATCATTGTTCAGCCATTTTCAGTATCTTATGACTCTTTCCAACCCCATTTGGGGTTTTCTTAGCAGAGATACTGGAGTAGTTTCCTTTTCCAGCTCATTTTTACAGATAAGGAAACTGAGGCAAACAGGATGAAGTGACTTGCCCAGAGCCACCCAGCGAGGAAGTCACTGGTGGCAGGAGTTGAACTGGACATATCCTGACTCCATATCCAGCGCTTAGTCGGCTGTACCACCTAGTGCTTTTATATTCTTCCACAAATATGTAGATTTTCTCCTTGAGGTTAGGGGCTGTTCCTTTTGTGTCCCCACAACACCAGGCACATGATAGGTGCTGGACAAATGCTTGTTGGTTGACTGACTGCCCCAGGCACGGCATATAAGATGAAAAAGATAGAGGAATACTTGATATTTCCTGTTATGTAACTCCAAGAAGGCAGATTTTCAGTCTAGACCTGAGATGCTGAGATGTGGGTGCTGTTCTTACGGTTCATAGGATTTCCAATTTAGAGCTGGAAGGGACCTTGGAGAACACTGAGGTGATATGACCTTCAGATGAGCAGATGGTGCTTTTACATATTACCACAGTTCGGGGTGGGGGTCTTCCTGTCTCTTGACTTCCAGCCACTGTTTACAAAGGGTTCACCTTTTAACCTCAAATGCTTGGCGCCCTTCCTGCCAGCTCTGGGTGGAACGAAGGGAAATGGCAGGTGGGGCAGGGGAGGAGGAGGAGGAGAGAGGGGTGAGAACCTCCGATGCCTTAGCAGGGAGGGAGCACTTAGAGCCCAGTGCTGAGTGCTCGCTTGCTTGGGGGGCAGGTGGAGAGTGGGCTAGAGACCCGAAGTTTTCTTAACAGAGCCATATTGGCCACAAATGAACAGCAGAGTGAGAAATAGCATGGAAATGGACATCTGTTACTTTTCAGTCCACTAGTTGGGTGCTTTCCATAGAAGGACCTTGGGTCTAATTTGGTATCTAATGGGCAAGAGTGCAATTGGCTGGGGTAAGTGCTTCTTACCCGGTACCTCCTTGTTGTGACTAAACCTATCAGTTAGTCAGTTACTATGCCTGTATTAAGGATCTGTGCTAAATGTGGGCAATACATAGAAAGGCAAAAGATAGTTTCTGCTCTGGAACTCGGATATTTACCAGATAACCTCTAAGGTCCCTTCCAGGTCCAAATCTCTGCACCTGTGGGCCAGGAATCACCTGAAAGGGAAGAATGTTTGTTCTCTATTGATGGAGAAAACTAGACTTCAGAATGGTTAGTTAACTTATCCAAGGTCACACAGCAAATTGAGTTAGAATCAGGGTTCCCAGTCCTGTGCTTTGTTGCTTTCAGTCTTAGCTCTTTCAGTCTTACCTGATGCTAGTACCATCCCAAATCATTCTGGGTGTTTCTGACTTTCTCTGCTAGAGGGTAGAATTAGTGATTTTTCAAGCATTTATTTCTCTTTGCCCTTCATGAAAAGTCTTTCTCTGGTGAGTCACCATGGTATTGAGAAG
Source organism: Sminthopsis crassicaudata (assembly GCF_048593235.1). Lineage (NCBI taxonomy): Eukaryota > Metazoa > Chordata > Mammalia > Dasyuromorphia > Dasyuridae > Sminthopsis > Sminthopsis crassicaudata. The sequence goes on along the minus strand of NC_133620.1, from coordinate 373,147,855 downwards.
ACTGTGACTTCTCCAGCGCTGTCTACATGAGCAGGGGGGAGGGATTCTGGTGGATCCTTCCCAAAAAGAAGAGCTTCCAGTATAGACCAGCTGGTAGACTGTGTAAATATTATCTGGGGACCACCTTTGTTAAGTAGGGAGAGGTTCATTCCCAGATTATCTACCAGGTAGCAAGTATCTGAGGCTGGATTTGAACTCAGATCCCAGCCCACTGTGCTGACAGCAAGCAAAGGAAATATTTTTGTGTCTGCTTTTGCTCCTTGTCTCTTTTGCAGTCCTGTTAAGTTCTTTCCTGATCCTTCCATCCCTCTCTCCCTTCACACCTGTCTCCTCTCCTTTCCTTTCTTCTTTTCTCCCTTCCACTTAGCAATATGTAGCCACACAGTCCCCGTTCCCTCTGTACCACCTCCTAGATGTCTTTCCATATTTCCTTATGTGCTTCCTAATGGTTATTTTTATGGTACCATAACATTCCATTACCTTAATACACTACAATTTTTCCGGTCATTCTCCAATTGTTGGAATAGAAGCTGTTTCCCATTGTTCACGGTTACACATAAAGCAGTTGTGAATATTTTTAGGTAGCTAGGTTCTTTTTTCCCCCTTTTTGATTCTGTCCTGGGAATAGAGTCCTAGCAATGGAATCAAATTGAATGATATTATCATTTTTGTGATCCTTATTGTATATGCTGTGGGTACTTTAGTGATGACTTCTTAAAAAGCTAGTCTGGACCAATGGTCTCCCTTTTACTTTCACACATAATCTGACTTTTCCACAGGGGGAGGGGAGCATTGAGAGCTAGCTTATGGCTTTATCAGAAATGGTTTCAAAAGCCTGAAATATTTGAATCTTCTAATTGAATCCACTTCACTTTGAGAGCCTTTGGAGCACTGGAGGGAGGTTGCTTTTTCTGATGTCTTTGCTTGGGTTACAAAAGCAAACAAACTGGAATAAAAACCTACATTTAGAGAGTATTTCATAGGATTATAGATTGAAAGCTGAGAGAGGGCAGTTATAAAGTGCTTTTCACTTTGGTCAGGGATTTTTTTCACTTTTGTCTTTGGTCTCCCTGGGCTTAGCACAGTGCTAAATAAATATTCAGTAGATTTGTGAGGTAGGTAGTAAAGTATTTATTAGTCTCTTTTATATGGAGAAAGAGCTTTGATAAGATCATCCAGGTATTTTGAATCCAGGTCTTTTGATTCCAGTTTTGGTGATAAAGGGGAGGCCTGGACCGATGGTTCTCACATTGATTGAATGCTATATAAACTCTCCTCCCTAGAATGGTATGTTACTCCACATAGCCTTAGGAAACAGCCCCAAAGCATCATTGATGTTGATGGCGTGGGAATGCTTTAGATTTTGGTTCTACCAACAGCCTAATGCTCTACTGAACAGGCTAGGAAGGGGCAAAGGGAACACTTACAAATGCCCCAAAGTGGAATGGATTTATTTATTTATTTTTTATTATAGCTTTTTATTTACAAGATATGTGCATGGGTAATTTGTCCAACATTGACCCTTGCAAAAACTTTTGTTCCAACTTTTCCCCTCCTTCCCCCTCCCCCCAGATGGCAGGTTGACCAATACATGTTAAATATGTTAAAGTACAAATTAAATACACTATATGTATACATTAGTGGAATGGATTTTTATGGGGTACAGCAAATTCCCCATCATTAGATGGCTGCAAGTGGAAGCTGGATGACCGCTTGTTGGGAATTCTGTAGAGGGGATCTCTGTTCAGATAGACTAGATGGTCTAAAGCTCCTTCTAGCTCTATTTCTATGTTACAAATTTTACACAGTTCGACAAGTGTTATTATTGAGAGCCTATTGTGTGCCAGGACTGAATTGTCTTGTGTGACTCCATGAAAGGCTGCTGTGCAGGTCAGGCTGGCTTTCCAGGGCTTCTTCTACCTTGGCTCTCATTTGCCTTCATTTTGGCTGCAATCGGGGCTTTCCCAGTGCTAAGCAAAGTCCCATGGTCCCTGAACAAACCTACCAGCTCAGTGTGCATTTCCAAGCCTCTTTTCCTTCATTCTGAAGGGGAAGGTCAGCTCTGCCAAGATGCCCTTCCTTATGCCCCTGCCAAGACTCCAGAATGAACTTAGACCAATAGTGCTGAGATCGAGTAGAAGCTAATTTTGGCACTAAAAGATGAGGCAGGAGCACAATCCATGTGCCAGGGAAGGAACGATCCCTAAAGAGTGAAATGAAATTGTTGAGGCTTGGAGAGCAAACCCAGGATTGAAATTGAGTCTTCCCTGGTTGACTGAAATATGTGTAGAATTTTTCCTTATTTGCTTGGAGTGCTCATTAAATGATAGGTTTTTGTTTTTTCTTTTTCTTTTCTTTTTTTTTTTTTTAATGGATCATAGTAGAGTGTAACAGACTTAAAACTGGGATTCAGAAGACCTGTGATCAAATGATAGTCCCAATATTTGCTGGTTATAAATGCACAATTTCAATTTCTTCATCTGTAAAATGGGAATCGTTATAGTTCCAACCTCTAGGATAATAATCAAATGACATATAATATGTAAAAGATTTTGTAAGCCTTAAAGCACTGCATAACTGTGAGTTTTTATTATTATTTCCTAAAAATAAGTGAAATAATAATCAAACCAACGAAGTAGTCCAAAGAGAACTGAGCTGATCCTTCCACATCTGGAATCCATCGCAGGTTTGGGAGCAGAGACAAATACTCTTGACTAATTTGTACTCCTGTCTTGTAGTGTTCTATCTTGTTCATGATAGGCACTTAATAAATATTCATTGAATTTAGAATTGGGGAAGATAACAAAGTAAATGTTATTAAACATAAACAGATAGACATTTTTGGGAGGCAGATTTCAGTTCATCTTATAGGTTTTTGTCATTGTTATTTAGTCATTTTTTCAGCCATGTCCAATTCTCTGCGACCCCATTTGGGGTTTTCTTAGCAAGAGATACTAGAGTAGTTTGCCATGCTGCTGTTCTCAAAGTCAGGAAGAACCGGGTTCAAGTCCTTCCTTGGACATATCCTGACTGTGTGAGTCTGCCCAAGTCACTTCAAACCCTGAGTTTGAAAGATAACTCTCTAAGGTGCCCTGGGAGAGTGAGTGTTCTCATTTAGTCTTCCTATACCAATGAAATTATAGCTTCATTCTAAAAGCAATTGCTGTGAATGTTCCCCTGAAAATGTTCATTCCTTAATTTTTCTCTTTTCTCTTTCATTTTCTCTGAGATGCCACATCTGACCCAGATCCTTCTTCCCTCTCCAGAATATTGGGCAGGCAGCCAAAGGGAGGTGAGGGCTCTTTCTCTTTCTCTGTTCCCCCCCCTCTCTTTCTCTTTCTTCTCTCTGTCTCCCTCTGTTTCTGTCTCTATCTCTGTCTGTCTCTCTGTCTGTCTCTGTCCTCTCTTTCTCCTCTCTCTCTATCTCTGTCTCTTTTTCTCTTTCTTCTGTCTGTCTCTGTCTCTCTCTGTGTTTATCTCTCTGTCTGTCTGTCTGGCTCTTTCTTTTTGGCAGAGGTCAGAGAAAGGGAAGGCTGTTCCACTGTCTAATCTATTGGGGATTTGTTTCTATTCAATTGAATCCAACAAATAAATTTATTAAGTGCCTGTTTTATTGAGAGCACTGTTAGGTTCATTCTACCCCTCCTTTATATTGTTTTTCTTTGTCTTTATATTTATTTATGTGTCCATATCTCTAAAAGGATTTATGTGACTCGAGGGCAGGAACCATTCTGGATTTCATCTTGAGATCCAACAGAGTTCACATAGAGACTGTTGGTAAAGCAGGAGCTTAAAAATTTTCTTGTTTATTGATAGACTTATGGCCCCAGGGCCTCACAAGAGTGGCATATACAGTAGACACTTAATAAGTAGCCAAATGATGGATAGATTTCTATCTTTAAATGTGGTAGTTATTTCATAAATTTTTGTTGAAATTATTGAATTGGGGGAAGATACAAAGAAATATGTTATCACGATCAATCAATCAACCAATAAACATTTGTTAGTGTCTACTATATGCCAGACAGGGAAGTTAGGTGCCAGGCTTGGAGTCAGGAAGAGCTGAGTTCAAATATAGCTTCAACACTCACTAGCTGTGTGACGCTGGGTAAATCACTTAATAAGTCACTTAACCCTGTGTCCCTCAGTTTCCTCATCTGTAAAATGAGCTGGAGAAGGAAATGACAAACCATTCCAATTTCTTTGCCAAGGAAACCCCAAAAGGGATCACAAAGAGTCAGACAAGACTGAGCAACAACAACAACAACAGTAGCAGCAGTAATAAAAACAACATGTTCCAGACACTCTGCAAAGTGCCGAAGATCCAAAAAAAGCTAAGACAGTCCTTCTAAGACCTCATACTCTAGTAGGAGAAGCGACATGCAAACAAAAATATACAAAACAAGCTTTAGACAAGATCTACTACGTGTATATGTTCATTGTTTCCATACATACACACATATATACGGACACACGGAAACAAAGTCCCAATTAGCTGTAAATAATGAATCTGTGAAGTAATTGTTTTATTCAAATTGACATAGAACGTTTCCACTGGGCTGGAACAAATCATCCTATTTTACATAATTACAACTTCAAAAAAGTACAAATTCAAATGCACCGGACCTCTTCCACAATATTTGCACTAACTGGAACCTGGCTATATATACTTGAATATAGTTGGGGAGAAATTGTTTTGTTTATATTGGACAGAGCCTGTGATTTCAATGCTCGAGGGAACTCCCAGGGAAGAAAGAAACTACCTTCTGGGGTATCTCTTAGGGCACTTGCTTGGTACCCTGAGAAAATGATGAACTTGTCTAAGAGCCAGTTATATACTTGTCTTTTATGTAGCAGAATGCTAGAATTGGAAAGGAGCTTAAAGGTCAGTTAGTCTAATTTGGCCATTTTACAGATGGGGAAATGGAGGCCTTAGAGAATTGAAGTCATACAGCCCTTATGGAGAGCTTTATTTAGAATAAGAGAAACAAAATAACTCGAATATAAAATGCTGAAGTATGCGGGACAAAAATCCAAAGGACTTTGTTATGTATGAGGAAGGAAATATCATTCCGACTCGAGAGAATCATGGAGAAGATACCATTTGAACTGGGTCTTAAAAGGATGATTCTAACAGGGCCATGAAAAATAGTCTGAAAAATTTGGACTGTTTTTTTCAAAATCAATTTTAATTTTTCAACTTATAAGCACTTATTTTTATACATATAGGTTATTTTATTTTTCTTTCATCTTTTAGGGATATATGACTAATAGTGTTATTACTGAGTCAAAGGTGATCTTTGGTGACCTTTTCTGGATATAGTCTTAGTTTGTTTTCCAGATAGGCTGAGGCAATTCATAGCGCCACCAATGGTGCCTTAAAGTATCCCACAGCCCCTCTGACAATTGTCATTTTCTTTCCTTTCCTTTTCTTTTTTTCTTTTTTCTTTTGCTAACATTCTGACTAGTGTGAAGTAGAACATGAGACTTATTTTATTTTAATATACAGGTTTTCACTTATTAGTGATTCGGGACTTTTTTTCATATGACTGATATGTCTTCCTTTAAGAACTGCTGGTTTATGTTCTTTGACCATTTATCACTTAGGGAATGGATTTTGTTCTTACAAATCTGTATATATGTTGAATAAACAATATAAATAATATCTTACTTCTAAGATTGCCCCCCCCGATAATTGGAATAATTGATTTTATTTTTTTCCAATTTTGTGAAATTAAAATTAGTTTTATCTTCTTCTTAAGCTACTTCTTAGATTCATTTGCTTCTGTATTTTATATACCCAGTCTGTTCTACTGATTGATCCCTTTATTTTTTAACCAGTATCAAGTAGTCTTCCTTTTTTTTTCTTTATTTTTAACATTTATTTTTAAAAATGAGTTTCAAATTCTCTCCCTCCTTCTGCAGATAGTCTTGATGGTTATTGCTTTGAAGTATAGTTTGAGATCTGGTACTGTAGTTCCTTTCTTTATCACTTTTTTTTTTTTTTTTTTTTTTTTTTTTTTGCATTATTTCCTTTGAGATGGTTGACCTTTTGTTCCTCCAAATGAATTTCCTTATTTTTTCATCTAGTTCTATAAAGTCATCCTTTGGTAGTTGGACTGGTATGGTACTGAATAAATAAATTAATGTAGGTAGCAGAGTCATTTTTATTATATTGACTGGGTCAACTTATAAGCAATTAGCATTCCTCCATTGGACTTTTATGTGTTAGAAAATGGGGAGCTATTGAAGGGTATATAATTAGAGCAGAGCATTAGGATAGACCTTTCATTGTCAGTCAGGATGCATTTATAATATGTTTACTATATGCCAGACACTGCTGGCAATATAAATACAAACAGAGAGACAGTCCTTGCCCTCAAGGAGCTTACATTCTGATGAAGACAAAACTGAAAAGGGGAAAAGGAAGAGGAAACGAAGAAATGGGCATGGTGGGGAAAATATCAGAGTGGGAAGTGCAGCCTAGAGATGATGAGGACCTGGCTGTCCTAGTTGTCCACCTTAAAATTCATCTTTGTGAATTAAGGAGTCCGAAAGCTCTATGAACTAGTAATGGATAGTAGAGAATATTGGGAGAAGGAAAGGTTTTGCCTTATAAATGGTCACTGCAAAGGGTAGGCTTGGAAAGGAATGCTATGTGGAAATGGTCTAGTGATGGTCCTTAAGAATAACCAGTGGGATGAAATGGTCATAAAAGCTATTTTGGGAGGGTGGTGACTGAACCCGTGATATCATCCAATCAGGGAACTCTGGATCAGGAAATTTCCTTTACCAATTCAAATCAGCAACTGTTTTTCAATTTATTTAAATTTAGCACTGAATAGTAACGATCAGTTTAGGATCACAGAGTCAAGATGTGACCAAGTGGGACTTGAAATTATCAAAATAGGGCTCACTATTTCTCTTTCTTGATCTGGTTTTCATTGAAATCATAGCCTGTATTATTAGAGATATAGAGCCCAGAACGAGGAAAATAATAATTCTACTATTCTCTATCCTGGTTAGATCCTGCTTGGAATATAGTGTCCAATGAGGTAGCTGGGTAGTGTAGTAGAGGGAACCATGGACTCAAGAATACCTGAATTCCAATCTAGCTTCAGATACTTGCTAGCTGTATAAACCTGGGCAAATTACTTGACTCCTGCCTGCCTCAGTTTCCTCATCTGTAAAAGGGGAATAATAATATTACCTTTCTTCCAGAGTTCTGTGAAGATCAAATGAGGTAATATTTGAGAAGCAATTAGCACTATGGTTGACATATAGTAGGCACTTAATAAATGCTTAGTTTTCTTTCTGTCTTTCCTTCCTTCCTTCCTCCCTTCCTTCCTTCCTTCCTTCCTTCCTTCCTTCCTTCCTTCCTTCCTCCCTTCCTCCCTTCCTCCCTTCCTCCCTTCCTCCCTTCCTCCCTTCCTTCCTCCCTTCCTCCCTTCCTCCCTTCCTCCCTTCCTTTCTTCCTTCCTTCCTTCCTTCCTTCCTTCCTTCCTTCCTTCCTTCCTTCCTTCCTTCCTTCCTTCCTTCCTTCCTTCCTTCCTTCCTCCCTTCCTTCCTTCCTTCCTTCCTCCCTTCCTTCCTTCCTTCCTTCCTTCCTTCCTCCCTCCCTCCCTTTCTTCCTTCCTTCCTTCCTTCCTCCCTTCCTTCCTTCCTTCCTTCCTTCCTTCCTTCCTTCCTTCCTTCCTTCCTTCCTTCCTTCCTTCCTTCCTTCCTTCCTCCCTCCCTCCCTCCCTCCCTTTCTTCCTTCCTTCCTTCCTTCCTTCCTTCCTTCCTTCCTTCCTTCCTTCCTTCCTTCCTTCCTTCCTCCCTCCCTCCCTCCCTCCCTCCCTCTCTTCCTTCCTCCCTCCCTCCCTCCCTTTCTTCCTTCCTTCCTTCCTTCCTCCCTTCCTTCCTTCCTTCCTTCCTTCCTTCCTTCCTTCCTTCCTTCCTTCCTTCCTTCCTTCCTTCCTTCCTTCCTTCCTTCCTTCCTTCCTTCCTTCCTTCCTCCCTCCCTCCCTCCCTCCCTCTCTTCCTTCCTTCCTTCCTTCCTTCCTTCCTTCCTTCCTTCCTTCCTTCCTTCCTTCCTTCCTTCCTTCCTTCCTTCCTTCCTTCCTTCCTTCCTTCCTCCCTTCCTCCCTCCCTCCCTCCCTTCCTCCCTCCCTCCCTCCCTCCCTCCCTCCCTCTCTTCCTTCCTTCCTTCCTTCCTTCCTTCCTTCCTTCCTTCCTTCCTTCCTTCCTTCCTTCCTTCCTTCCTTCCTTCCTTCCTTCCTTCCTTCCTTCTTTCCTCCCTTCCTTCCTTCCTCCCTTCCTTCCTTCCTTCCTTCCTTCCTTCCTTCCTTCCTTCTTTCCTCCCTTCCTTCCTTCCTCCCTTCCTTCCTTCCTCCCTTCCTCCCCTCCGTGTTTTAAAAAGGACAGTGTCAGAGTAGGGCAAGCAGGACAGAGAAGAAGCTCAAAATCTTGTCTTGTGAGGGTTTGATGAAAGAACTTGAGTTGTTGTGATAACTATCTATCTAACTACATGAAAGCTGCCTTGCAGAAGATGACTTAGACCATTCTGCCTGGCCCCAGAGGACATAGGAGGAATGGGTGTAGATTTCAGAGGCAGATTTTGGCTTCATATCAGGAAAACTTTCTAACAATCAGAGCAATCCAAAAGTACAAGGGGAGACAGTGAGCGACACTTTTTTTTGCAGGAGAAGGCTGGCTGACTACTTAGTGATTTCCTGGTCAAAGGGCAACGGTTGGATTAAATGACCTTTAAGACTTTCTCTAACTTGGAGATTCAATCATTCAGCCAAAGTCTATCTGTTTGCAGAGGGATGAGTATGATACTTTGGGAAGAGTAGATTAGGGAGGGTTTATCAGCTTCTTGTCCCACAGGTGAGAACCTGTAAAGATATTTATGGCTAAGTGGGCTTTAGCATTATCAGGAGAAATCTGTGACAACAGGCCCTTCCAGCCACCGTTCCCTTCCTCCCCCATCCTGTCCGCCCTTCAGTTCAGTCCTTGGCATGAGGCATGTGCTCTCTCGTTTATCTCCTGAGTCTCCCTAGCAGTGGGAATTTAATTACTCTAATGTAAGTAACCATGGCTTGAGGCCTTCTGGCTGAAAGGAAACAGATTTGTCTTCTCACTGGGGGAAGAAAAATCGATAGAAAGGAAAGGCCCCTTTTCCTAATGTAGCCAAGACTGCTGTGGTTAACAGGCTGACCACATCCGAGGAAGGGAGGGAGCCCAGGGCTTCTGCTGGAGAATGCAGACCCTCTTTGCCCACCACCATTCTGGGAAACTTTTTGTAGATCTTCTCCCTCATTCATTCTTATCAAATCTTCTCTTTCTCACATACCCATACCTACACACATAAACGCAATATACATACATATGTATGTATGCATATAAATAATATAGATGCAAGTGTCCAATACATATATATGTGTACATACATACACCTATGTACATAAATGTTCCTGTAGAATGTAAGTGCCTTGAAGGCAGGGTTCATTTTAGTTTTGTATTTGTATCTCCAAGTATCCTTTAATAAATGTTTGTTAGTTCCCTCCCCCCCCCCAGGCAATTGGGGTTAAGTGACTTGCCCAGGGTCACACAGCTAGGAAGTGTTAAGTGTTTGAGACCAGATTTGAACTCGGGTCCTCCTGAATTCAGGGCTGGGGCTCTATCCACTGCGCCACCTAGGTACCCCCAATATTTGTTAGCTTGAACAACTATTTCTGAAGTCCTTTTTATCCAGAGTTAGCTTTATAGGAATAGAAATTATAGCAGACAGAGATAAGATAACTTCCTTGAAATAAGGTAGTCACTGAGAGGCAACTCTAGAAATTCAATTTGATGTATTTTTACTAAACATCTACTATTTACCAGGCTTAGAACAAAGCCCCACAAAAGTAGATAGTTCTTGGCCCCAAGGAACTTACAATCTATTGGAGGATAAAAGAGTTATAATAAATAAATAAATAAATACAAGGTAATTGGAGGTAGAAGAGTGAATTAATAAATAGTGATTCACTTAACTTTAGTGAATTATAGTTAAGTTTAATCAATAGTACCTACTATGTATCAGTTATTGTGTTAAGCACTGGACTTATAATTATGTTATGTATATCATAATTAAATGATAATGTAATTATTATCAAGTAAGAGTTTAGGGTCTTTGTGCAGATTCTTTTCTTTTCTTTTTTAAAAAGTGGATCAGGTAATTTTTCATGAAATAGGTCTCAAAAGGAGAAAAAATCAGACGTCCATCCTGCATTTTACTTTCACCTCCATTACTGGTAAAAATTACTTTGTTGTTGTTGTTTAGCCACGTCCGGCTTTTTGTGATGCCATTTTGGGGTTTTCTTGGCAGAGATACTGGAGTGGTTGGCCATTTCCTTCTGCAGCTCACTTGACAGATGAAGATACTGAGGCAGACAGGGTGAAGTAACTTGCTCAGGATCACACAGCTAGTAAGTGTCTGAGGCCAGATTTAAATTCAGGAAGATGAATCTTCCTGACTTCCCGCTCAGAACTCTATTCATTGTACCACCTAGTTGCTTTAATAAATAATATTAAATTTTTTAATAATAAAGAAAAATCATGAAGAACATAAGCGATATTTAAGAATGACTTTGAATGAATAAGTTATTTTGTCTATTATAAATATCCAAATTAACTATAAAGGACATGAAGAAAGATGCTATCTGCATCCAGGGAAAGAACTAATAAATAGAAATATATATATAATAATTTTATATACATGCACATATATGTATATAAATGTGTATATATATATACATATACATATATGTATTTGTGTCTAATAACCATCTCTGGGAATAGGGAGGGAAGAAAAAAGAAAAAAAGAAATCCACATGATAATTTTATTGTATATTTGAAAGGAATAGCAAGTTAAATTTTCGTGTATAATCATCTTTTTTATTGTACCATATTATGGAAATACTTGTTTTTGTTCCATAAATTTAAAAAGTAGAGACAGTAGCTGTGTAATCCTGGGCAAGTCACCTAACACTAATTCCTCAACAACAACAAGAAAAGAATAGAAGCAATATGCAGAATAAAGAGAGGATAGAGGATACTGGGGAGTGAATAGATGGCTGGAGCTAGAACCAGTCATACCAGGGTGTGAATCTCACAACTTACAAACTGTGTGATCTTGGGCAAGTACATTAACTCCAGCCTCAGTTTCCACATGCATAAAAGGGGGTGTGTGTGATAATTTTACCCATTCTATAAGGTAGCTTTTTCAGATTAGATGAGATAACATCCAAAGTGCTTTGCCCATCTTAAAAAAACAAAACAAAACAAAACAAACTTGTATAAATGTCAGCTGTTATTATTGACACGACAGTCCTCCTGTCAGAGTGGGGTGCTGGCTGCCACATTTGAGGAAGCACTTGGACACACTAGAGTCTTGGGGTGACCGGCCTGGTGGAGGTGCCATGGCTGGGGCTCGGAACCAAGGCATATGAGGATCTCTTGAAGTAATCACAGATATTTAACTTGGAGAAGAGACTTAGGGGAGACGTGTTAAAAGTCTCAAAATAGTTGAAGGAATATATAATGAGAGAGGGCAAAAGGAGTGAAGGCGATTTAAGTTTGATTTAAGAAAATGCTTCCTAATGAGCAGAATGATCCAGAAGGGCTATGGGCTTCCATTGGAGCTAGTGATTTTTTTGCTACTGGGAATCTGTTTTTAAGCAGAGGATGGATGACCACTTGCCAAGGATGTCATGGAAGAGATTTGGGTATTAATTTGGGCAACTGGGTGATATAGGGCTAAGAGCACCAGATGAAAGGGCAGAAGACCTGAGTTCAAATCTAGCCTCAGACACTAGCTGTATGACTCTGGGCCAGTCATTTGACCCCATTTTTCTCAGTTTCCTCATCTGTAAAATGAGTAGGAGAAGGAAAGGGCAACCACTGCAGTATCTTCGCCAAAATGGCCTGAGAAAGAGTCATACATGATGGTACAATAATAACAAGAAAGGATCATTTTTCCAGCTCTCATTTAATAAACAATTAAGAAAAAGAAGCCAGACTTCAGTATGTGGGTACTTCTATCACAGGGGAGTTTCTTCCCCTTCTCCCTTCTGCAGGGACAGAGTAGTCCAGTTTGGGTGGAGTCAGAAGGATGAGATAAGGCTGAAAATGTGGGCTGAACTCCAGGTCATTTTGCCTTTGAATGTCAAGCAACTTTATTTGGGAGATTTTTGAATTGGAGGAGCGACTTGGTCCCAAGAAAGATGATTCTGGTACTGGTAAGAAGGAAGGTTTGGTGGGAGAGCCAGGGAGACAGCAGCGTCATCATGATAGCTGAGATTTCTCTAGCACTTTAAATTTTGCAAAGCACTTCCCACACATCATCTCATTCAGTCCTCTTAAAAACCCTGTAATTATTCCCATTTTATAGATAAGAAAACTGAGGCATGAGTCTTAGAGTCATCCAGTGAGCAAGTGTCCTTGACAAGTCTATCTGGATTCGAAATCGAGCCTTGTATTCACTGCTCTGTCTGGACACCCCTTAGGAGGTTCTTTGGTGGTAATGAGGTCTTGCCACTAAGCTGATGGCAAAAGGAACTGAGCAGAGACATGTGGTAGGGGTGGAATCCTAAATACTTGGTCATTGATTGAATATGAAAAAGGAGAACCAGGGACAAGTCAGAGTTAACTTTGAGGTATGGGTGGATGGAACCAACTTCTCCTGGGATGGTTTCTAGGAAAGAAGCAGGATGGGAGGAAGGGTTGAGGGAATATTGTGGACCAGCAGGGAGGGGAACATTGGATGCCCCAATCCTAATCTAGTTAGAAGCCTTTGGCGGTAAGCAGCCCACTTTTGTCCCACGACTTCCTCAGGGAAAATCCTTTGTAATGAGATGTTACCTAATCTCAGTGAAGGACAGAGCTCTCTGACTAAGAGAGAGAGAGACCCAGGATCCCATGTTTTACCAGCTCCTTATCCCCTTGGTGAATATAGTTCAAGAGACCCACTATATTTACTCCTAAGCAGATCGTCTAGGAAGGGGCCAGAGTTATGTCCGCTGAATATCATCTCTTCTGTCTCCCCCCAAACAAGCCTTCATTTTAAATGGCTCCCTAAAACAATGATGTTTCGGTGGCAAAAACTTGAGAGTCTGGACTCAAACGGGTCTTTCTTTCCCAAGTGGCTTTTGGAAGGTGACTCTTTGGGACTCAGCTTTCAAAATGACGACGATCCTTAGATGATCCTTTCAAATATTAAATATCTAATTACAGTTTAGAAATGGATGGCTGATACCCCCACTTCTGGCATTTCTTTTCATTCATTTTCCCCACGGGCCCTTAAATAGCACTTCAATCTCTACTTCTCTAATGCACTTATGCATTACTTATCCACGTTTGCATAGTATTCCCTTCCTAGATTGGAAGCCCCGAGAGGGCAGGACCTGTGGCTTGTCTCCTTTTGGCTTTTCCTCTGGCTCTTAGCATAGCACTCTGCATCTAGTAGGCATTTAATAAATGTTTGTTGTCTGGTTGAATGAATTCACGTCCTTTTTCTTCCATCTCTTGGAATGCTGATTGAATCATTCAGAAGCTAGCAGAAGAGCCCCTGAATGAGGGGGGGAGGGGTGGTGGCTCTCCAGAAAAGATAGTCTATTGCTATAAATAGAGCAAAGGAAGCTCCCGGACCCTTAGAAGCCAGGGATGATCCAGAGAGAGAAAGAACAATAGAGGAGTGAAGGGTCAGTGAGGATTTCGTCGGGAAGGAGTGGTGATAACTGGGGGTGGCTGGGGGGAGGGGATCACGGAGGGAATGATGGAAGGAGTAGGGAAGAGCAGTAACAGCTGCCGACTCCAGCTATGTGGATTGTTGTCTAGGCCTCTTGGAAGGGAGAAGGAAGGGGGTGTATTCAATCCTAGCCAGAACTGGAAGGGAGCCAGTGCCAAGTCCTGCTAGTTCCAGAAGGAAAGCCCCCAAATGTGTCTTGTAAAGGCTGGCTTGGGCTCGGCGCCAACCCCACCCTCTGACAACACAGCTGACAGTAAAAACGAAGGCTGAGTATCGTGGTCCTCCCCATCCCCCCGGGGGAGAGGGTTTGCCTTAGAACTGGTGGCGAGGAGAAATGCCAGGCTCACACCCTGCATCAGGGCTGGGAGGGGGTGGGGGAGGCTTGGAGATGAGAGTGAAGTCTGTGTGTGTGTGTGTGTGTAAGCGACAGAGAGACACAGAGAAGAGGCAGAGAGAGATAAGGAGACAAAGAGAAAGACAGAGAAAGAGAGATGGAGAGACAGAGAAAGACAGGCAGAGAAAGAGACAGAGACACAGAGAAGAGGCAGAGAAAGAGACAGAGAGAAGAAGAGACAAAGAGAGAAAGACAGAGAAAGAGACAGACAGAATCAGAGGCAGAGAGATGAAGAAACAGATAAGAGGCAGAGAGAGAGATGGGGTGGAGAGACAGAGGGGGGGAGAGGAAGAGAGAAAGAGGCAGAGACGGACAGAGAGAGAGAGAGAGAGACAGAGAAAGGGAGAGACAGAGAGAAGGCAGAGAAAGAGAGAAGCAGAGGCAGAGATAAAGATAGAAAAAAAAGAGAGACAGAGAAAGATACACACACAGAGTATGGGAGGGGGAGTACAAGATGAAATTCAGAACACGCTTTGGGTTTGTTGACTGAAGTCAGGAGGATCTGAGTTCAAATCCCACCCCAAACACTCAGCTACTTGTGTGGCTCTGTTTATTTCAATTTCCTCAACCTTAAAATGAGCTAGAAAAGGAAGTAGCAAACCAATATTTTTAACAAGGAAAATCCAAATGGGGTCAGGAAAAGTCAGACATGACTGAAAAAATAACTCTATTTATGACATTTATTAGTATTAAAATAGACCAGTATTAGTGTTGGTTTGATTTTAACCTGTTTGGAGGAAGGGCCAAAAGAGAAAGATTTGCAGCAATTTTCCTAAAAGACTAAAAGCCAAGTAGAGAAAGTCACATGGGGGTGGAAGAGCACAGGTGTCCCTAGGGTAGGAGAGAGGCTGTGAGCTCCAAGAAGCAGAGGCTATTTGGGAACCTCCCTAGAGTCCTTTCTTCAAAGCACTTGAGGACATTTAAAATATGTATGACCAGACCATGGCTGCACTGATGCCGTAATGCATGGACTGCAGAAAATCTCCTTGGGGAGGGTGGTTCTGGGATTTTGCTCTTGCTCAGCCACTAACTGTCTGACCCTGGGAAAGATATAAACTCAGCTCTGAAGCCAGAAGGGTTTGCAGACACCATCCAATCCAGCCCCAGCGTCTTAGAGTTCAGCAAATAACGGTCCAGGGAGTGCAAAGTGACTCATTGAAACAGCTATCCACTATTAACGGTCTTTTGCAAGGTTCCTCTTCTTTCTCCTACAGCTGCTAGTGTTTTCTCCTCCTTTTTTCAACTCCTCTGCATCTATCTTTTTACATATTTTTATTTTTTACAGGTAGGCAAACTGGGGCCAGCAGAGTTGAGTGACTTGCTCAGGATCATCCAGTGAGGAAGCATATGAGTCATTTGAACTCGGGTCTTCTTAATGCCAGGTTGCCAGCCTGGCCCTCTGTGTACTCTATACCTAGCTGCCTATCCCATAGCCAGGGCTTTTTATCCAGCCTACAGCAATGTGTCTTCCCTCAAAATTAAACATATATAACCAAATCCCACCACATTTCACTTAAAGACTTCGATGCTACCTTTTCTAAGTCTTCTGCTCTCTCTGCTAAAGAGCTCCGGTTCTTCTCTGATATACTTGCTGGGTAATGCAGTGGATAGAGCATCGGGCCTGGAGTCAGGAAAATCTAAATTCAAATAGAGCCTCAGATACTTCCTAACTGTGTGATCCTGAGCAAGTCACTTAATCCTGTTTACCTTAATTTCCTCAGCTGTAAAATGGGAATAAAAGAACTTATCTCCTTGGATTGTTGTGAGGCTCAAATGAGATGATATTTGTAAAGCACTTTATAGCGAGCACTTGATAAATGTTTATTTCCTCCCTCCCTTTCCTTCCTTAGGAGAAGGTACTAGATGCTAAACTGCTGGACATACAGGAGTGTGGCAGTTAGGACTGGCATCTCCTGGAGGCCAGTCCTCCTGTTCCTCCAGTGGTCCTCATGATTGGGTTGTAGGTAATTCCTTTTCCCTTCCTCTTCTCTGGCAACCCTCCCCCTTCATATAGACTGGCCCTGGCTTGCAGTAGTCAATTAATAAAAGCATTTTGAATTGAATTGAACCAGCTGTATGACTTTGAGCCACTCACTTGACCTCAGCTACTACTGGCTTGGATCAAGGGTTCTTAACCAGGACTCTTAACCAGGAGTTCATGAACTGCTTTGTTCTGCAATTAGATTTCAGGGAGATCACGTACTTGAACGGGAGTAAAATTTGCATCTTATTTTCATTAAGCTTTAACTGAAATTTATTATTTCTTTCAGTAATTTAGAACCATGATTCTGAGAAAGGGGGTTTTGACTTCCCCAGACCACCAGAGGGGCCATGCCACAAAGAAAATTAAGACTTCCTGGGCTAGTTGGATTCGTTCTAAGACCCCCGTGAGCTCTGTTGACCTGTGATTCTATGAATTTTGTCACCTGATAAATACTTTTTGAAGCAAGTTAAAGATATTAACAAAATAGGATTTCTTCCCATTTCTTGTCTCTTCTTCACTTTGAGATTTAGGGAGTGGAGCAATTTAACAAATAACTTCTCAGTTTTTAATGAGACTGGGACAGACAGAACCTTTTTTCTCTCTCTCCAGCCCTGTTTCTTTCCCTTTTCCATCTCATTAGAGAGAGCAAACTAATTTCATGAAGTGAGATGTCTGGAAAGAGCCCACACAAAGGATGCCAATCTGTGCCACCATGTGACATGCTGCCCTGTGGGGCTAGATGTATGTAATATGGGGGGTAGAGTGGGTGCCAGAACTGAATTCTGTATCTTCCTTCCTGCTTCTGTCTGCCATCCTCTTCCCTCATCCCTCCTTCCCTGGGGACTTCTAGCTTTTCATCTTGAGAGCTACTGTGCTCTCACCCACCCACCTGCCAAGGTTCGCTGTGGACTCTGTTTCTTTCAGTCTCCTAAGCCCTCCATTCTCCTGCCTGTAATAGGAGAGGAGTCCCAGAAGGGCTAAGACCGCCCAGGCAACTTGACTTTCATGTGAGACCCACTTCATTAAATCCTGCTGTTCCTGGCTTTCCTGAAACCAGTTCTCAATTTACAGACATCTTTTTGCCCAGAAGTCCCCTGGGTCATTATTTCTCAAAATTCTTCCCTGGCTGAGGTGATTGTCTTAGTTAAATACCTCCTACCATTGTAAATAGGCTGAAGGGTCTTTTTTTTTTTAACTATCACCTTAGGGTGAAAGGGTAACAAGAAAGTGGGGGTGTTGCCTTAGTTAAATTGTAGAAAACCTTAGCTTAAAAAGCCAAGGTCTCCCACTGCTTCCAGTTGTTCTGATCTATATCTGGCCACCAGACCCAGATGACTCTGGAGGAGAAAGTGAGGCAGGTGACCTTGCATAGCCCTCTCTCACTTACATCCAATTTATTTGCATGTCATGGCATCCCTTCCCTGAGGAGGGGATGTCCTCTTCCAGAACAAAGGACAAGAAGAAGGTGGGAATTCCTTGTGTGCCTGGAACTCAATTTTGGTTTTCTGAGGGGCTCTGCCCCTTTGGCTTCATAGCATACCTTCTAATTTCCCTTCCCCTTATCCTTTCGCCTCCTTCTTTTTCCCCTTCTGTTTCCCTGCTTCTCTCCCTTGTTTGCAAGAATGAGGTTGATCTTCTGTAACCTGACATGTGGGGGAGGCCACAGGGAATGCCAGTTGGTCTCTTGAGAGCATCATGACCAGCTGAGTGGGTGGGCAGTTGGTTTCTAAGAAAGCTGCTACAGGATTAGGTTGTCTTAGAGACTTATAGAATGCTAGAGCTTGAAGGCACCTTAGTCTGGTGCATCTGCTTGCCTTAAGTGCCTCCTCTTTCAAATCCATCCTCAGTTCTGCTGGCAAAGTGATGTCCCCAATGCCCAGGTCTGACTGTCCACTGCCACCCTGTCCGCCCAGCTTGATTAACCCAGTGTTTCCCTTTCCCCTCTAGGATCAAATGCAAAAATCCTCTGCTTGGCATTCAAAGCCCTTCACAACCCCCTCCCACTTTTCTAGTCTTCTCACCCCTTTTTCCCCATCAGTAGCCTTCCATTCTAATCCATGAAAAAGATCCTCCATTTCTTGGCTCTGGACATTTTCCTCTCCCTCTCTCTTTTTTTGAGGCAATTGGGGTTAAGTGATTATTAACTCAGTGTCAGTCACATAGCTAGAAAGTAGCAAGTGTCTGGTGTCACATTTGAACTCAGGTCCTCCTGACTCTATTCCCTGCAGCATCTAGATGCCCTTCTGGGAATTTTCTCCGGCTGTTCCCAAGACCTGGAACATGCTCCTCCTTCCTCATCTCTGCCTTTGGTTCCCAACTAAATCCCAACCAAGAATTCCCTCTGCTATAGAAAGCTTTCTCAAGCCCCTCTTAATTCCAATGCCTTCCCTCTATTAATTATTTTCTATTCATCCAGTACATAGCTTGTGTGTACATATCTGTTTGCTTCTGTTCTCTTCTTTAGATTACATGCTTTAGATGTAAGGAACTGTCATTTGTCTCTTTTTGTATTCTCAGGACTTAGCACAGTGCCTAGAACACAGAAGATGCTTAATAGATGTTTATTGACTGACTAACAGATAAAGCTACTTAATTCAATTCATTTTAGTCTCACAAACTTTTGTCGAAGTTGTCTTTGTTCAAGACATTGGGGATACAAAAAGACAAAGTCATACTCAAGCAGCTTATAATCTACCATTATAGACTGAGAGATATCCGGACTTGGAGTCAGGAAGATCTGAATTTAAATCCAATCTCCTACATTTACTTACTAGCCATATGAACCTTTCTCAGATTGTTTCTTCAACTGTAAAATGGGGTAATAATAGCATCTATATCCTGGGGTTGTTGTGAGGATCAATTGAGTTAACATATGGCAAGTGATTTGCAGACTGTAAGGTACCACATAAATGCTAACTTTTTTTTTTTTTTTTTTGAGGGGTGGGGGAGAACACTTGTGTGCAGCTAAGTAACAATAGTTAATAGCATAGTCCTTTAAGGTTTGCAGAACATTTTGCAGAACATTTTACATATGCCCCACCCCACACTCTATTGGAAGATATGGAAAATAAGATTCAGAGAATATGAAAGTCATAGAACCTCAGACTCTTGGGGGATTTCCAGAGGCTCTCTCATCAAACCCATTCCTGGATAAGAATCTCCTCCACCACATAATCAACAAATAGCCATTTAGGTTCCAATAGTCATGGAGAACTGATAGGGAAACTATTGCCTCCTTAATCAGCTCATCATATTTTTGAATAGTTTTAGTAATAGTGTGTGGAAAACTGTGTCTGGAGCTAGGAAAACCTGAATTCAAATCCAGCCTCAGAAACTTGACTACCTGTGTATCCTGGGCAAATCTCTTCACCCTGTTTGCCTCAGTTCCTCATGTGTAAAATGAGCTGGAGAAAGAAATGGCAAACTACTTCAATATCTCTGCCAAAAAAACCCAAAATGGGGTCACAAAAACTCAGATATGACTGAAAAATGACTGAAAAGCTATTAGGAAGTTTTTCATGCATCAAGCCAAAATTGATCTCTTTACAATGTCAATTGGCTTCCTAGTTGCATCCTCTGGGGCTAAGTCAAATAAGTTTTATCCCTCTGCCACATGAAAACCTTTCTAATAAACAAAGATAATAACTCTCATGTCACTCTTTTGCATTCTTTTCTCTAGATTGTGTCCCCCTTCCCACTTCCTTCCAGCTCATCTTCATATGGGATCACCATCTTGTTCAGCCTCCTCCAGACACGTTCCAGCCTGTCGGTTTCCTGCATGATATGTAGTACCCGGAATTTAGGGTCATCCCCCAGTTGTGGTGAGGACAGCAAGATTATCACTTCACCAAGTAGCCTTTTATTAATGCAACCTAAGATCAAATTTGTTTCTTTGGCTGTCTGGGCACCACATTGGTTCCTATTACATTTACAATCCAATATAATTTCCAGAGACTTCTCCCATTGCATTTTTGTGCAGGTTTTTAAAAAAATTATTAAAGCTTTTTATTGTCATAACACATGCACGGATAATTTTTCAGCATTGATCCTTGCATAGCCTTGTGTTCCAAATTTTCCCCTCCTTCCCCCAACTCCCTCCCCTAGATGGCAAGTAATCCAATATATGTTATACATGTTAAAATATATGTTATGTCTAATATATGTAAACATATTTGCACAATTTCTTGCTTTGTGCAGGATTTAAAAAAAAAAACAACTCTCGTCTACGACTTGATATTTAATAGGGATAAATGCAAGCTCATTAGGTTGGACCCTCTATTTCACTCTGTCTCGGTCTTTTTGAATCTTGATTCTGTCATGAGTATTCTAGCCATCCCTGCAAGCAGTGTGATTTTTGTTTATTTTATAAATGTGCCATTTCTGCTGCCTTCATCTAAGTCTTTCTAGACCCTCCAGATCTTAGTAGAATGTTGTATACAAAGTATCCCCTTAATAAGTTTCATCTAAGTCACTGACAAAAGATCGAATACATGGGTAACAGACCTGGACCTATGATCTCAGGCTTCTTGAATATTGTCTGGAAATATTCATGTCTCTCCTGTTTTCTGGTTTGTTTTTAGTTGTTTAATTGTTTTTCAGTTGTGTCCAACTCTTTGTAACATCCATTTGGGGTTTTCTTGGCAGAGATACTGGAGAAGTTTGTCATTTTCTCCTCCAGTTCATTTGACAGATGAGGAAACTGAGGCAAACAGGGATTAAATGATTAGGAAATGTGTAAGATCAGATTTAGACTCAGGAAGACTACACCACCTGACTGCCCCTATTTTTTATTGTTAGACAATTACCTTTTTTTCTCTTTTCTTATTGTCAAATTTCCGTTATTTTCAGTTTTGTTATAACCTGCATTTTTTCCTTCACACAGGGGGCTAGATGGAGAACAAATCTCTAGCTAATTTCATCAAAAACCTTAGCATTCTCTGCTAGACCTGGAGGCGGTGGTCTAGAAAGGCTGGATCTCTGACCTCATGGAGTTTCTAGTCTGACAGGCAGGAGAGTGAAGGAGACGCAAAAATGAGTCTGAACAGAAAGGAACGTCTCAGTGACTCTGGGATTCTAGCAGATCTGAACAAACATTCCTTTGACATTGGCAGTGGCTGAGACCCACTCTCATTTACAAGTACTCCGCCCCCTTCATCTCATCTACATCCTCATTTGCATATATCCACAGACATTATGTTTCAACCTTTAATCTTCCTAACAGTATTTGGCTCCCTTTAAACTTGTTATTCCTTCATCTCCTCCTCTTTTCTTCTTTAGTTTTTCCTTCACTCCTCCTTCCCCCCCTTGGATTTTCCTAGCTTCCCACACGATTCCCAGGGAGAGGGACTCCTCATTAATTTCTCCTCCCTGGTGCCTAGTATTCCTGAGCACAAAACTATCTCAAAGGATATGTACTCTCTGCTAGAGAGGCTTTAGGGACCTAGGTCCAAATTCTGACTCTGTTACTGAATAGCTGTGTGGCCACAGGAAAATTACTTTGCCTCTCTGGGCCAGAGGGATCTCCTCTGTAAAATTAGGAAATTGGTACTCAGGGAGTTCAAAGATCCCTTTCAGATCTAAATTTTACCTTTTGCCTCTGTCACTAATTTATTGTGTGATCTTGGGCAAAGCACTTTCCTCTCTGTGTTCTCTTTACTGATACAATTAACACTTGAAAATTTATAAGGCCTTTCTTCACAACTCTTCTTTAAGGCAGGGAGTAGAAGGCTGGGCCTGGAGTTGGGAGAACCTGAGTTCAAATCTAGCCTCAGTCATTTACTAGCTATGTGACCCTGGGCAAATCACTAGACCTCATGTGCCACAGTTTCCTCATTTGTAAAATTAATTGCAGAAGGAAATAGCAAACCATTCCAGATTCTTTGCCAAGAACAACCCATATGGGAGTCACAAAGAGGATGATGTGACTGAAACAATAGCAATATGGATCCTGATTTTACAAGTGAAGAAATTGAGACTAAGAAAAATGAAATAAAATAGTTCATGATCACATAGCTGATTAAGTGTGTCAGGATTTGAACTCAGATTTCCTGGATATAACGCCATGATTTTTCTAGTATATTTCAATACTTCTCAAGATGGACTTAATCTGAGATATAATACCATAGTGACAAGGAAAAGAACATATGCTCATTAAGTGCCTACTGCGTGCCAGGCACTATGCTAAGCATGCTTTATAAATATCATCTCATTTGATCTTCACAATGCTGGTGCTGGTATTATTCCCATTTTACAGTAGAGGAAATTGAGGTGGACAGAGGTGAAGTATGTTTCTGAGGCTGGGGATTTAAATTTCGGCTCAGCATTCTATATACTTTGCTATCTATCTGGTATTTCCAAGATATCGTGACCTTTGAAAGAATAATAGTTTAGAAATTAAAATATTTGGGTTCTAGTCCTGGCTCTGCAATTTACTAAAGTATGTGACTTTGGGCAAATCAGTCACTTCTCTCTCTGGTCCTTATTTCCCTTACCTCTATGTGAGAGAAAGGTAAAATGAGGGCTGTGGATACTAATGATCTCAAAATCCCTTCCAATTTTAATACTAAAAATTCATATTTACATTATACTTTTAAAAACTGAAAAGTATTTCATAGCATATTATTGCATCTGAATATCACAGCAGCCTTTTGATATAGGCAAAAGGTTACTCCCAAATCTATGTATCCAGCCCTAATCTTTCTCCCAAATTAATGCTGGGAACATCCCCCTAAATTTCCTCAAAATATTTCATAAACAACAAGCTCAAAATAAAACGTATTCTACTTCTCCCTAAATTTATTTGCTGTCTAAAATCCCCTTTCTCTGTTGATGATGTCACTCTTCTTCCAAGATCTCGGAATCAGTAACTGCTTTTCCTTCCCCCTTACTACCTGCCCCAATAGCTAAGCAGTTATCAAACCAAGTCTTACCTATTCCATCTCTAAACATCCCTTAATCCATGTCCTTCTCTTCACTCACACATACTCTACCCTACTTCAGATCCTCAGCACCTCTCTCCTGGACTATTTGCAACAAGGTAATTGGTATCCAGGCCTCCAGGCTCTCCCCCCTTAATTCCTCTTCCACGTAGCTGTGTCCAATCATGTCAACTCTCCCCTCAGAAATCTTAAATGCCTCCCCATTGCTTCTGAGATAAAATACAAATGCATCAACTTGGCATTTAACGCTTTCCACAATCTGACTCCCACCTACTTTTTTTTTTTTCAGTTTTATTTCATAGTACATGCCTTCTTGCATTCTCTCTTTCAGTTAAACTGGCCTGCTGGTTGTTCTTCAAATATAAAAGATGCTAGATTTCTCTTTTCTGCTTTTGTTCAAGTAGAGCTCTGGGAATCATCTTCACAGAGATGCGAATTGGTGAGATTATCAAGTGAGAAACATAGAGGGGAAAAAAAGACCCAGGACAGAGTCTGAGGGGACACCCATGGAAACTGGTGACATAGGTGAAGATGATGCAAAGCTGTTTAAGGATAATCAGAGGTACGAGGACTTACAGGGTAGGCAGTGTCTTGAAAACCTAAAAAGAAGACAGACTATAAAGAGAGGAGTTTTTTTATATCTTGCATGTCCCTAGTTATTTATTTACATGTTGGCTCCCCTATTAGAATATATATATATGTGTGTGTGTGTGTGTGTGTGTGTATGTATGTATACCCCCATATATATTTTTGGGGGGGTTTCAGTGCAGTGCTTTACAAATACTTTAAAACCTTGGTTGAATTGAGATTTCATTTTAGAGAAACTGAGGCTGGGAGGGTAGATGATGGGCTCATGGTCAAACCTAGGTCTTC
Organism: Sminthopsis crassicaudata; assembly: GCF_048593235.1. Lineage (NCBI taxonomy): Eukaryota > Metazoa > Chordata > Mammalia > Dasyuromorphia > Dasyuridae > Sminthopsis > Sminthopsis crassicaudata. Next base: position 373,123,892 of record NC_133620.1, on the reverse strand, counting down.
CTGACTCAGAAGTCTAGGTCTCCATCCATTGGGTCACAATGTCCCTCGGAGAGTGGATGCTTGTCTATGCCTGGAATGGATGATTATGTTTCAGAGAATAAATGCCTCCTGCTGGTTTATCTCCTTAAACAGGCTGGATCCATGTCTGAGAGCCCTTTTTGGCTGATGGCTTTCTTTTCCCATCCATGCTCATGCCCTGCACACACGTGTGCTTGTACTCTCATTCACCCACACGAGTACACACACCTACACGTGCTCACTCACAGCCTTTCTCACCCTTTCCTCTGCCACCTCAGAGCTTTGTTCTAGAGAGAATTTAAATTGAATTGTCATCTTGGGAACGACCAGAACCTGCTGATTAAATTACTTTGAGAGCTTGTCTTCTCCCTGGCCCCCCTTTTCTGGCAGCTGGGGAAGCAGCCGCCTTAGATCTTAGCTCTTAGATCGCTGACTCTGTTTCCAGGAGAGAGCTCCTCCTTCCTTCCCTCTCCCTCTCCCTTCCTTCTTTCCCTCTTTCTTCCCCCCACCTTCCCTCATTTCTTCCAGCCTCCTTAGACACTCAGTCACAGGTTCTCATGTAAGCCCTGCTCTCTGCTCACTCCAGCCCCCTTCCTTCAATAAAGACATATAAATGAACATGTACTGCCCCTGGTGCTGATTTGGGGGCTTCTAAATCTTTCTTGTAAGTAATAGTTTTCAGGGGATATAGCAGGCCTATAGGAATCATCTTGTATTAGAAGAAATATTGAATTCAGTCCTTTGTTCACATCACTGGGCCATACTGATTCAAATTCTAGCTATGCCTTTTTGGTTTAAGATGCTTCATAATTCTCATTTGCAATAATATAGATATTTAAAGGCAAAGAATATAATGATGTTAATGATAGTAGCTAGCATTTATATAGGTGTTCCCAAAATCTAAGTCTTTTGGGAAATTCTGTATAAAGTTTTAAGGTTTGTAAAGCACTTTATAAATATCATCTCATTTGATGCTAACTTACAACCTTGGGAAATATCATCACCATTTTATAGATAGGGAAACCAAGGCAAATAGAAATTAAGTGATTTGTGTAGGGTTACACATCTATTAAGTATATAAGGTAGTATTTGATACCAGTGCACTAGCCACTGTATTCCCTCAACTTTATATATCATAAACAATACAAACATTTATTAAATGTTTGCTATTTGCTGAATACTGTGCATATGGTACCAAGAAGAGGTACAAAGTTTAAAAGAGATTCAATCTTTACCCTCATGGATTAAGCATGGCAATCCCCAAATTCTTCCCAAATTCCAAAAAATGGCCTCTCTCTCCAGCCACAGAGCTGCCAGGGGATGGGACCCTGTGAAGACCCTATTCCTTAGTCAACTGCTTGTGGCAACTGTCCAAGGATCTTGGGCCTTTTCAGTACTTACTTCCCCTTGCCTTTTTAATTCTGATCTCTATATACCTTAGACCCTTGAGGATATTTCTAAAGGAAAAGAGTATTTGTTCTTATTGCGATTTTCTTGGGAAAGACACTTGGAGTGGTTTGCCATTTTCTTCTCCAGCTCGTTTTACAGATGAGGGAACTGAGGGACACAGGGTCACAACTAGCAAGCGGTGGAAGCTGATTTTGAACTTAGATCTTTCTGACCCCAGGCCCCGTGTTCTATCTATTGAGCCAGGAGAGAGATTAAGTAACCTACTCTACATCACTCAAGTAATGAGTGATAGAAGTAGCAGGAGAACCTAGCTCCTCTGACTCCAGATCTGGTCTCTGGCTATCTGGGGACTTCAGTGTAGCTTTGGAGTGGATTCACTTTTCCATTCTGCCCCTTGTGCTGAACCAAAAGGGATGGGTTGGCTGTGAGCCTGTCTGTTCAGAGAGGGACTTGATCTGGCAGGATGGAGGGTTTGCCTGGGATGCTGCGGTAGCTGGATGGGTTCCAGGGACCCGTGTGGCAGCAGCCTGGAGTCTCTGGCACCTGGGAAGGCTGCTGGTCTTGGCTTTTGGGAGAAAAGAACTGAACATGTTGGAGTGAAGGGGCATGAGTGGAACTCTTCTCTTTCATAATGGGCTTGGGGGACATGGGAGCAGACAAGGATGGAAAAGGAACATCCCCTCCTGAAGAGCTCCCTCACTCCATTGTAGATTTATATCAAAAAAGGACACTCAGGATCATTGAGTCAGAAGCCTTCCTTTTGAAGTTGAGGGAACTGAGACCTAGACATGTTACTTGTCCAAATTCAGAAAGATAGATAGCTGGGGGAGAGGTAATTTTTTTTTCAATCTTTTGAGATTGTTTTTATGCTTCATTCAGTTCAATTTAATCCAACAAACAGTTTTTAAAACTCTATAACTTATATCATACCCATTTATATATTTTCTCAGCCCCCTAAACAGATTGTGAGATTCTTTAAAGCTACTATGTCTTGTTTTCTTTTTTAATTTTTGGATCCCTAGTATCGTGTAAATGGGAGATAACAAACGTTTGTTGAATTGGAAAAATAAATAAACACTTATTCAATGCCTGTTACCTGCTAGGCATTTATTGGGGGAGAGCAAGCATTTCATAGGATTAAGTATATTTATTATATAGATCATTATACAGGCAATAGATAGCACAGTGGATAGAGTGTTGGATCAGGAGTTAAGAAGATGCAAGTTCAAATCCTGTGTCAGATTCTTATTAGCCCTGTGACCCTGGGCCAATTACTTAATATCTCTCAGCCTCAGTTTCCTGATCTGGAAATATGAGTATATGTAATAATGAGTATAATATGAGTATTCCAGCAGCCAGGATTATTATTATTGGTTTTTTGCTGAGGCAATTGGGGTTAAGTAACTTCTCTAGGGTCACACAGCCAGGAAGTGTTAAATGAATGAGGTCAGATTTGAACTCAGGTACTCCTGACTTCAGGGCTGATGCTCTATCCACTACACCAACTAGTTGCCCCAGCTTCCAGGATTATTATGAGATATTATTATTATTATTATTATTTTATTCATGACAAATGACATTTATGTAGTATGTTAAAATTTGCAAACCACTTTATGTTCAATTCAGTCATTTTTCAGTTGTGTCTGACTGTTTGTTGAATTTTCTTGGCAAAGATATTGGATTGATTTGTCATTTCCTTCTCCAGCTCATTTTACAGATGGGGAAACTGAGGCACACAGGATTAAGTGACTTGCCTAGGATCACATGGCTAGTAAGTGTCTGAGGCTAGACTTGAACTCAGAAAGATGGACCTTCCTGATGCTAAGCCCAGTATCCTATCCTTTCTGGCACTATCTACCTTTCAAAACAACCCGGAGACCCAATTATTATTTTGTCCATTTCAGAGATGAGGAAATTGAGGCTCATAGAGATTAAATGACCTGGGCATGGTTATATTGATAGAAAGATAGGTATAGGGATCAGAGCACTAGAGATGTGAGGCAGGAAGACTTAGGCTAAGTCCCACCCCAGATATATATTAATTGTGTGATCCTGTGTGATCTTCCCCCCTTAATCCTCCTGGGCTTTATTGGTCTCATCTGTAAAATCAGAGGAGTCGACTTAACGGTCTGAGAAGTTACAACGATGGCTTCAGGGCTCCTTGTAAGTTTTGGAGGTGACTCATAATAAGGAGAACCTTAAGATTTGTGGTGCAATTTCCACTGTTATATTATCAGGTCTTCACAATGACGCTCACAAGAAACCTAGCCCAGGGCCAAGCAGTTTAAATGTATCGTAGAGATTTGCCCCCGGGGCTTTTTGAGCTGCATTCATCGTCCTCAGGAGCCCCCACAGCATGACCACCTCATAGACTCCATGCTTAAATCTTGAAAGGTGAGGGTCTTCCTGAGCAGGGTGCTGTGCCCTCAGCTCTTGGGTCTCCCCAAGGTCTCCTCAGAATTTGGGAAGACATTTGTTAATAGTTCTTTACACGGTCCCATCAGGAAGGAGAGGCAGCTAGGAGGTGCAATGGTTAGAGCACCTCTCCTGGGGTGAAGCAGCTGGTTGATCCTGGACAAATCGCTCCTGTTTGCCTCGGTTTCCTCATCTGTAAAATGGGGTAATAATAGGAGCTCCCTCCCAGCATTGTTGTGAGGATCAAATGGAATAATTGTAAAGTGCTTCACATAGTGCCTGGCGCTATATAAATGTTAAGTTATTCTTATTAGAATTCTTAACACAGTGCCTGGAACACAATAAGCACTGTATAAATGTTAAGTTATTATTATAGTGCTTAACAGAATGCCTGAAACACAGTAAGCACTGCATAAATGCTAAGTTATAGTTATTATTATAGCACTTAACACAATTCCCGGAACATAGTAAGCACTAAATAAATGTTAGGCTGCTATTATTATTATTATTATTATTATTATTATTATTATAGTGTTTAGTGTAGTGCCTGGTGCATAATAAGTGCTATATAAATGTTTAGCTATTTATTATTATTGTGCTTAACACAGTACCTAGAACATAGTAAGTTCTAAATAAAGCTACTATTATTTTTATTATTATTATTTTGCTTAGCCCAGTACCTGGAACACAGTAAGTGCTGTATCAATGTTAACTATAAATATTATTAGAGTGCTTAGCACAGTGCCTAGCACATAGTAAGCCCCATGTAAATGTTAGCTATTATTAAACGATGATGATGATGATGTTTAACACAGTCCTGGCACATAGTAAGTTCTATATAAATGTTAGCTATTATTAGCCATTATTATTTAAGACAGTTGCTAAGTACGCCTTGGTGGGAGAGGTTTCCTTATTGGGAGTTCCCTATCCCGATTAAAATCCAGATCTGAAATGACAGCAACAAGAAGATTAATTATGGAATGTTCTAGCAAGGAGGGTTTTTACAGAGGCAGGGGAAAGGACATTGGCTTGGAGTCAGAGAAGATGCATTCAAATCCCATCTCTGCCAGTGTTCATTTCTTGGTAATTGTGTGACTTTGTACAAGTCACTCTCTGGACCTCACTTTTTCATCTGTGAAATGGGAGGCTTGACCTAAGCTTGGCTTTTAAAGTACCTTTCAGCTCTAAGCAATCTCATCTATACTATGTATGTAATAAATAAGGTGCATCAGCTAATTGACAGCAGTTATTGGAATGAAAATCCCGGTCTCTTTCCGTATTTTGGCTGTACTCTACTCAAATAAACTGCTTCTCCTGAGAATTTGGTATTCCCAGAAAGCCTCCCTATTGCTCGGTCTGTCCCTGTTTAGCTTCCGAAATGAAAAACTTTTTTTTTTTTTGGGGGGGTGACCAACAAACCTAGGCAAGCCCCTTTGATTTTGTGTTTTAATCCCAAACAGCAAACCTTTTAACAGCATAAAAACATTTTTGATCTCCAGTCAATTGGTCCCCAAACCCTATCCAAAGTGCACTCAGAATAGAAACTCTCAATAAAATATATTACATTTAAGCCCACATAAACCTGTGAAATTTGTACATTTCTCTTAAAGCATCTATACAAATTCTACAATATTGAAATCACTAACCAGTGACCTTTCAAGAAATACTAGACAAATTACAGGAGATAAATAGGCAAATAGAATATGGGGAACTGGACCATTTCCAGCGGCTTCAGTGCCTGTCATCCTGACCTATGTCTTAGATGGTTCTCATATGCTCTTGCCCATGTAGGGGAACTGGAGGTTAGCCACTGGCCTACTGGCAGTGACCTCTGAGGCACACCTGTCCCAGTGTGGGTTCAGCCGTGAAAGCCAGGGTATGTGCCTGTGACTCCTGGCACCCAAGGGCTGCCAGCTTTTGGGTGCTTGCCCTGCTCAAAACGGTTCCACTGCACTCAGAAAATGAGGGTTGTTTTGTTCGGGACATCAAAACTGCCCAAGCATAAACAGGACCCCTTTTCCCTTCCCCTCCCCATTTCCACCATGTTTATCCCAGAAATCTAAAAAGTCCAGAATGATAGCAGAATAATTAAGTTGAGATTTAACAGGGTAAACCTGTCCTGGATATATTATACTTGTAGTCTTGTATTCAGGTCTAAGGGACCCCCTTTTAGGAAGAATATTGACAAAGTAACACATATCTAAGAGAAATGGGGGATTGGTTGAGAGGACTGGGGGTGCTTTGGGGAAAAGTAAACAGACTTGGGAATGAGGCAGGAGAGAGATTTTTGGAAAATCTGTCATGTGGAAGAGTTATTAGACCTCTCCAAGGGCTAAGGGCATGGATTAATGGAAAGAGCCATGGTGTTAATGTCAGAGGAATCATGTTCAAATTCTTCCTTACTACCATGCAACTTTGGGTAAATCAATTGGGCTTGTGCCCCAATTTCCTCATTTGTAAATGAGATGGATTTAATTTGAGGTCTTATCAAACATTACGCGTACGGGTCTGTGAAATTATAGAGAAGATTTTTGAGTCCGAATAAGGGAAAGTTTCCTAAAAATGAGGGCTGGCCCAAAGTGGGACGGGTTGCTTCAGTGGATAGAAGGCTTTCTAGGCCCTGGAGGTCTTTAGGAAGAAGTTATAGGGCTACTTGTCAGGGGTGGTGTTGGGGAAAGGATTCCTGATCAGGTTTGGCTTTAAAAAAAAATCCAATTTGGAGATTTTGTGATTCTGTTTCTCTGAATGAATCTTCCTAAGAGATTGGGATTTAAGGCATTCTCCTTAAATTCAGTGACTATCTGATGGTGAACTAATTCATGGGTGTTTCTATGTGGATTATCCATTGTATAGGTTTTTTGGTGCAATTTGTGTCCAACCTTGAAACTTCCCTGTTTCCGTCTAATTCGCTACTGGGGCACCTTCTCTCACCACCAGTTGGTGGTGCTCAGAGATTGGGAACTAAGTGTAATATCCAATTAGCTTTATGTAATACAATTTGACAAGCATTTATTAAGTGCCTACAGTTTGCAAGTTGCAGTGCAAATAGTGGACATTGGGAAATGCAAAGACAAAAAAGGAAACAATTTCTTTCCTTGAGGAATTGGTATTATTCTACTAGGAATCACAGAATATTGGAAGGGAGTCCAGAGGCCATCTGGAACAAAAAGAATTGTTTCTAATAGCATAAGAGAACTGATTGTTAAATTTTTAGTGGGAGCATTTACATTTAGGAAATTGGCAAATACTACAAACCAAGGATTAATTTATCATTTTGTTAATTGCCTAGACTTAAGAAAATGATGGAGAAAATTATAGCAATGCAGATAAAACTTTAAAATGTATTTTTTTTTAAGTTTTCAGGGAGCTAGTTGCCAGTATACTACTGAGTCTAGTCTCCTTTACAACATACCTAATTTGCAGTCATCTAGCTTTTGCTGGAAGACCTCTAGAAAATAGGAATCCATTATCTCTCTATTTCACCTTTGGAAGGCTCACAACGTCGGGAAATTTTCCCTTATTAGCAAGCCTGAATGGATCACTGCTCAACTTCCATTTAAGGCTGCTGTGTGGCGACATAGTGACCAGACTGCTGTGCCTAGAGTCAGGATAACTCATCTTCCTGAGTTCGAATCTGACGTCAAACACTTACTAGCTACAAGTCACTTTACCTTATTCACCTCAGTTTTCTTTTTTGTCAAATGAGCTGAAATGGCAAACCACTCCAGTGCTTTTGCCACAGAAACGCAAAATAGGGCCACAAAGAGTCAGACGTGACTGAAAAATGACGAACAACTCCATCCATTACTTCTGGGTCTTCCTCTAATCCTTTTTCTATATGACATCTTGAGATACTTGAAGGCAAACATAACTCTTTTTTCCCTTGTCCAGGCTAAATTGCTGTAGCACTATCTCCAAGTTTTTTAATATCCTGGATGCCCTTCTCTTAATGTCCTTCTGGTTGTCAATGATTTTTTCTAAAATGGGCCAGACATAATATTTTAGAAATTATCTGATGAGGGAAGAATACATCAGGATTGTCACCTCCCTGACCCTAGGTGCTTTATCTCTCTTAATGTAACCTAAAGTTGCATTTAGCTTCCATATTGGGGGAAGGAAATCAGCACTTATTAAGTGTCTACTACATTCTAGGCACTATGTTGAGTACTTCACAAATATTATTTCATTTGATCTTTAGATAACCCTGAGAGATAGCTAATAGAATCTGGGAGATGTTATTATTAATCCTATTTTATAGTTGAGGAAACTGAGGACAAAAAAAAGGGAGGTATTTTGCCCATGATCACATAACCAGTGAGTGTCTGAGGCTGGATTTGAACTTGACATGCTGACTCCAAGTCCAGTACTCTATTTCATAGTACACAATTGCCTCTTTTTTGACTCGGTGAACTTGGGATGCATTTAAACCCCCAGATCCTTTTTAGGCAAGCTGTTGATTCATGAACCTAGATATAAGACTATATACATTTATCCCTATTAAAAATTAATCTTATTTATACTTGGGCTATTGTTTTAGCCTTTGAAGGTCTCTCTGGGTCCCGCATGTTAGCTATCCTTCCAAGCCTGATGTTACCAGGAAAATTGATAAACATGCTTTTATCTTCCTTTAATCTAAATCATTGATAAAATATTGACCATCATACATCCAAGTGTGTATTCTTAGAACCTTCCAGTAAAGATACCCTTCCTCTAGGGCAATGACTCATTACTACTCTTTGGATATAGCCATTCAATGAGTTCTAAGTGCATTCAAATGTCCCATTGTCTCACATCTCTCAACCTTTTCTACTAGAATAGTGTAAGATATTTGACAAATGTTTTGCTAAAATCTAGGCAAACTATTGCTAAAGCTCTTTCCTGATCCACTAGTCTAGAATCCTGAACCAAAAAGGAAATGAGATTATTCTGGCTTGACTTGTTCTTGAAGCCATGCTGGCTCTTTGTAATCATTTCTTCTTTTTCTAGAGGGTCTCTAACCATCCCTTTAATGATATATTCTGGAATTTTTTTTGGGGGGGGGAATCAAAGTTGAGCTCAGTTGGTGAATTCTGTATTCTTCCCTTTTTGAAAAATTGGAACAGTTGTTTATAGTTCTGTGGTACCTCTTCTATCTTTCATCTTTTTTTTTTAAAACCAATGAGAGTGGCCTAGAAATTACACCTGCTGCCTCTCTCAGTACTGTAGGATGGATGAGGTTCATCTGGCATGATCAGAGTCAGTCTGGTGTTCTCTTAATATCTTCCTGCTTATCTTGAGCATCCATTGTTCATTAAACATTTTTTTGTTCCATCAGTAAGAATCCAAAGATCATTTTTCTTGGCAGAAAAAAACAGAAGCAATATAAGAACTGAGCAAATCAACTTTCCCTTTAGTCTCAGTTAATGTTGAGTGTTAGCACTCCTGACACCATTATTATAAGTGATACCACTATTTTGCATTGGCCCTCATTATTTTTCCTTGTTTCCATCTTCTCTTCACATATTTTAAAAATCTAAGTTGTTTGAAGTGGTCCCTGGGTATCCACATTAGTCTTTTCTGAAAATTCATTCTTTTCCTCTTTGTCCAGATTTTCTCATTCAGAATTTCTAAGATCTTTCCTGTGTCTCCTGAGTCTACTTGACTTACCCTGTGGAATTCTGGCCCATGACATCCTACCTCCTTTCTCTAAAATCTGAAATCTCTGAAATCCTAAACCTAGAGGGCATAGGAAAGCTTAAGAAAAAATTTTTATATGCTCTCTATATCCAAAGAAAAGATTTGAGGGACTCTGAAAGCAGATTCTAAGCATACTATTTTCACTTTCATTAATTTTTCATGTTTTTTCCCTTTTGGTCTGTTTCTTCTTTCACAACATGACTAATATAGAAATATGTTTTACATGATTGTGCATATATAACCTTTATCAAATTGTTTATTGTCTTAGGGAGAAGAGAGGTAAGGGAAGGAGGAAGAAAATTTCAAACTCAAAATTTTTAATAAGATGAATGTTGGGGCAAGCAGGTGGTACTCTGAATTAAGCATTACTGGTGTTGGAGGACCAGAGTTCAAATCCTACTTCAAATACTTGGCATTTACTAGCTGTGTGACCCTGGCCAAGTCACTTAATTCTGATTGCCTTAACCAAAAAAAAATGAATGTTAAAAATGTCTTTAAGTGCAATTAGAAAAATTAAATATGATTTAAAACATAAAAAAGAAAAAAATTATGAAGGCAAATGTCCTCAGTCAATAAGAAATGATTTTTGGATTTCCTTTTATTTGGTTGATTTAGGATTTTCTGTACTTATGATCTCCATAGTGTTTAGGGAGGTGATACCATGGAAATGACACTGATTTGGGGTTCATTTAGTTTGAGTTGAAATCCTGGTTTTGCCACTTATTATATGAATTTGCGCAAATCACTTCTCAGCATCATCTCCTTACCTAGAAAAGGGGAATCATAATATCTTTCTTATCTATTTCACAAGATCAGGGGTAGGACTCCAAATGAGGGAATAGATTTGAAGCTTTGTGAACAAAAATGTCTACAAAGGTTAGGAAGCATGGCTTAGTGCAGAGAAGTAATTGTAGGCTATTGAGTGGCTGGAAATTCTTGGGCTGAAGTCCTGGCTGTGACTTATATGGGTGATTTGATCCTAGGCAAGTCCTATAAACTATCAATGATCCAAGCCAGTCTCCATGAGACTCTAACTAGCAAAAGAGTTGACAGGAAGCATTGGTAGGGGCAGTTTTTCCAAGGTGAATTCTCAAACCAATATAATCATAGGTCTAGACCAAAAAAGAAAAGAAAAGAAAAGATTTAGCACTGATAAACATGGTTTGTAGTTTTGGGACAATTAGATGGGTAGGAATATAGAACTACTCTCTGCTCTCTTGGGGTTTGCTAATTATGGTTTATTTGATAGCTCTGGCCTTGTGTTTATGGGGGTCACTTTGTGGTTGAGTCTTGCTCACTAAGATAGTGTATTCTGTTCTCAGCAAACCTTCTTCAGAGAGCCCCACTGGAAGATGAGGTCTACTTGGTTTGAAGTGCTGCGATGTTGGGTTTGCGGCCTCTCTCTGCTACTCCCTTCAGTAGTAACAATTCTCTCCGTCAGTCCTGGTAGGCTGGAACAGTAATGAATAATAAAATTTCAATGATTACTACTTCAATTACTTTTAATAGCTAGCATCTATATGGGGCTTTAAGGCAGCAAGATGGCGCAGTGGATAGGACACTGGACCTGGAGTCAGGAAATTCAAATCTGGTTTTTAGACATTTACAAGCTGTGTCAGCCTGGGCAAGCCATTTAATCCTGTTTGCCTCAGTTTCCTCTTCTGTAAAATGAGATGGAGAAAGAAACGTCAGTATCTCTGCCAAGGAAACTCCAAAAGTAGTCACACAAAAAAATCAGACATGAATCTTCTTATTCAACAACTGAACAACAATGTAATGCTTTAAGGCTTACAAGACATTTTATATATGTTATCTGAGTTGATCCTCACAACAATCCTAGGACATACTATTATTTTTCTCATTTTACAGATGAGAAAACTGAGGTCATGTGGTTAAAGTGACTTGTATAGAGTCATAAAGCAAGTGAGTGTTTTGAATTCAAGTCCTTTGTCTACTAACACCTCACATTAAATAAAATTTAATAAAATTTAACTCTTTCCTGTCACAGCTCTATGAGGTAGAAATATTACTTTCTTCTTTCCAATGGCATGGCCCCAGGGCTCCCTTTTATAGACCCAGTGAAAAGAAGGTGATCCATAGTAGTCTGATTCAATTAAAATCATCCCTAATCATGGAAGGGACAAGAGAAATTTAGCTTGGACAAGGGAGAAAAGCATGATAGTTGCCTTCAAGTAGCTCAAGAGCTGTCATGTAGAAAAAGGATTAGAGGGAAAACTAGAGGTAATGATGGGATTGGCAAAAGATACTGGGGTGGTTTGGCATTCTTATTTTACAGATGAGGAAACTAGGCAAGCAGGGTTAAGTGACTTGTCTAGGATCACACAGCTAGTATGGTTAGATTTGAACTCAGGGAGCGGAATCTTAACTCTAGACCTGGTACTTGCTGCCCTATATACAAGTTGAGCAGATTCCTATGTAGGCTTGCTAATAAGGCAACACTTCCCAATATTGAGAATAAGGGAACACTTCCCAGTTTTGAAAATTTCCCAAAAGTGAAATAGAGAGATAATGGATTTCCCTGTCATGGAGGTCTTTAAGCCAAAGCTAGAATGGCTACAAGTCAGATACGTTGTAGAGGGGACTGAACTCAATATTGTGCCGGCAAATGTTTAAAAACCAGAATTTAGAGAGAATTTAGAATTTATTTAGGTGAGGGGAAAATAGCAGCCAAAGGAGATAGGAGAGCTAGTACCAAATTTTGGAAACAGCAAATAGTCCAGTTTGGTTTTGATAAAGAATGTATGAAGGAAGAAAAACTTGTAATAAACTGGAGGTAGATTGTAAAGGGCTTTCTTTACATACCAAGCTGAGGAATATGTAGTTTATCCTAGAAGCAGTAATTTCTTGAGCCAGGGAACGACATATTACTTAGCATCTGCCTAAGTAATAACTGCTGAGCAGTTGCTGAAAAATTGGAGGAAGGGAGATGGAGGAATTTTAGAAGGCTCAGTATCCTTGCTTCTATCTCTTGAATAATTATACCTTTCTTGTGGATGCTAACATGGAGAGTTTCCCAGAGATTCACATTAGTCTCAGCACAGGGATCTTATCTGAACAGGCCTGTTCACCTTAAGGAGAAAAATCACTCTTCCTCGTCTTGAAGGCCTCCATTAATCTACTTGCACAATTCACCGCCCAGCTGTATCTCTTCTCTTTGGAGATGTGGGCAGAGCCAGCTGATTCAAATCCATTGGCCCTGGAAGTGAATTGAGAGGACATCACCATGGAAAGATGTCAAAGTCCATTTGGCCATTCGTTTTCTTCCTTTGCTCCTGCCCCGATTAGGAAAGACCGAGGAAGTGTTCAGTTTTTCATCTCAGGCAGGGAGCTGGCCCCAAAGTCTCCACACTGACGCTTCCCATCTGAACTGGACTTAGCCAGAGCCAACTTTTTTTCAGGAGGATTTGAGAGTGGCTGTGGGTGGATGGGGAGATCTGTCCAAGAAGCATCCATTGGTCTCCACCTTCCATCTTGTATTACTCTAAGGTCTGGGATTTCTCTGGGAATATGGAAACTAGGAGGAGGGGGGTTACAAAAAGGAAAGAGAGAGAGGGTTTTTTCTCGAGTTTCCCCTCTGGGTCTTTCATCAGCACTGTTATATTTAAGCTTCTTTAAAACAATGGGTTCCCAGCAAATAACTGCTTGTTTAGTCATTCAAGTGAAGAAATTAAAGGTTTCTGTTTATGCTAAAAACATAATTCTACAACCTATTTACTATTAGAAGAAACAGGCTTGTGGGAGAACCAATTCCACTTGACTCCCAATTTGAGGGGGAATTTTTGATAGTCATTCCTGCTAGTACAAAGCCTGCACCCTTTAGCTGATCCATTTTAGGCTATTTTAAGAAGGTAGAGAGTATTAATAATCATAATCCTCATCATAGTTACATTTATACAGTGCTTTATAGTTTATAAAGAACTTTTCATCTAGTATATCTGACAAAATAAGCACTTATCAAGTGCCTACTCTCTACCAGGCACTGACAATATAAAGAAAGGCAAGAATAGGATTCATCTTCAAGAACCTCACATTTTAATGAGGGAGACAATATGCAAACAATTATATAGATACAAGTCAAGTTAACAAGCATTTATTAAGCACCCACTGCATTCCAGGCATTGTGCTAAGTGCTGGAGAATAAGGAATACAGACAGAAAGCTCCAGAGCTTACCTTCTAATGGAAAGGAGACAACATGAAAGGAAGCTGAAAAGGATGAGAAAAGTTATTCCAGAGAGTCAAAGGAATAGTCTAGAGAGATCATGGATGACCTGGACTTCTAAAATGGAGGTTGTAGGATGATCAGAGAGAAGGGCTATTGAGGTAAAAGGAAAATCTTTTTCACTTTTTGGGGATGGCAAAGAAGGTCTGTAGAGAGTCCATGAGATGTACCAAGTAAACAGAAGGGCATTTTCCAGTGTATCAAACTGCTCACCACGTCTAATGAGGGGCATTTCTTCGAATCCTGGCTTCTTGAATCGAGGGTCTGTTCACTCTAACATTCTCCCTTTCCATAAGAGAACAACTCAGGAGAGAAGAAAAAACTGGTCAGGGTGAAAGGTAGGTCATGGAAGAAGAGAGAGAGGAGGAGGGAGAGATTAAGAAGGCACCTTATAGAGGAAAGAAGGGAGGAAGCAGACAGAATACTTCACAGGGAAAGAAAACAGAAAGACATACATCCTGGCTGGCTGAGCTTTTATAGCATCAAAAGCTAAAATAAAACAAGCAAGATCTTGGATAAAGAAAATGCTCTGTATTCCCTGTGGGGTGGGCTTTGTGCTTTCTCTTCCTCATCTTCCCTTTCCTCCTAGCACCTTCCATTTATATAAGGTAGTGCAGACCTGGGAAATAGGAAGTGAAGGTGTTATTATTATCCCCAATTTGCAGGAGAGGAAACTGAGATCCAGAAATGACTTGTTCCAAGTCACAAAGGGGAGAAGTCACAGAAATGGATCTTGGATACTTGGTATGGTGACAAGGAGAGTAGATTTGCAATGAAAGAACAGAGTTCCAACCTTTACTCTGCTCACTACTTGTGTGATGCTAACATGGAGAGTTTCCCAGAGATTCACATCCCTCAACTGCAAAATGCAAGCCTCCTTCTAGTTCTAAAATTGGTGATTCTAAGGATACTCTTGGAACGTTGGGTAAGATGAGGGGATTGGTCTCTAAGCTGCTTTCCAGCTGCAAATCCTGTGGTGTGCTAATCCTAGCACTCAGCACAATGTTTGCCACACAGTAAACCCTTAATAAATTCCATTGATCAACTGGCAGATTCAATTTTTCATAATAAAAGGCAAGGTTCTCAGGAAGAAAGTCTAAGTCAACTCCTCTTGTCATTTACTTGGGGGAATAATTTCTTACTCCTGGCCTCAGTTTCTCCATCTATAAAATGGGCTTCTCCTGAACCTCATTTCAGGATTCCATATGCTTTTCCTGCCTATATCCAAAGGAAAGTTTCTCAGTTGGGATTGTGTGTGAGGATTCACATTGAAAACTCCTATAACTTTAGAGCCTGAATCTAGTAAGCTAGCCCCTATTAGGGCCTACAGTCAAGACATTTGGAGCCTTAAGTCCCCATTTTGTCAACGCAACCTACATTTCTATAGGCTGCCCTGTCCTAAGATAGTCAGGCTATAATGGGTTAAAGTGGTCTCATAAATGACTGAAATGGTCCAGAAATGATGAGATAAATAAATGATGAAGGGATGACATATAATTGCCATGCTTTCTAGGCACTGTGACACCTCCTTGCTAAAAATAGTGCCTCCCCCCAATAGCTGTTCTGATCTTATATTATAATGATAGTTCATCAACCTGAGATCACAGCTGTCTGTAATGGGTCGGCTAATGGTTATACTGTCTCCAGAAACTGCTGCGCCCATCAGGGATTCTGTGCTTCTGATAGCAGCACTATCACCAAAATATTTATTTACAAGGCGTTACCTGATCACATTGCTTAGCTTCCTAGAACTGTAACCACGTTGGGGTAAATGGGGCTTTGCCTCAGGAAGTCAATATCCTAAGGGGCAATATATTTCCTCCCATAGGTAATTGATATTTCTGTGCCTGTGTCTTGAGCTGTTATACACCATAATTCCCTCCAGGGTCCTGTTACTAAGTTGCCCTTCTCTAGAGATCTGCTTTTATTCCCAGTCCTCGTAGTTGTAAGAGCTAGAACTAGAGCTTCTCCTCCAGGTGTAACTAGTTATACCTGTTGTTGACTTGACTGTTAGACTGCTTTTGTGGCCCACCTGCTCACCTTTGATGGGGCTGACCTCTGCATTATGCGCTACTATCCATACCTATTTTTTGCAAATAAGAGAATTCCCAGTTTCAGCTCAACTGCCTTTCTTTTCTCTGATTTGTCTATCATAGGAGCATCAGAGAGAACTTTGGGTTTGGAGTGGCTGGGTTCGAATCCCATATCTGACATGCATTAGCTGTGAGCAGGAGAAAATCGCTTTCTCTCTCTGGACCTCAGTTTATTCATTTATAAAACGGGAGTAAAAGTCCTCTTTCTGTTAACCTTACAGGGTTATTGTGGGAAACCTTAAAAGGGCTATGGAAATGTACATAACAAGAGACTGAATGTGTAATTAAAGGATCTGGGTTCAAATATTATTACCCACTTCTTTTCTCAATAGCTTTAACTGTAAAATAAAGGGGATTCAACTAGGAGGCTCACAAGATCCCTTCCAGCTATAAATCTACCTATAAGGTGTATGTGATGGGAAGGCCTGCAGAAGATGGATAGAACATAGAACAGGGAAAAAGTAGCAGGATAAGTTCCCTGAGTTTCAGTATAGCATTTGAGTCTCTCTCTGAATGGATAATATAGTAAGCTGGTTGAACAATAGACTCACAACAACTCTGGGAAGTAGGTTCTATTTACAGTTTTAAAAATTGAGGCAGATAATGAATTGGTGAAAGTCATTCAGCTAGTCAATGGTTGAAGCTGAATTTGAAATCAGGTATTCCTGATTCTATTCTCAGCATTCTTTCCACCGTTCCACTTAGCTACCTCTAAACACAACCCTTCACATATATAACTTGTCCCTCACAGCAAGCAATAATTATTGTTAACATTTGTATATAGTACTTTAAGGTTTATAAAGCATTGAGCACATTTTATTTCATTTGTTGCTTACAAAAACTATGTGAGGTAGATGCTTTTATTATCCTCATTTTTCAGGTAAAGAAATTGAGGTTGAGACTTATCCAGGGGCATACAACCAATAAGTGTCTGAAGCTGGATTTGTCTAGCTTCAGGTTGTTTTAAAATATTTAATATTTTTATGTTCCCCAGTTACATGTAAAACAATTTTACATTTGTTTTGAAAACTTTGATTCAGATTTTCTCTCTTCCTCCCCAACCCCATAGACTCATAAAGAAGAGAATGTGAAGTTATGCAAAACATTTCCATAAAAGCTATGTTGTGAAAGAAAACATCGATCTCCTCTCCAAAAAAAAAAAAACAACCCTTCAAAAAATAATTTAAAAAAAAGTATGCTTCAGTTTGTATTCAGACATAACCAGTTCTTTCTCTGAGCATAGACAACATTTTTTAATCATAAATCCTTCAGAGTAGTTGTATTGTTGAGAAAGTAATTCAGCTGATCATCCCACAACATTACTATTACTTTGTATATAGTATATTTCACTTTGCTTGAGTTCATGGAAAACTTTCCAGGTTTCTCTGAAAGCATCCTGCTCATCATTTCCCATAGAACAATAATATTTCATCATAGCCACATACCACAATTTATTCAGCCATTCCCCCAAGTGATGGGCAGTCCTTCAATTTCCAATTCCTAAGAAGAAAGCTGCTATAAGTATTTTTGTACATATAGGTCCTTTTCCTTTTTTTTTTTAAATCTCTTTTGGAATTCATGCCTAGTAGTGGTATTATTAGTCAGAGGATGTGCATGATTTTATAGCCCTTTGGGCATAGTTTATATCTTTTGATCATTTATCAATTGGGGAATGGCTCATTTCTTTAAAAATAAATTCAATTCAGTTTTCTAGACATTTGAGAAGAGAGGCCTTCATCAGAGAAACTTGCCTCAAAATTCTTTTCCCAGTTACTATTGCCAACAGTATTTCCCCCCATTTATTCTATTCTCTCTCTTCTTTCACTTTGGTCCTCCTCAAAAGTGTTTTGTTACTGACCACTCCCTCCCCAATATGTTCCTTCTTCTATCATCCTCTCCCCTTCCCATATCCCCTTCTCTTCCTAATTTACTACAGGGTAAGACAGATTTCTATATTGAGTGTATATGTTTTTTCTTTTTGAGCCAGTTCTCATGAGAATAAGGTTCACTCATTCCTCCTGCCCTCCTCCTCTTTCTCTCCATTGTAAAAGATTTTTCTTGTGAGGCTGAATTTGAGATCAGGTTTCCCTGACTTCAGGTCTAGAACTTTTACCTCCTGAGTCTTCTAGGGACCTTTCATAATAATAGTTAATATTTATTTGGTGCTTTAAAGTCTGCAAAGCACTTTACATATGTTTTATATGTAAACACACATACAAATGTACATACATATTCTATATTAACACATTTGATTATCAAGCAACTCTGTGAGGTAGATGCTATTATTACCTCTATTTTATAGATGAAGAAACTGAGGCAGACAGAGATTGTAGTTAGTAATACAGTTAGGGAGGTAGGATTTGAATGCAGCTCTTTTGATTTCAAGTCTAGGACACCATTACCTCGTTACCTATCGATCTTCTGTAGGTGCTAAAATCATCCCTACTATACATATAAAGAAAATTAGCTTGAGTGAGATTAAGTGACTTTTCTAAGACTATACAGTTAATAATTATCTAAATTTGAATTCAGGTCTTCCTTATTCTTAATCCATTACTCCACCCTGATGATGCCATGGATACTTAGTTTGTGTTTGACATGAAGCTGTTTTGACATGGGTCTAACATATAGATCACGTTAGATAGCAAGCTTCGGAGCAGTCTCAGGAGTTTAGAATGATGGACTGAAATTGACAAAATTAAATTTATGAGGGATTATAGATCATACTTTTAGAGCCACCAGGGACCTTACAGGGCATCTAGTCTAATCTTCTTTTTTGGATAGATAAGGAAATTCAGGTCGGTAAGGGTAAAGTGACTTGTTCAGAGTCACACAGATATCCTGTAGCAGAGTGGGATTTAATTTCAGGTCCTTCAATTCCCAATCCATGAATCCTTCAATTTGCCACATTGGATATAGGTGAATTCCTGCACTTAGGTTAAAAGAAAAGAAGCAGCTAGATGATACAATGGGTTGAGTCAGAAGATGCTAAGTTCAAATCTAGCATCAGAGACTTACCACCTATGTGATCTTGGGCAAGTCACTTAATCCTGATTGCCTTCCTCACCCCCACTCCCTAAAGGAAAAAAAAATAAAACAACTCCAGGAATGGGATGGAAGAGACGTGGCAGAAAGTTGTTTTTCTATAGCAAAGATCCAGGACTTTTTAGTGAATTGTAAGTGACCCAGTCAAAGGCTTTTGGCATCAAAGAATATAGCCACAAATCCCAGTTTTGTCCATTATAATAATAAAAAATGATGGTGATATTAATAACAAGCATTTACTTAAAACCTTTTTAAGATTCGCCTTCCTCACCCCCACTCCCTAAAAAAAAACCCCCAAGAATGGGATGAAAGAGATGTGGCTGAAAGTTATGCTTCTGGAGCAAAAAGCTGGGACTTTTTAGTGGATTTTCAGTACAATCCAAGTTCCCAGGAAGCAGCGGCAGAACTTGGATTTCACTAATAGAGGCAGAGTATCCAGATGGAAAGAGTGATGCACTATTGTACAAAGTGATGAGACTATCTCTGGAAGAACAGGTCTAATTCTGTGTGATGCAATTTAGGGAGGACATTGACCTAGCAAGAGGAGAACACACAGGCCAGGAACAAGACTAGCCATCAATGCATAATAGTATCTATTGAAGAAGCTGGGACTGTTTAGCCTGGAGATGAGAAGACTGGTGGGTAGGCTGCAGAGGGGACAAGAAAGCTCTCTTCAAATATTTGAAAGGCTGTCATGAAGAAGATGGATTAGACTTCCCCTGCCTCTACCCAGCTGGCAGAAATAGGAACAATGGATGGGAGTCGCTGGAAGATGAATTTCATGTTAATATACAGAAGAATTAAGTTCTGAGCTGTCCAACAATGGAATGGGCTGCTTTCTAAGGTCGGGGTGGGGGTTTTCAATCATTAGAGCAAAGTGAAATGACAATAGACTCATAGCAAAATCATAGAATTTAGGGCTAAAAGGAAATTTGGAGATCATTTATTCTCAGCCCATCCTCGCTTCCACTAATTTTATAGCTAAGAAAACAAAGGCTCAGTGGATAAAGTGCTGGGCCTGGAATCAAGAGGACCCAAAGTCAAATGTGGCCTCAGACACATATTAGCTGAACAGTTGCTTCTGCCTCATTGCTTGCCTCAATAAAAATGAAAATGATAATAATAGCACCTACCTCCTATGATTGTTGTAATAATCAAATGAGATAATATTTGTGAAATACTTTACAAATCTTAAAAGGTTTCCAAGTAAATGCTTGTTATTAATATCACTATCTTTTTTATTATTATAAAGGGGCAAAACTGGGATTTGTGGCTATATCCTTTGATGCCAGGACCCTTTGATTGGGTCATAGAGGGGGTTCAGCTTAGACTCAAGGTGCTCTGTGGTCTCTTCCAATTCTAAGATTGTATGAAAAATGAAATCAAGAGATATCATCCCACTGACCTCAATGGATTCGAGTCATTATTTCATCAAGTATTCATGAAGCACTTACTATGAGCCAGGCACTGTGCTTAAGCAATGGAAATACAAAGAAAGCCTTACCAAACACCAGCAGGTATGATTACTGAGCCACTAGTGGTGGTCTTTGAAAATTCATGGAAATCAGGAAAGGTACCATTAGATGGGAGATGAGTAAATGTCCAGATTTTCAGAAAAGAGATCACTTTAAATCAGTGAGATTGACTTTGACTTACTGACAGCATTTTAGATCACATTATTAAAGGGATGACTTTTGAGTATTTAGTGTGATGATCATAAAAGACCAGAATGGCTTTATCCACAGGAGGTCATGACAAATTAATCCAATCTCCTTCTATACAAGATTACTGATGTGCTAGGTCAGAGAAACGCCATGGGCACAGTGTATCTAGATTTCATCCAAGTATTTGACAATCCATTATGCAATCTTCAGGCAGCTAGGTGGTGCCATAGAGCATAGGGTGTTAGGCCTGGAATGGAGACAAATTCAAATCTGGCCTCCAACACTTAGCACCTATGTGACTTTGGACAAGTCATTTAACCTTGTTTGCCTCAGTTTCCTTTTGTGTCAAATGAGAAAAACATGGCAAATCACTCCAGTATTTTTTTTTTTTGAGGCTGGGGCTAAGTGACTTGCCCAGGGTCACACAGCTAGGGAGTGTTAAGTGTCTGAGACCACATTTGAACTCGGATCCTCCTGAATTCAGGGGTGGTGCTCTATCCACTGCGCCACCTAGCTGCCCCCTACTCCAGTATTTTTACCAAGAAAACCCCAAATGGGATCATGAAGGATTGGATATGACTGAAATAACTGAATAACAACAAAAAGATATACAATCTTACAGACAAGATAGAGAGAATGGACTTAAAGTGGTCAAGGGGATCCACAACAGCATAGGTACTAGGTTCAGCATGGATTGAATGACTATATATTCAAAGTGAGGTCATTAATGGGCCTACATCCACTTCAAGTGGAATTTTTCATTACCTGGATATATATTACATTCAGTAAATAGTTATTAAGTACCGGCTATTGCAAAGCACTGTGCTAGACCAAGACAAAAGTACTGTTCCTTCAATCTGAGAGCTTGCAGTCTCATGGAAATTCTTTCAGTCTTGCCAATGACATAAAACAGGAAGGGAATACTAATATTTTAGATGGCAGAACTGGGATCTCCAAAGATCTTGGCAGACTAGAATCATGGCCAAATCTAATAAGGCAAAAATTGTCAAAGACTAGTATAAAATCTTACACTTGGGTTCAGAAATTTGGCTGCACAGATACGGGGTGAGGGGAGAAGATGTAGTTAGACTCTAATTTGCCCAAAAAATTTTGGTAGATTTTAGCCAACTACAATGAATCAATAGGGTGTATATGGAAGACCAAAAAGCTTTGCTCATCTTAGGTTGTATTATGAGCGGTATAAAGACACAGAATGAGGGAAGCTTTTGTCCTGTGGTACTCTGTCCTGGGTAGGCCATTTTTAGAGTATTGTGGTCATTGTAACAAGGACACATTGCCAGGTTGAAGTGTGTCCAGAGCAAGGCTACCAGGAGAACATTTTATATAAGAAATTGTTGAGGAAATCTATAAAAAGAGGGTTGAAGTCTCTTCTATGATCCCTTCCAGAGCTCTAGGTCAAAGATCCCATGCTGTGTTAACTGGGAACTGAACAAGACAAGACTGGGAGATATTATGAAGGAAGATACCATCCACCTCCAGAGAAACGGAACTGTGATTATATGGAGCTGTGTATTATATACTTTCACATCTTTATTTGTGTCAAATGTTGGCCTTCTTTAGTGCAGGTTTGGCAGGGAGATAGGAAAACATCTTGGAGCTCAAATGTAACAACAACAACAAAAAGAAAAGAAAAATTCATGTGGAAGACCTCCCATAGAAAAAATTAGCAACAATAGGCTAAAATTGAAGAGACAGAATTAGGCTTAGTAAAAAGGAGACATTTTCTAACAGTTAAGGAAAAGTGGAACAGGGCACCTTGAAAAGGAACAGAGTCTATTTTTCTGGAGATCCATTTGTTAAGACTGGGTAGCCACTTGTTGGGTCCAGCACTTAGAACAATATCTGGCACAAAGTAGGTGCCAGAATATGCTAGTATATTCCCTATATATCTACAGGTTAGACTTATTAACCTACAGATTCTCTTCTAACTCTCAGAATCTATGATTCCGGGAAGTAAACTTCAATACTTTTAAGTGGTATGGTGGACCTAGAGAAGATAGTTTATGTTTTTGGTAAGGCTTTTTGTGTTTGCTAGCCTTAAGATTTCAGATTAAAGCTTCCTTCCTTGTCCTTTGTAATGTCTTCATTTTAAATTGTTCTTAAATCATTTCAGTTGTGTCCAACCCTTTGTGAAGACATTTTGGGGTTTTCTTGGTTAAAGGTGGTTTGTCATTTCCTTTTCCAGATCATTTTACAGATGAGGAAACTGAGGTAAATAGGCTTAAGTGATGTGCCAAGGGTCACACAACTAGTAAGAGTCTGAGGCCAGATTTGAATTTATAAAGATGAGATTTCATGGTTCTAAGCTCAGTGTTTTATCCACTTCACTACCTGGCTGCCCCTCAGTCTAGATAGCTAATAGAGTAAGAAGAGGATGGGACTGACTCATTTATTTTTCCAGGAATGGTAATGGAATTCTTCTGATGAATCCATCTTCACTTTCTTACCTTTCCCTTATGGGGGATTGCATGTATATTCCAGACAGTTACCTGGGTTTCAGTTATGGGGCTGTGGCTATGGGAGGTAGCCTAGCCTGTTGAAAGCAGAAAAAACAAGCTGGGCCACTTTATCATGTGTTCTATTGAAATGTCCCTCACTCAGATGAGCATTTCCATACTTTCTCATTGATTATTTCTCAGTTCTTTAGAAACTGGGTTGGAAGGAGGTTCAGAGATTTATAGTGTTAGTCTGGAAGAGACCTTTGAGATTGTCTAGTTAAAATGGAAACCCAGAAAAAGGACATGAGAGTTCAAGGCCACAAAGCTACATAGTGACAAAGCAGGGACTAACACCCTAAACACCCAGATATCAGAGAAGCTCCCCTTCTTAACACTCTGTGCAAGGCACAGAACAAAGATTGGGAAATGCATATCATAGAAACTCCAATTATTGAATGTGTTCCTCATTTGAACCCTTTCATTACAACTGCCCCTTCTTACCCCTGCCCCTAACTGACCCCTTAATGAGGGGTCATTATCCCAAAGGCCCCAACGAGTAGGACAAAGAAAATCAGGGGATACAGTTTAAGATGGGACATTGTTACTGGGGCAATAGGATGGACTACACATTTTTTGGTGAGAAGAAGGAGAGGATAAATCTTTGAGAATTCAATGTCCTTAAAACTCAAATGATAAACTGTTCTAGGATTGAAGCAATATCCAGGCTAATTGTTATTTTATTTTAAAATTTTTTATTTTCCTCAGTTACATATAGAAACAACTTTTTTTGGTTATACATGTACATCCATTTTTTGGACACATTTCTGTACGAATAATGTTGGGAGAGAAAAATCAGAAAAGGAAAAAAACTGCAAGAGAAAAAAAAACAGAATAAAAAGAGAAAAAAAGCAAATATAGCATATGTTGATTTAAATTCAGTCTCCATAGTTCTCTTCCTGGATGTGGATAGTGTTTTCCATCCATGTTTATTGGGATTGCCTTGGATCACTGAACCACTGAAATGAAGCAAGTCTATCATAGTTGATCATCGCACAATATTGCTGTTGCTGTGTACAATGTTTTCCTAGTGTTGCTTGTTTGTTTTGCTCAGCATTAATTCATGTAAATCTTTCAAGGCCTTTCTAAAATTATTTTTTATAGAACAATAATATTCCATTACTTCCATAAACCATACTTATTCATCTGTTTTCCAATTGATGGGCATCTATTCATTTTCCAATTCTTTGCTACCACAAAAAACAAAAAACAAAACAAAACAAAAAAAACCTACTACAAATATTTTGCACATTTGGGTTCTTTTCCCTCTTTTTTTGATTTCTTTGGGATATAGACCCAGTAATGGCACTGTTAATTCAAAGGGTATACACAGTTTTATAGCCCTTTGAGCATAATTACATATTGCTCTCCAGAATGATTGGATCATTTCACAACTCCACCAACAATATACTAGTGTCCCACGATATCAGAATAATTGTTACTAATAATAAGCTGCATGTATGTGATGCTTTAAAGTTTTCAATATAGTCTATGTACATTATGTATATAAAGCATTTGAGCCTCTCAGCATCCCTTGAAGCAGATAGTAAAAGTATTTTTATTCCCATTCTATAGATGAGAAAACTGAGGCTCATAGAAGTCAAGTAATCTGCTCATGGTTATTACAGTTAGTGAGTCTCAAAAGTGAGATCTCAATCCAGGTCTTTCAGATTTTAATTCTAACACTCCATAGTGCCCGGATTTAAACCAGATCCTCTGACCCCAAATCCATCGTTCTTTCAACTTCTGTTCAAGGAGAGTGGAGAGGAGAGAAGAGAGAAGCCCGTTATAAAAATGCTGGGACTATTTGTGTGCCAGGTCCTGTCTATTAATAGCTGTGTTTGGTCTCCATCACTTCTATCAACACCATCTATCCTATCTAAACAACTGAAGAGCCCAGCGCCAAATTGCTAAGAGTTAACAATACAAGACTAGCTCGTGTTTCCAAAGAACAATATTTCCACTTCTTATGCCGCTTGGAAAGCAAGATTTGTTTTGCACAAGCTGGTTATTTTTCGCATCATTTCCCCTTGTTTATTGTGTGAGTGCATGTGTTTTGAAGCACATTCCACCTCAAAGATTGAAAACCATGGAGTAGGTGGTGATTATCAGGCCTGGGATGCCCTGGGGATGGGCCTTAGGAAAACATTTGTCATTCCTGGTGTTTACCAGGCTCTGGAGGTGGGAGAGAGATAGGGCTACTCCAGGGAAAATGGAGCAGTTGATGGACCCCTGTGACTTAAAATGATTTCACCCCTGTTTGGGTGCAGAGCTGTATGTAGAGAGAGGCCTGTGGTGGCTTTTGGATTATTGTTTCTTCTCATCTCTTTTTTCAATCTCTGTTTTTAGAGATTTGTTTGGTCTAAATTGGGGCAAACCTTTCTTGACTAAAATCCTTCCCCCCCCATGACTCAGCATAGTTTGCAAGTGACCTTGTATCATGGAAGACCATGTCACCAGAGTACAAGCTCTGATAGGTCCAACCAATCAGGAAAGGCTTTGAGTATGGGCTTGGGGACTTCTAGATGTCTGGAAATCTGGCTTTGAAGCCTGGCTAAGTTCAGGGACTCTCATCACCAGGAAGGAAATGATTTTTTTTTTTTTTTGAGGGGGGGAATGGCACTACTTTCATGGAAGACAATCTTGGGAGATATGGAGGATTCCATAGGACCATAGATTTGGAACTGACCTTAGATCTCTTCTAGTCCATTTAACAGATAAAGAAACTGAGGCACATATAGGTTAAATAATTTGCCTCAAGTCACATGCATAGTAAGTGACACAGAGAGGATTTGAACCTAGGTTCTTTTTGTTGATAGAATAGGAAGGGGAAGGGAATTAGCATTTATATATATATGTGCCAGACATAATGCTAAAAATTTCACGAAAACTATTTTATTCGATCTTCTCAACAATCCTGGGAGATTGTTATTTTTCTCATTTTTACACTTGAGGAAACAAACAGGTTAAGTAACTTGCCCAGGATTACACAGTTAATAAATAGAAATTAGATTTGAATTCAGGTCTTCTTGATTCTAGGACAAGTATTCTATTTACTGAAGCATGTAAGTGGGAGGTGGGAGAGGGAGAAGACAGAGGAGAAGTTTGTCTATTTTTTTAACCTTTCCCACCTCTCTCGAAACAGTTTTCTTCTTTCTTCTTCTGTCCTAGTTCTGGGCATCATCATCTCTCGTTGGACCATTACAATAGCTTTTAATTTATCTTCCTGTATTCAGTTTCTCCCCTTTCCATTCAGATGATATTCCTAAAGTCTGACTGTGTCACTCCACTCAAGAGGCTTCATTGGCTCCCTATTGCCTCTCAGATAAAATACAAAGTTCTCTACCTGGTATTTAAAGTGTTTTATAACAAGGCTTCAGTCTCTTTTTCCTTCTCCTTCTCTCACCATACTTTCAATTCCAACTAAACTGACTATTTGCTATTCCTTGTATATGACATTGCATAGATTGTCCCCCATGAGTAGGATACTTTCATTCCTCATCTTTGACTTATGGAACCCCAGGTTCTCTTAAAGATTCAGCTCAAATATTATTTCTTATATATGACTCCCAATTTGTTGTTAGCATCCCAGTTCCCATTACTTTGTATTGGCTTTTGTATATATCTTGTATTATATGTACATGTTGTCTTCTCTCTCCCCATTCTGACCTTTCCCATTTGGCTCCTGTGTGTCCTTTTGTCCATTTCTTCCCCAGTACTCAGCACAGTGCCTGGCACACCAGTAAGAATTTAACAAATGCTTGTTGATTGATTGATAGAAGGATTAAAGAAAGGAAGGCAGAACAGAAGCTTCAAGGCCCAGATTTATGGCATTTTGTTGTTGCTGTTTTGGGAAACCTACATTTCTATCCAGCTAAGATGTGAATGCTTAGGAAATTTCTTAGAGGCTTCAGCATCCTTAGAGATCATGGATGCTACTTGACCACCTGTTGGCTTTAGGATCATGCCATAGAAACATCAATTTAGAGTTGAAAGCTCCCATAGTCCAGTCCCCCTACCTATTTTACAGATGAGGAAATAGAGCCAGACAGGTTAAGAAACATGTTCATGGATTGGTAGGCCATAATAAGTCTGAGATTTGAACTAGTCACTTCTCTGGGCTTCAACTTCTTTGATGTAAAATGAGGAAACTGATTAAGCTAAGACTCTGGTGCTAAGATTCTACAAAAGATTTATGATAGGTTAAATTCTCAACCTTGCTGTGCCTTTAAGTCCCACATGGACATTTGCTTATCCTCCTGCAGGTATCACATCAGAGGAAGTGATTTTATGTAGCTTCTTGCAGGATCTGGGACAGCTAGGATCATAAGGATGAAAAAAAAAATGCTTCAAAGCAAGTTACCCAGAAAGCACATTTATTTATTTCAAATGTTCACTAACGTTTTCACAAATACAAGGACTATGGATTTGGAATCAGAAGTTCCTTTAGTCTAAACTCTATTGGAACAGAAACCCCATCTTCAGCATCATCAGCAAAAGGTCACCTTGCCTCTCCTTCAAGAACTTCTGTGATGAACTTAGATCATTTCATTTGGAGGTCTGATAGTGGATAGAGTGCTGGTTCTGGAGTCAGGAAGACTTCTCTTCCTGAATTTAAATCTGACTTCAGACACTTATTAGCTGTGTGATCCTGGGCAAGTCACTTCACCCTGTTTGCCTTGCTTTCCTGATCGTAAAATGAGCTGGAGAAGGAAATAGCAAACCACTAGCTATGTGACCCTGGGCAGGTCATTTAACTTTGCCTGCCTCAGTTTCCTCATCTGTAAAATGAGTTGGAGAAAGAAATGGTAAATCAATCCAGTATCTTTGCCAAGTAAACCCCAGATGGGGTCTTGGAGAGTTGGATATGATTGAAAAATAACTGAACAACAATAACATTTTGTGGAACTGTAATCTGCCTTCCCCCATCTTTGTCGCCAAATGATATACCAGGGATACAAAGTCAAGAACAAGCCAACCCCTGCCCTCAAGAAGCTTATGTTCTATTTAGGGCAAGCATATATTTATTGAGGATATTAAATTGAGACTCTTTGTGATCCCATTTGGGGTTTTCTTGGCAGGGATATCAGAGTGGTTTGCCATTTGCTTCTCTAGTTCATTTGACAAGATGGGGAAACTGAAGCAAACAGAGTTAAGTGACTTGCTTAGGATATATATATATATATATATATATATATATGTATATATATATACATATATATATCTATATCTATATCTATATAGATATATAGATAGATAGATATAGATAGAGAATGGGGATGGTGCTGTGGGGTTTTCTTGTTTGTGTTTTGAGACCTTATTCAGTAGAAAAAACCCAGACTATCTTAGTAGGTAAAAAAAAGTTCCAGCAATAGTGTTACCATGCTCCAAGCTTATCCAGTGAACCTCATTGATTCCCTTCCTGTCAAATTGATGTTGCCTTCCTGTAAAAGGGTGCAAGATGGGAAGGATTAGAACACTTCTTGCCATACCCCCCCCCCCTTCTCTGCGACAGAGGGCAGGAACTTGGAAGCCTGTTTCTCCTTCCAGATGGGTCAGGCTTGGCTCGCTTGTTAGGAGACACAGACACTCTGCAACCACTAACAGCACATCACCATCTTTGCCAGTTCCCGAATCGAGGTGGGAATATCATTTATACACCAAGAGGCTGTAAGGAATTCATAATACATCGCAGCCCCTTTGCTTAGCTTTTGTAAAGGAGAGTGTGTCCTTAGTTGGAAGTTGCTTGTACCTTCCAGATTCCTTTAAAGGAGGGACAGATTCTCTTATTCTGAACTTCAAATTCCATGACAACAGAGGGGAGCTGATCAAGGAGAAGCAGAAAGCAGAGGGGGTGGGGTGGAGATGGAAATAGAAAGGAAACCATAAGATGGAGAGGCAGGTATGAGCATGGAAGAGGAGGCTGACATAGCAGGGAAAGAGAAATGGATTTGGAGTCACAGGTTGAAGTGCTGGCTTCTTCACTGTGCACGGGTGAGCAAATGAGGGATCAGACTAGCTGATGTTGTAGGTTCCTTATGGTTCTAAATCTATGGAAGGATCTTATACATTATATATTTAAAGGAGGGATTTTGGTGGAATGTGTGGAGAGGCAGGGGGATGGAGAAAGAAAAGGAGACAAACTCAATCAATGAATAACTATATAAGTACTTGTCTCCTAGGCACCAGAAACAAAATAACCCTTCCCTTCAAGAAGCTTACATTCTGTTGAGGGGAAACCATGTATTTTATTGTTCAATTGTGTCTGATTCTTCATGATCCCATTTAGGGTTTTCTTGGCAAAGATACTAGAGTGGTCCTTCTCCAGTTCATTTTACAGTTGAGGAAACTGAGGCAAACAGGGTTAAGTGATTTGCTTAGGATTGCACAGCTAGTAGGTAGGTGTCTCTTCCTGACTTTAAGCCAGCACTCTATCCACTGTACCATTCTGCTGCCCTTAAAAATGAAACAAAACAAAACAAAAATTTAAAATAAGCAAACAAAAACCTACCTCATAGACATGTAAGTAAATGTGAAATTGCATGGACAAAGCAGTTTTGGAGATAGAAGTACTTGCTGCTAGGGGATGTGGATGGGGGAATCAAGCTTCTTATAGAAAGTGGTGCTTGAACTGAATTTTGTAGGAAGCTAGGATGCTTGTAGTAGAAGGGAGAGGGCCCAGCATGATTCATGAAGAAATGTGCATAAAAATGAATGTACATATATAACCAGAAGAATAAAGCTGAGAAACACAATATGTATACACA
Organism: Sminthopsis crassicaudata; assembly: GCF_048593235.1. Lineage (NCBI taxonomy): Eukaryota > Metazoa > Chordata > Mammalia > Dasyuromorphia > Dasyuridae > Sminthopsis > Sminthopsis crassicaudata. Next base: position 373,094,047 of record NC_133620.1, on the reverse strand, counting down.
TACACATATACTATAAGGGAAAGCAATATATTATGTTATAAAATAAAGTTCTAGAGGAGAAAAATAAAAGTATTATGTAGGAAAAAATAGGAAGAGAGAATGCATTCTAGGTATAGGGGACAACCTGAGCAAAGGTGAAGAGATGGGAAATGGGGGGAAAGAAGAGGCTAGAAGGGAAATTGGAAGATGATAAAGGGGGGGAGTGAACACGATAACAAGATGTAAGGCAGATGGAAGAGATTCAGTGTGATTTAATATTTGGGCATGAATATTTCTTGGATGACCCCTTTTCTCTCATGGGGACATTGCCCAGCCCAAGGATTATACTGTAGGGAAAATGGTTTCTTTTTGGGCCTTCTGTTTGCTTTCATTATATATTATCAGCAACAGTCGCATAACAGCTAAAATTTTATACAGTTCTTACTATGTCAGGCACTATGCTAAGCACTTTACAATTGTTATTTCATTTGAACTTCACAACAGCCTGGAGAGCTAGCTGCTTTTATTATCTCCATTTTACAGATGAGGAAACTGAGGCAAACAGGAGTTAAGTTACACTTGCTCAGGATCACACAGCTAGTTAAAAAAAATAGGTCAAATCAGGTCTTCCTGAACTGCTATATTAGCTAGGTGGTGCAGTGGTTAGAGTACTGGGCTTGGAATCAGGAAGACTCATCTTCCTGAATTCAATTTTGGCTTCAGACTCTTACTAGCTGTATGACTCTGGGCAAGGCACTAAACCTATTTGACTCACTTCCTAACCTGTAAAATGAGCTGGAGAAGGAAATGCAAACCCACTCCGGTATCTTTGCCAAAACCACCCCAAATGGGGTCACGAAGAGGCAGATATCACTGAAACACTGAACAACTTCCTGAGTCCACTGCTGAAACACTAAACTACATCTTCCTCTCTTTGCTGCTACTCTATCTACTGGGCCACCCATCAGAATCTAACTTCAAATGAACCATTTTCTTTAGTAATATCTCAAAGATGGGTTGCCCTGATACTACCTAAGATATTCATCTTCCTTTGGATAAGTAATGGTGTTTTGAACCATCATAATGAAATACTCCCCTGCCTCTCTTGACTTCATTAGCTTTTGTTTGGAAATCCAGTTTTGCCTATTACTGGTGACTCACTTTCTGTCCATCATCTGATAACTCTATCATCTAACACCCCCTCCACCTTCTGCTTCCATCTTCTAAACCCCCTCAGTTATCTTCCATCTCTTTTTATGAGATTAGAAGGCTCTCTTCTGAGTGAACTTGCAAAAGTCTTTGACTCTCTGACCCCCAGGTTCTTCATTGATAAAATGAAAGGCACAGATGTGATGTTGTGCCTCATCCTTTTTAGTTCTTAAATATGGGATATTTAAGGTATTCATCATTCCCATTGCCCTAACATTTATCCTTTCTATTCCCTTCTGTCATCTTGGTGATGCCAGAAAGGAAAGGTTTGAGGTACCTCCATTCCATGGAGTTTCTTGTCTCCTGATTCGAAGAACCTTTCTAACCTTTCCATCCTTGATCAGCAAGTTCCTTCCCAGAATTTCCATTTAAGGAAGCACTCAGGCTAGCTACATTCACTTATATTGAGATATAAGTTTCACTCTTGAATCTCCAGACTTTTATCCTTTGGTTATCCTCATGCTTTTCAGTTGCCTTTTATATGCTTCCCCTGTTAGAATGTGAACTCCTTTAGGGTAGCTGGGAAAGTGGATAAAATTCTGGTCCTGAAGTCAATAAAACTCATCTTTGTTAGTTCAAATCTGGTCTCAAACATTTTCTAACGGTGTGATTCTGGTCAAGCCCCTTAATCCTGTTTGTCTCAGTTCCTTCATTTGTAAAATGAGCTGAAGAAGGAAATGCAAACCACTTCAATATCTTTGCCAAGAAAATTCAGAATGGGGTCACAGAGATTGTAGAATAAAAGTGTCTTTTTTTTTTTTGATTATATTTATATTCCTAGCACTTAGCACAATGCCTGGCACAGAAGCATTTAATAAAGGCTTTCTCTACCACCTGTCTGTCTGTCTATTTGCTTATTTTTTCTGTCCATCTGTCTATATGTCTGTTTTTCTGTCTTTATCTGTGTATCTCTCTATCTATCCATCTTTGTTTATCTATCTTTCTGTTTCTTTGTCTTTGCCTATCTGCCTATCTATTCATCCATTATCTATTTATTTGTTTATCTATCCATCTTTGTCTATCTCTGTCTATCCATCTTTCTATCTATTTTTGTTTCATTCTTCTATCTACCTCTCTCCATTTATCTATCTGTCTTTGTTTATAATTATTTATCTGTCTAAATACCCATCTGTCTGTCTCTATCTGTCTACCCATCTTTCTATCTTTCTGTCTACCTGTTTATCCATCCATCTATTGTCTATCTCTCCATCTTTCTATCTCTGTTTATCTTTGTCTATTCATTTTCTTCCTACATATCTATTTTTCTTTCTTTCTATCTATATACCTAGTTATCACATCTGTTGTCTATTCATCTATCTATTTTTCTGTTGAAAGACAGATTTCTTAGTTTCTTTATCTGTAAAATGGGAATACTAATAGTACCTATCTTCTAAGATTGTTGTAAGGATAAAATGAGATCTGTAAAGTGTTTTGCATTATCTGTTTGTCTTTGTTTATCTGTGTCTATCTATCCATCTTTCTGTCTGTCTGTCTCTGTCTTTGTCTATCTGTCTATCAATCTATCTGACTGTTTATCTGTCAGTCTATTTATCTATTTGGGTCTATCTATCTGTCATCTCTCTATCCATCTATCTTTTTGAACAATTTAGGGTAACCTAGAGGATTCTAAAAAGAAAGGTTAGGTATTTGTGTCAAGTTTCTATATTATATACTGCAAAGCCCCTGATCTAATGGAAAGGGCATTAGATCTAGAGTAAAAGGCTAGGTTTGCATCCTAATTCTGGTACTTAACTACTTTATCTTATCTCCTCCCTTCTTTTCTCTCTTCACTCTTTTCTTTCTGTGTCTTTCTTTCACCCTTTATCCTCATTCCCCCCTCTATATTTTTTGCCTCCTTTTCAATTCCCTCCTTTCATATCCATCAATTGAATCATATAATTTATCTAGATCTCAATTTCCAAATCTGTAAAATGAAGAGATTGCCCTACATTAAACTTGGTCTTATGCAAGAAGCCCAGTAAAACTCCTGATTGGACCTAAAACAGATTAAAATATAATTGGGAAATATTTGTTAAAATCAGTAAAAATGCATTACATTATAGACAATGTTACTTTGTGGATTTCTAAGTCAATATGTAAAGACAGTTAGTTGATACCATAGTGGACAGAGTGATGAGCCTGGAATCAGGAGGAGCTGAATTCAAATTCAGCCTCAGATCTTTATTATCTATGTGACCCTGGGCAAGTCGCTTAACCCTGTTTGCATCAATTTCCTCATTTGTAAAATGAACTGGAGTTAGAAATGGCATCTATTATCTTTGCCAAGAAAACCTCAAAAAGGGTCACAAAGAGTCAATTATGATTGAAAATGATTCGATAACAACAGCAAGAAGTCAATATGTGGCCCTTAGGGATCCATTTCTTTTTAAATTTTACACTATTGGAGTAGATGATTTCTACTGTACCTTCTGGCCCTAAAAGATATGATTCTATGAAGTCCAATAATTATATAGCAACTATGAGCCTCTTTCTATCTCTCCCTGCCTTTCCTGCCTTTCCTTCCTTCCTTCCTTCCTTCCTTCCTTCCTTCCTTCCTTCCTTCCTTCCTTCCTTCCTTCCTTCCTTCCTTCCTTCCTTCCTTCCTTCCTTCCTTCCTTCCTTCTTTCCTTCCTTTCCTTCCTTTCCTTCCTTTCCTTCCTTTCCTTCCTTTCCTTCCTTCCTTTCCTTCCTTCCATCTTTTCATGGATACACTAATAGGATTTGAATCCAAGTTTCTCTTGACTTTAAGTTCTGGCTCTTTTTTTTTATTCATCCACTTTGGCTTTAAAGATAAGTTTAAGATGGATGTTTAAACACTGAACTATGTGAAAGTGAAGGGGAGTGGGAGTGGGGAAGGTCATCATCACCATGTTGGGAGTGGGAATGGGCTGTAAGGATATCCTCTTCATGGCTAATGCTGTGATTTTGGAAATATTTGGCAGCTACCAACGTGTCTTCAGAGAAATGTCTTCTGCCAAATCTACCTGTCTTGCTTTCTGTACCTCAAGGGCAGGCATCCTTGGCCAAGGGTTCTGGGTTCCATTTTTTGTTCTATGTTCTGTCTGAACTCTCTCTAGAATGAAATCTATCTTGCTTATACAGTGAATGGCAAGCTGTTCCTCGTGTCCTAAAAGGAAGAAGTTTCCTATTCCTTTATTATTAATGATACTTCACAAACCTTAATGGTTTACAGAGTACTTTTTCTACAACAACCCTGTGAGTTACAGATAGTACAAATATTTAATACCCATTTTATGGATAAAGTGTTATCTAGATTCAGGTAATAAACTGCTGATTTAGGGATATTAGGTAGAACAAGGATTTGTAACAGAGAGTTACTAGCTTTTGTTCAGGAACATTCAAGTTCAAACCCTACCTAATATACTTACACTGGGCAATTCAATTAACACCTCTGAGGTTCAGTTTTGTCAGCCATAAATTAGGAATAGAAATGGCATCTATGTCACAACGTTGCTGTGAGGATCAAATGAATTATTATATGAAAAGTCCTGTATAAGACCAGCTATCATTATTAAAACTGCTACCACCACCATCATTAGCAGCACTCTTTCCTCTTCTTCCTTGTCTTCTTCCTTTTTCTTCTTCTCCTCTTCCTAGTCCTCTTTCTCCTGCTTTTCTTCCTCCCCCTCCCCTCCTCCTCCTTCTCTTCCTTCTCTTCTTCCTTCCTATCATCTTTTCTTCTCCTCTTCTTCCTTCTCCCTCCTTTTTCTTCTCCTCCTTCTCCTCTTCCTTCTTATTATACTTCTCTTTCTCCTCCTCCTCCTCCTCCTCCTCCTCCTTTTCCTTCTCTTCCCCTTTCTTCTCTTCTTCCTCCTTTTCTTCTTTTTTCCTTCTCCTCATCTTCTTGCTCCTCCTTCTTTTCTTCTTCCTGTTTCTTTTCCTCCTCCTTATCTTTCTTCTCCTCATCTTCTCTTCTTGCTGATCTTTCTCCCTTTCTTCCCCCTCTATTATTAAAGTCTTCTGACTTTACTGTTAATCTTGACTAGAGGAAGAGATGGCCTTGGAAATATTTGCTTCTGGGAATTTCTGACCACCGATTTAAACTGTGGTTCAGTGGATAGACTTGTAATTCAGAAGAAATGAGTTTTAATCCTACCTTTGTGATCTTGGGGCATTCACTTAATATGTCTGCCTCAGTTTCTTTATCTGTAAAATGGGAATACTAATAGTACCTATCTTCTAGGATTGTTGTGAGGATAAAATGAGATTTGTGTAAGTGCTTTGCAAGCCTCAAAGTGCTGCATATGCTAACAATTATAACGATAATAATATTATTCTTGAACCTGTCATTAGTCAGTGTGTTTGGGCAGTTGTCTCCATAAGCCTTTCCAATTAAGAAGGTTCTATAATCATGGTTTGCTTTTTACTGGATCAGTCAGGCATCCCATAGTACTTTGTCACCTTCCTCAATTTCCTAAGAATCTTAATTATCTATTTATGCATATTTCCAGGGCCAAAAAGAATGCCACAAAAAGGTCCTATGCAGTTTCACTAGGCAGTAATAGCGTTATTTGATTTCCAGAAGTGATCAGCCTCTTCTCTCCCCACCCATAATCCCACTTCCATATGCCAATTAAATCAAGTGGTGAAATCTGGGAGAATTAGTCTGGCTAAGATGAGAAAGATGCTACATGTACTGCTACAATATAGTATGCTATCATGGAAAAAAATTTGAATCTGGTGTCAAAGGATCTGGATTCAAATCCTACCTCTAATAGTTATTTCCAGTATGACCTTGGTCACATAATCTCTCATTTTCCTCACCAATAAAATCAGGAAGTTGGACTTTGTGGATTCTGAAATTCTTTCTTGATTTCTGATACTATCATTCTTTGACAGAGACAGAGGGAAGAGAAGAGGAAAGGAAAGACAAAGAAAGATAGAGAGAAGAGGAGAGGAGAGAAAGAAAAAGGAAAGCAGAGAGGGAGGAAGGGAGGGAGGGAGGGAGGGAGGGAGGGAGAGAGAGAGAGAGAGAGAGAGAGAAAGAGAGAGAGAGAGAGAGAGAGAGAGAGAGAGAGAGAGAGAGAGAGAGAAACAGAGAGAGAGAGAGACAGAGAGAGAGAGAGAGAGAGAGAGAGAGAGAGCGCTGAAATGCTGGAAAAGAAAGGAAGAGGGAATAAAGAAGAGGGAAAATAGCAAAAGGACAGAAGAGTAAAAATGGTGTCAGATCTCATTTATCTGCAAGCATGTTGAGTCTAAGGAAAGGAATCATGCATTACAGATAAGTAACAAGGAGAAAGACAGTGCTACTTGGCAGTGAATAAGGGGCTGGTTTAATTTGCATAGCATTAATTAGCAAGAGTGTCTAATTAGGACATCCATTCCAGAGCCACAATATTCTGCTGATGCTGAATATCAATCAATTTTGGAGTCTTTCCATGAAATCAAGGAGAAAATATTAAATTATTAAAAGAAGTAGTTGAGAATCAATTTCCCAAGTTGCATCCACTAGAAGGTGGGGAATCTTTCAGGGGAATTAGATGCCAAAGTGAGTTAAGATTGACTTTTGACTTTTTATGCTGATCCCATTGGACGGTTCTAGTCTCAGGAAATCACAGAGGGCCTGCCCTAATACCTCCAAGTACAACAATCAGTCAACAAGCATTTATCAAATGATTACTAGGTTGCCGGCAGGGCTGTTAAGCACTGGGGATATAAAGACAAAAATGAAACAATATTACACACTCACATAAACTAATAGACACACATTTGAAAACAGACATACACATTTATTCATATATACTCACATCAACTGACACAATGTCACATTTATTATTATGCACATTTAATCAAATTCAGTTGCTCAATATGAGATTTTACATGCACTCAGAAGAATAGCAATAATATTAGTAAGTTTTGATATAATACTTCAATGTTTGTGAAGCCCTCACAGATATTATCTCACTCGAGACACATAGAAACCCTGCCATTTGGTCTTATTCTTGTCCCCATTTTATAGATCAGAAAATGAAGGTAAACAGAAATTGACTGAGATTACAAATATATATATATATATATATATATCTGTATGTGCACATATACACTTGTGTGCATACATACGTACACATATATACATACATATGTGTGTGTGTGTGTATATACACTTATGTTTTGCCTTTTACTGGTAACTTCTCATCTTCCTCAGTTTCCTTAATTATCTATTTCTGCATATTGCTGGGGCTGAAACGAATGCCACAGAGAGATCCTGTGCAGTCAGTAATGGATTAGTTGACTGACTTCCAGGAATAACTAGCCTCTGGTCTTGTCCCCCCCTCAATATGCCAATTAAATGAAGTGGCAAAGTCTGGGAGGATTAATCTGAGCTAAGAAGAGTGAGGGGGGAATGTATTGCTTTGGGGAAGAAACAAACACTGCATCTGGAGTCAGTTTGCAAAAAAGTCTTTGGCAAAGATATGTGTGTATGTGTATACAATCATGTGCACACGTATGTACACACAGGTTTAGCTACACACAAATAGAAGGCAATATACCTGTGTATGTGTACATGTATGCATTCATATATGTGTGATGTATATATATATATATATGCACATATACACAGCCAGGTGGTAAAGTGAATAGCCTGCTGAGCCTGGAGGCAGGAAGATTCATCTTCCTGAGTTCAAATTCTGCCCCAGACACTTACTAGTTGTGTGATCCTGAGCAAGTCACTTAAACTTGTTTTGCCTCAATTCCCTCATTTGTAAAATGAGACATATACACACTTCCACAAAAATTCTCATCCTGATGTTCAGAAGCCATGATGAAGTGGACAGAATATTTGACTTGAAATTAGGAAGACTGATATTTATTGGCTAGGTGACCATAGGCAAGTCATTTATTGTATACAAGCCTCAGTTTCCACAGCTGTAAAATGAGAGGGTCAGATGAGATGATCTAAAAGGGCTCTTTCTAGCGCTAAATTTCTGACTCCGGGATGCCTCTTTGTAATAAGAGATAAACAGGATGATTCTGGAAATCTAGTTTATGCAGTTATGGTTCTGACCAAGAAAAAAAGCTTTGACTATGGGCCCTATGTTGGACATAGTGTCTAGTTGAGCTGGTCATCAACAGCTTAGCAGCAGAAGATAATGAATTTTCCAACCCCAGTAACTCTCAAAAGAACAGGATCTATATGGATGGAAAACTACAGAACCTTGGAACATTGATGTATTCACGCATACATACATACACACACACACACACACACAGAGCTTTTGATGTATACAACACAGGGAGCACATAGCATCTTTATTCTGTGTATTGTTTGATGTCTGCATCCTTCACTAGCAAAACAAAAAATATTCCGTTTCATTCAGGTCCCTAAAGCCTTCCAAGCTCAGGGAAGGTAATAAGAAGATCAGTCATTCAATCAAGCAAGCATTTATTCAAGTCTTTCATGTGCCAGAAGAATGTATATAACCCTGTGGATAATAAAGACACAAATGAAGCAGTCCCTGACCTCTGGGAGCTTACATTCAAGACTGAGAAGTAGTATAATGCTTAGGGAGTTAGACTTGGGATCAGGAAAATCCAAGTTAAAATCCTATCTGATGATCCTGGACAAGTCATTTCAGTTTTCTCATCTATAAAATGGGGGTGAAAATAGTACTGTGAGAATTAAGTAAGATAATACGTGTAAATGCTTTGCAAACCTTAAAGAGTAATATAGATGTTAGCTATCGGCATTTTAACAAGGGAGACAATTTACACACACATACATGTACAAATATGCATAAGTATATACAAAACACATCTTGGAGGGAAAGGCACTAGTAGTTTGTAGGACCAAGGAAAGCCTGGTTAACACAGACTATAAAAGATTATGAGGCAATTAGGTGAAACAGTGAATTGAGTGCCAGACCTGAAGTCAGGAAACTCATCTTCCTGAGTTCAAATCCAGCCTCACTCACTTATTAGCTATATGAACCTGGGCAAATACTGCAGTTTCTTCATCTATAAAATGGCATCTGCCTCAAGGTTATGAGGATAAAATAAGATAATATTTATAAAGCAATTTGTAAATCATAAGACGTCATATAAGATCTAGTAACAACAACAACGATAGTAATATAAAGCTTGGGTAGAATTTGTAGAAGATACGAGTATCTCCCTTGTTTGGTTAATGCTGTGATTTCCCATTTAACTCCTCTCAAGAGTTAGAGATGATTTTTCTCTTTTTTTTTTGTTTTTGCTTTCAAATGATAAAATACCTTTAAAGCTTTAGAGCCTCTGGGAAAATCTACTATAATCATTATAATTCTGGCCTTTCCTCTGTAAACTCTGAGGCTGGACAGCATAGCAATTTTTATAGCTGGTTCAAAAACTGAAATCCGATGTTCCATCACCTTCTACCCAGAGCCCCAGGGATCAAGCTAACAATGAAAGGGAATGGAAGCTAGCATGTTGTTTGAGGGGCAAACGAGGTGTGTGGCAGGACTGTGTGGGTTGACAAGGGGAGCCTGGCTGTGTGGACAGATGGCCTGATGTGGGCTGGTATCAGTGGCGGGGTGCCAGCCTCAGTTCCCATCCACTTGCATAGCATCTGTCAAATCTGGACAGTGCCTTGTTAGATTCAGTTTGGGGGCTGCCACTCCAAATTCTTAATGACATCTCCTGTGGCCTCCAAACAGCTGAATGTTAGACAGTTAACAAACACTTAGAAAGTGCTCACTGTTTGCCAGCCTCTGCTCTAGTTGCAAGGGAAATAGGGTGGGTGTGGTGAGAAAGAGTGAGAGGGCAAGAGTTCCAGTCCTGCCCCTGAGACTTATTCTTATGTGAAGTTGGGTAAATCACTTAACTTATCTGAGACTCAATGTCCTATCCACAAAACTAAGTTAACAATACTTCTATTATCTACCTCAGAAGTGCTGGATTCGTAGAAACAATGTACCCAAGAGTGACCAACTGAAAAACCTTAACAAAATTAAACAAATTACAATAGAATATGAGTAAAATTAATCTATGGCTTTTAAGCCAATATGCATACACAGAGATCCTTAATGACATATTTGTGATCCCCATTTCTATGTGAGTTTGATTCTACTGATCTGCCTCACAGGGTGGTTGTTTTAAAAAAACAAATAAACAAACAAACAAAAACCTCTGAAAATATCTTCAAGCACAATAGAAATGGATCCTATTGTTCACATTCTACATTTGCCTCTTAGGAGCTATATGAGTATAGGGGAGTCACTTTCCTTTTCTGTGCCCCAGATTCTTCCTCTGACAAAGAAAGAGGCTGAGTTAAATGACCTGGGGTTCTCTTTCTTTTCTGGAATTCAATGATCCTATGTTTCACCCCTAACATAGTTATGTATGATGTAGCGCTAGAGATTCTGTGGGTCCTATGATAGGTATTGAACATAATGTGTTTAATAATTGTCATTTGATAGTTTTCTGTGATAGATTAATTTAACAATGTGATCTCAATTTGATCCTTTAGATAACATTGGACTTAGGCAGATAAGGGGAGTCTCCTGATCAATTTTCTGATCTTGGTGAGTTTCGAGAATTATGAAACTTTGGGATATCTGATGGGCATCTATCCCAATGGAAAATAGAGACTTGAAAGCCTTAGTAAGAGAACACAGATCATCATTGATTGATTTTTAGTGACCAAAGATTTGGTTTTCTCACATAGAATAACTCCAGTTTCTAGAGTTGACTCCAAAATGTCATACTTCATTCAGGAATATCTTTGATAATAAGTATATTGATAGATCCATTTATATTTTCATTTTACATTAGAAGAAAATGAGGCTCAGAGAAGTTAGGATCATGGATTTAGCACAAAATAACTCTTTGAGATCATCTAGTCTATACCCCACACCCCAGTTTTACAGATGAGGGAGAGGAAGTGAATTGTCCAATGACATTCAATTAACAAATAGCAATATTAGGATTTGGGTGAAAATCTCCTGACTTTAGGTAGTGCTGGACCCCAAATTCAGAAAGATTCATCTTCCTGAGTTCAAATCCAAACTCAAATACTTCTAGCTTTGTGACCCTGGCCAAGTCATTTTAACCCAATTTGCCTCAGTTTACTCCTCTGTAAAAATGAGCTGGAGAAGGAAATGGCAAACCATTCCCTTATCTTGGGGCAGCTAGATGCTATGGATAGAGTGCTGGACCTGGAATCAAAATATCTTCCTGAGTTCAAGTCTGGCCTCAGGCTCTTACTAGTGTGATCTCAGTTTACTTATCTGTAAAAATGAGCTGGAGAAGGAAAGTGCAAACCACTCTAGTATCTTTGCCAAGAAAACCTCAAATGGGGTCACAGAGTCAGACACTACCAAACAAAAATAATTTTTAAAAAAAACCTTCTGACTTTAAAATAAAGATCCTTCTACTTGCCTGCTCTGTTTCTCTGTATAATAAGCCATTCCACAAACCTACCAGCTGTGTATGTAGCTAGAAGCCTATCAGGTGCTTAACAGTCTTGTTTTCTAAGGGCTCTGTATTGGTAGGTGGCCCCTGATTCCCAGGCAATTATATGGAGTACCATAAAGTGTAATATAATCCTGGGCAAATTGTCTTGCCAGTGTCAATCGCAAGGTATCAATATCCAGTGATTGGAATGGTAAGAAAAAAAATACTTGAGATCCAGTTTCCCCTATTTCCTGACAAGAAGGACTGACAGAGGTTCTAAGTATTTTTCCAACAAAGGGCTCCTCACTTCATTCACACTTAACTTCTTGCTCCTTCTGATAAAAACAAAGCAAAATGACCCCAAGAAATCTGGAATCCCTGGATCTAGAGAGAAATGGGATTTTAGAGGCCATCCAGTCCAACTTTCATCACTTTACAGATGGGACAACTGAGACCCAGAGAAGAGAAGGGGCTTGTTTAAAATAATCAGGATTATAAACCAGTCATCAGTCAGCTTTCCTATGAAAGAGGTTGGTGCTGAACTCTGTTTTGTTTTGTTTTTTAATGATTGAAATCAAAAGAGAAATAGTTCCTGGATGTGTCTGTCTTTAACAATCTATTGCTGCATTAGTGAAAAATGTTAAATGGGCTTGCTGTTGTTCAGTCATTTCTTATTCTTCATGACCCCATTTGGGATTTTCTTGGCAAAGATACTAGAGTGATTTTCTATTTCCTTCTACAGCTCATTTGACAGATTGGGAGACTGAGGTAAGCAGGGTAAAGTGACTTGTTTGAAATCACATAGTTAATAAGTATTTGAGATTAGATTTGAACTCAGGAAGAGAAGTCTCCCTGACTCCAAGCCTGACACTCTGTGCACTATGGTGCTTCCTAGAAGCCCTTAGATGACACTAACTTAGTAGATCTTTGACTTCTTCCTCTCCCTTAGGTTTGTCTCTTTTCATTCTCCATTGGCACTCTCCTAGCCCAGGTCCTGGGTTCTTGCAATAGTCTTCTTAGAGCTCATACGGTATCCTAGTCATACCTCTTTATCCATTGATATTCTCTTTTATCCTTCAATAATTCAAAGGATTCAAGGCGAGTGTTGGGGAATTTATTCCTTCTAGCATCACAGACCTTTCCATGCCTTAGGAGGCTATTCCTAAGGTTATTGTAGCCAAGAAAATTAAAGACCCTGAGGCTAAGCTTTTGATGATGAACATCTCCATACTGCTTCTCAACTGACAGACACATAGGCTGACTCATAGCTTTTCTTACTAGGGAGCTTCAGTCAGAGTTTGTACTCTCTGACCTAGTCTTTGAGAACCAGGGTCATTTAAATAAGAAGACAGTGGACAGAATAGTGGATAGAGTGCCAGACTCATTACCATGTCACTAGAAGGCACCAGAGAAAAGCTTTTGGTGGATATTATTTGTTTACATCTTAGCTTTCCTTCTTAACTGTAAACTCCTTGAGGGCAGGAATTATGTCTCAATTATTTTATTTTTATTTATTTTATTTTTTTGCTGAGGCAGTTGGGGTTAAGTGACTTGCCCAGGATTATACACCTAGGAAGTATTTAGATTCGAACTCAGGCCTTCCTGACTTCAGGGCCAGCCCTCTATCCATTGCACCATCTAGCTGTCTCTCAATCATCTTTTTAACTCTCTTGATGTTTTGCTCATAGAAGGCAATGTATTAGCTGTTAATTGGTGGAATGAAAGAGTCAAGGAAAACTAGGTGGCTTTCAGTGTAATCTCCTTGATGGACTAGGAAAGAGACAGTATGTCTTTGAGATTACTTCCAGCCCTATGATCTCATTTATTATTTCCTAGATGGATCTAGTTGAAGGCAGTTTTGAATGTTCCTGGGCTTATCCTATTGATGGAGATGACGTTTAAGCAAGCAGCTGACTAGACCTGGGTCATCAAAAAACTATAGATGATCAACTTCAGAGAAGACCAAGAATCGGAGACATTATAACTGTGGCAGGATGACTGGAACTTTTCTTCCAATTTAGGAGTCATGGCACTTAAAATATCTGATCCCAGCGTCTCTGTATGCCATATATGGGTTTCTTTCTCCCCAAATGAGGCCATGTTTGAACCCCCAAAACTAATTCTCCTACATGCCCCAGTTGCAAACAATTCTAGTTTGAATTTGCCAAGAAGCACAAAAAATCAATTCTTTTTTTTAATGTTATATTCCAATCTTTTAGTCTTTAACCATACTAATTTAACAGTCATTGTATATATACAGAGACTCTGCTGCTCAGTAGAAGGTAGAGTCAAGGTTTAGACAAGACATGTTCCCAGCCCTCATGGAACTTAGTAAGCCTTTGATTTAATCCATCTTTATTTATGTTAAAATTTATCCTTATTAGAAATGGCTTGTGTGCATATGTGTGTATTGGTATACCATGGAGATTACAGGCAAAAATAGGATATCGGGGGCATGAAGAGCACTTAATAATGCTCTCAGAGACTCTAGTAGGCCAAAATATCTGATCTGTCCTGTCTCTGACCAGGATGGAGTCATTTAAATGGAAAGATAATTCTGGTCATAGACAAAAAACAAGTTTTGAAATAAAAAGAGTAAATAGAAAAGCAAGATGATGCCCCCCCCTTCATCCTTCCTTCTTAAAAAGTCAAAACATTGAGTTCTAATTTCAGACAGCTTCTAACCTAATGGACTCAGGGTATGGTGGGGAAAAGGGTCAATATGAATGACACCTCTATACCCTCCATAGAGACAAATGATGCATTCAGATTCCTCTGAGAAGAAAATTATAGACATTCCTAGCTTGAAATCTCTAGAATCATTCCTAATTCATTCCCTTCAGAGAATATGTCTATTTGCAAGGCCAGCTGTTCTCTGGAGGTGATTCAGTCACCCTGAGAGTCCCTGAGGGAGGCCATGAGGTTAAAACTATTTTCGTAATAATACTAAGATGTTATCATTTCTAATATAGCAAATGCAGAAAGATAATCCATATAAACAAAAGCTCTTTGGGAGAGTCCTCAAAATTTTTTAGTTAATAGCATTTTATTTTTCCAAACACATAGAAATTAGTTTTCAACATTCACCTTTGCAAAACCTTGTGTTCCAAATTTTTCTCTTTCTCCTCCCCCTTCCCCCTTCCCCAAGGCAGCAAGCAATCAGATATAGGTTAAACATGAAAAACTTTTAAAGAGTTCAAAATGATTCCGAGATAAAAAAAAAAAAAAATGTGAATTGGTGTTCTAGACCATTTGGAGTACCACTGAAGAATAAATGGAATACTTCTTCCTTTCACTGTCCCTGCCCTGAAAGAATCCACCATTCATTCACTCCAGATGCCTTCTACAGGGGCACTGGATCGTGGTGGGCTTTTCTAGAAGGAATAAGGATTGCGGCTAGACACCAAGAAGTACTTCCGGAGAATAATGTGCTTGAAGGCAGGACTGTGGCTTTCTCCCATTTATCTCATTCTTCCCTACCACCACTCCAGCCCCTTCATACACATGCTCCCTCCATTCTTTTGGCAGTCAATAGTTAACCAGAATGTATTAAGCACTTACTAGATGCCAGGCTCCATGCTAATCACTGGGGATATAAAAAAGGACAAAATAGTCTCTGCCCTCAAGGAGTTTGCATTCTAATGGCAGGAGACATGTGGGTGAATAGGTACAAACAAGATCCGGACAAAATAGATCACAGAGCCAAGGCTGGAAAGATCTCAACCTATATACTCTTTCATATGTACCAGGAAACTGAGGAAGTCCTTGGCATAGTGCTTGGCACAAGGTAAGGGGTAAATAAATATTTCCTAACTGCCAAAAGAGAAGAAATGGAGACTCAGAGAGCAAAATGTCTTGCCCAAGATCACATATAATAAACATCCAAGGTGGGATTGGAACTCAAGTCTTCTGTCTCCAGAGTCAGAAATCTTTCCATTAGAGTACGAGTTGTTGATGCTCTTATTCAGTCATTGCAGTCACATCTCACTCTTTACAACCCTACTTGGTGTTTGTCTCCCCTCAATCTATCAATCAAGAAGTAATTGAAGGGCTGTCATATGTCAGTGAGTCAAAAAGCCTTTTTAGTAAGCATTGACTATGTGCCAGCACGAGTACAGAGAAAGACAAAAAGTGGCTACTTCCCTGAAGGAGACTGCATTCTAATAGACAAGACACAATGTGTGAACAATCAGGGACAGACATGAGTATATATATATATATATATATATATATATATATATATATATATATATATATACATACATATATATATGTATACATACATATATATACTCATATCTACTTGTCTATATCTATATGTGTATATATAGATATATGTGAGTATGTAGAAAGAGACAGAGGCAAAGAGAAGACAGAGGCACAGAGAGACAGAGACAGAAGCAGAGAAAGACACAGTGAGAGACAGAGACAGAGATACAGAGTAGAGAAAGAAAGAGGCAGAGAGACAGAAGCAGTGAGAGAGAGAGAGAAAGAAAGATAGAGACAGAGTCAGAGAGAGACAGTGAAAGACAGGCAAAGGCAGAGACAGAGAGGCAGATATAGAGGCAGAGAGAAACAGTGAGATAGAGACAAAGAAAGACAGAGATACAGAGACAGAGACAGAGAGATACTGACAGAGAGATGGAGACAGACAGTAAATGGAAGGTAATCTCATCGGGAAGACAAGAACTGTTGAGAGGAGGGCTGTTTGTGGCCTGGATCAGAAAAGCCCCTCTGCAGAAGGTGGGATGTGAATCAAGTCTTAAAGGAAACTAGGGAAGTTAAGAAATTAAGGGGGAATGGATTCTAGATATGGGAAGCTGCCAGTGGTGGGAGATAGGAATCAGGATGTCATCTTCAAGGACCTACAAGGAGGCTGCTAGAACTGATTAGAGTGTTCATTAGGGTGGAGTGAAATATAAGGCAACCAGAGATAGGAAGGGACTATGAAGAGTTTTGAATGACTAATGCATAAGTTTTTCTTTGATTCTAAGGGTAATCAGGAGCTACTAAACTTCCTTGAGTAGAGGAATATCTCAGTTATCTCTATGCTTTAGAAAAATCACTTTGGCAGCTGAGTGGAGGATGGACTGCAATGATAAGGTAGCTTTAGAGGGAAGGTATCTAGAATTGGGAAAACAGAAGGGATTACCAGAACAACCTCCTGATCTAATGGGATACAGGATCAGAATTCTTGGATAAGATTTCTTTTTATATTCTGTTCTTGCTGTACAAGTCTTAGATAGGAAGCACTGAAAGAGAAAGAATTGGATTTTCCTTGTCCTTATCTAAGTGCTCTATATATCTAAATGCTTGACATAAAATTATTAAGTACTTTAATAGCTAGCATTTATATGTTCAATGTGTTAACCTATGTAAAGTGCTTTGCAAACCACAGTACACTATATAAATGTCACTTGTTGCTATTACATAACAAGATTTGCCAAGTGCTTTGCAGAAATCTTATTTTAACCTCTCAACACCCTTGTAAGGTAATTATTATATTATTAGCCTCATTTTTACAGATAGAGAAACTGAGGCTGAGAGGTTAAGTGATTTGCCCGGAATTGCATAGCTGGTGTCTGAGGCAGGATTTGTATTCAGGTCTTCTTCACTCCAAATCAGACACTCTAACTTACCACTTAGCTTCCTTCATGAATTTAAAGATTGTGAAGGGGTAAGGTTTTATTTTGATCTTTTGTGGGCAGGGCATCCTCCCCATCTCCCATTCAGGGGATGTAGAAAGTAGGACCAGAACAAAGAAGTGGGGGCTAGAATGTTGCTTTGGTGGGCTGTTTTTTCATTGTAGAATTCCCCTCTTGTGGCCTACCATATGCTGCCTGTTCTGCTCCCCTCTTCTTACTCCTTATCCTTTCTTTGAGCCACAAGCCAAAAGTGAAAACAATATGGGTAAAATAGCAAGTGGGTTCAGGAGATGTGAATATAAATCTTGTCTCTGCCACTTGTTACCTGTGTGACTTTGGCCAAGTTATTTAGTTTCTTCATGCCTTAGTTTCCTCCTCTGTAAAAATGAAGAGAGGGCCTGTAAGGCCCCTGTCAGCTCTAAGTTATTACGAAAGCAGTTTTTAAGAAGTATTAATCCATTTCCAAAGGTTCCAGTCATCCTTATTATTTAGAGTCTCCTGAAAAAGCACACTCCTCTGGTGTACAGCCAATCAGTCCTTTCCCTCTTAAGTAGGAAAATCAGAGATTGTTTCTTCCACTCTGTCCCTGCTCCTCCCCTCTTCTAAACCTCTCTTTCATTTTTCCCTTTCAGGATTCCATGTTTTCTTTGGCCCTGAAATGCCTTATCAGTCTGTCCACCATTATCCTTCTGGGTTTGATCATCGCCTACCACACACGGGAAGTCCAGGTAGGCATCCTTTCCTCCCATCGGTTTCCATTCTAAACTGTTGAAGCCATTGGTATGGTCCTTACTTTCTGCTGGAAGTCTTCTTTCAATAGGGAATCCTTCTAAGTCACATGTCTTTTGTAAGTTGGTTTCTTTGTGCTTTCCCCTCATACCCATTATGCCCATCAAACCCTCTCAGGATTTGACCCCAAAAGATGTGAGGAGATTTATACAGCCTCCGCAGTGGACCTGAGAACAGCTTTGTGGAAATCCTTTTCTGAGGATTCTGCAGCCCAATTTCTTGGCCTATTCTTAATTTATAAACTGTGGTATTTCAAGATGTCAACTTGAAAGGTCTTCAGTGAAGTACTCCATCAGATTTGTGATGATTTAAAGCCCTGTGTGTGAAATTTAGGATTGAAAAGCTCCTGAGAGTCTAGAACAGGGCTTCTTAAACTTTTTCTACTTATGACCCCTTTTCATCAGAGAAATATTTACATGACTCTGGGTATATAGGTGTATAAAATAGGTATGCAAATCAAACATTTACTGATAATAAATCATTATTTTGTGACCCTCATGTTCAGTTATATGATCTTATATGGAAGTCATGATCCATGTTTAAGAAGCTTTGGTTTAGAACATTGGGTTAAATCAAATAATTTATATTTGAAATTCAATGACTAAAATAAAGTCTTAACACCTGGGTTCAAAAAATCAAGTTCATAAATACAAGGTATGTGTAGGTGGAAAGAGTAGATAGCAATTTGAGTGAAAAAGATCTAGAAATTTTATTTGCTTACAAGCAGAGAATGAAATGGATGCCACCTTAGACTGTATTACCAGAGGTATACACCATCCTATACTGGGATGGTCATAGTGGCCCTCTACTATGACCTGGTCAGACTACATCTGGAATACTGTGTTCAGGTCTAGGAAAGCCATGGTTAAGATTGAAGTCCTTGGATTCATGGCACATGAGCAGAAATTTAAGGAACTAGGGTTGTTTAGACTTAGAAAGAGAATACTTGGGAAGAGGAGGAAGGAAGAGGGGAATTATAGCTATCTTCAGGTATTGGAAGGGTTGTCCTGTGGAAGGATTCATTTTGTTCTTTGTCGCCTCAAAGTGCAGAAGTAGGAGCAGAGGGCGGATATTTCAAAGAGATAAATTTAGGCTTGCTCTGAAAAAAAAAAAAAAAGATCCACCAGCAGTAGAGTGGGGTGGATTGGCTCCAGAGTTAAATGAATTCTCCCCTCCTTGGAGGTCTTCAGACAAATACCATATAACCTTGTCTCTTACGTTATAGAGGGAATTCTTAGTCAAGTATAGATTGAACCAGAAAGCTGCTGAAGGTCCTTTTAACTCTGTTTCTGTGATACAATATAGTAATGATTGTATACAATAGCCACTATCTGTGATACAATAGTAGTAATGGGGTTTGGGGTTTTTTGGAGGGGAAAAGTAAGAATGGAAATTACTGAACCCTTTGGATACTTACACCAAACTCCCATGGGTAAGGTCTAAGACATATCTGTCTCATTAAATCTCAACATAATTACTCTACTCAAAAGCAAATTACTCTAGAACGTTTTCTGTGTTGGTAGCACTTATATTTTCTGGCAAGAGCTGGCATCTGACTGGAATGAAAGTCTTTAGAGGCTGAGAGGGGGTCATTCCAACTTCTGCTGCTCAAGAGAGACTTGGCAATAAGGAGGTGCTTGGGTGGGAATGTAAAAAGCACTCTGTATCCTGGGCTGCTTGGAGGGATATTAGGGTCATTCCTCCTGTGCTTTTGAAATTAGGAAGAAATGAGTGGAATAAGCTGACTAGATCTGTTGTGGAATTGGAATGAATCAAACTCATATTTGAATCTCCAAAATATGTATGTGCACACACGTGTGCGCACACACACACACAGAGCTATGAGGAGGGAGAGCATTCCAGGCATAAGAGAGCTAATACAAAGACATGGAATGAATGAATGAAAAGTGCTGGGGAGAAGAGATGAATTGTTGGGTGTGAAAAAGAGTGGGAAGACCTATTTGGCTATAATGAAGAATATAGTTAGGGATAATGTGATATAAAGCTGGAAAGGCAGATTGGGACTAGGTGCTGAAGGACTTTCAATGCCAAAGAGAAAAGTGTGTATATGTATATACATATATTTACAAATATGTATGTATTTATACATACTGAAGCTGTTATACGTATATGTATACACATGAAATATGGAAAACCAATATATATTTTATATAAAAGTAAAAAAATATATGTGTATATAAACATACATTAATATAATCTCACGTAATGGGAACCATTGGATTTTATTGAATAGGAAGTAATATCGCCCAATATTATTCCCTTTAGAGGATAAAGCATTTTAGAAAAGTAACTTTGGTAGAGGTAGAGAGGATGAATTGGAGTGGAGAGAGGTTTGAGGATGGGAGACCAAGCAGGAGGTCTTTGTTATAGTCTCTGTGAGAGATAATGAGGACTTGGCTGTGTGAGTGGCAAGAATGGATAAATGTTAGGGAGGTAAAAAAGACAAGATTTGGATAACTGAGTGGATATGGGAGGAGAGTGAGGAGTCTGAGAAAGCATCAAGTTCCATCCAATTGGATAACTGTGTTTTCCCCAGAAAGAGGGGTGAGTCTGGAGGCAAGATGAAAACTCTGGGACAGGTTGAGTTTGAGAAGCCTGAGGGACATTTATTTTAAATGTGAGGTTTGTTCAGTTATTTTTCAGTCTTGTCCAGCTCTTCATGACCACATTTGGGATTTTCTTGGCAGAGATACTGGAGTAGTTTGCCATTTATTTATCCAGATCCTTTTTACATGTGAATAAACTGAGGTAAACAGGGTTAAATGACTTGTTCAGGGTTACATATCTATTAAGTGTCTGAGATCATACTTGAACTCAGGAAGGTGAGTTTTCTTGGCTCTCTGCACTATGGCACCACCTAGCTGCTCTCCATTGTACCCACCAGACTGGAAATCTGTGCAGTTCACTAATTCAGTTGGTTTAAGCATGATAGCAATATTTAAATAATACAAGCAGAGCAACAGCAGATATGTTTTTAAAAATGCTGCTGAAACAAAACTAATTTGGTTTATTGTATTAAGAGGTAGGTGGTATAATATAATGAGTAGTAAGAGCATTGAATATAGAGTCAGAAATTTTGGATTCAAATTCTGACACTCGTTTTACTCCCTGTGTTATCTTCATTACTCTGGAATTTAAAAATTCACTTCTGTAGAATTAAGGATTAGGATTAGGAAACTTTTAAAATACCTTCCAATTAGGGGTATGCTTGGTAAATATTTTACATCTGGCTTTCCAAAAAATAATGCTTTCACTATAAATGCATTGTTAAATTTTCTTCATCTCTTTCTTAATTCTATACAATCAATTTGTAACATTTGTCAATTTTCAAGGTGTAACTTCTCATGCTGAAAATTTAACAGTCAACTCTCACCAGCTAGTGTGAGCTGCCTCCATGCAACCTTCATCTGCCTCTGGCTCTTAAAGCTCTATGTTATATCTTTGATGGTTAGATGTCTGATTGGCAATACTCTTCTGTTCTTATCCCTAAATCCCCCATTTTGTTGTGATCAACTTACAGTTCTATTTATCATCTTTTTCTTACCCATTTCTGTCTTCCAAGACCTTTTATCTGTCACCTGTTTTCTTTCCTTCCCTTTCCTTCCCCCTACACACCTGATGCCTTCCACACTCAGCTTGGAATCTGACGACTAATCCTAGTCAGGTGGAGTGCCACACTGTTCACAGCTGTTCAGCAGTTGACATTCATTCATTCACCAAGCATTTATTACGTACCTACTCGTTCAATGTCCTCTGCCAGGCATTGGGGAGATTAAAAATCTAAGTCAGACAAAATTCCTGCCTTCATAAAGCTTCTTCAGGAAGAGGATAAGGCGCAAACATATTATTATAAAAACATACATTACATGATCAATATGTTAGATACAGGAAAAAATGCCACATGAGGCCCAAAGTAAAGCTTGTGACCACAGAGGAAATCAGGGAAGGCTTCATATAGAAGGTTTGACAAATTGATTGAACATTTTCTTCTTTCTATCAGTCTGCCTTTATGTTTGGTTTCCAACTTGCTGCTTAAAAAATATTTTTTATTGATAACTTAAAAAAAATTGCTGTAACTTCCCAAAAGATCACTCCCAAAGAATTCTCCTCTATGGCAAAGAGGTTCAGTTAAGCAAAAACCAATCAAGATAACAGCTATATCTACATACCTATATGTCTCATTTTACACCTATAGTCCCCCACTTCTCTACAGACCAGGGAAGGTATGTTTCCTCATTAATCTTCAGAATCAAGATTGATTATTTCATTGATCAGAATTCTGAAGTCCTTCCCTGCTATTTCCTTTTACATCACTGTGGTCATCATATAAATTATTTTTGTGGTTCTGCTTGCTTCATTTTCTATCGATTTATACATGTCTTCCTAAGTTTCCAATGAGATAATATTTATAAAATGCTTAGCAAAGAGCCTAGTATTTAACAGGGGCTAAGTAAATGCTTGTTTCCTTCCCTCTTCCCTTCTTTTATTCCCTCATATTTGTCACTTATTATGGGGCAATGATATTCCATCACATTCATGTACCATGGCCTGTTTCTTCATTCCCCAAATGATAGACATTCCGTTTCAATTTTTTTTTGCTACCACAAAAAGTGCTGCTATAAATATTTTTATATATGTGGGACCTTTCTCTCTGTCTTCGACCTCTTTGGCTCTATGCCCAGTAGTGGGCCAAAAGGGTATACAGGACAGTGATTTTTTTTTATTTTAGAATGCAATACCTCCTAATTCTAACTTCTCTAGAAATCACCCCTGCTGTCCTTATCCATCTCACTCCCACAGCTAGAAAACTACTCTGGCACTTGGATAGTGGGAAGCCTGGCTCAATGGTTGATTTGGGAGAAAGAAAAAGAGGAAAGAAGAGAGCAAAGATTTATTCTCTGACTCCTCGTAATGGTTGGGGAGACATTGAGATAATAAACTTATTATAAATAATTATAAATTCATAATAAATAGAGTTGTTTCAAATAATTATATATTTATAATAAATAGATTTATAGGTAAATCTATTTATTATAAATTTATTATCAGGAAGGGGTTAGAAAATCCTCTTTTTGGGGGAATTTTCTGTTTACCTTTCATTTCTTTCATGCCAGGAAGAGCTAGGGCAAAGTTTTGGAGTTGATGTTAATAGAAGTCACTTCCTATTGCTGGCTTTCTCATCTCCTTTCATCCCCCATAAGGGGAAGGTTCCTAAAGGCAGTATGAGGTGGGATGAAAGACTTAATGGTGTATGAAAGGATGAGCGTTGGATTCAGGTTCAGAAGACCTGGACTATAATCCTGTCACTGATGCTTCCTATATGAGTGTTGCCTGAATCTCAGTTTTCTCTTTTGTATTATAAGGATAATAAAACTTAGATTACTCCTTTCAGAGAGTCGTTTGAAGAAAGTACATTATAAACCTGAAGGAGCTATAGAAATATGAGCTATTGTTGTTAAGAGCTTTAAAAGCTTTCATTTCAGAGACCTTTTGCTACTTTCCCCTTGCCTTATCCTCTGTCTTGGATTGTAATAAGCAAAATTCTAAGCTCCCATACTGCTCAATTCCCTCACTGTCCCTCCCTCACCTGCCCTTTTGTTGTCTGGTACATGAGTACCAATGCCCAGTTGGGGCACACTGGCGATAGGCAGCATGGTGCCTTGAAGAGACTGTTGAATGTGAAGACAGAAAACCTGCATTTGAGGCTCACTCCTATTTACTAGTTCTGTGACGTGGACAAATCATAGGATCATAAATCTAAGAGCTGAACAAAACCTAAGAAGACATCTAATTCAACCCCCTCCCTTTACATATGAGGAAACTAGGTCCCAAAGAGATGAAGTGACTTGCCCAAGTCTAAACAAACAGTGAGTTTTACAGTTTAGCAGGATTTAAACCCAGGTCCTTTGACTCCAGAATAAGTGATATTTTCACTGAATATGCTGCCTCTGTATCTCAATTTGCTTATCTGCAAAATGAAAAAATTGGCTATACTTCAAGCTTTCAATATAACAATCAGCACACTCTATATCAGATTGCTTATTGTCTCAGGAAGAGGAAGAGAAAGATTTGAAACTGAAAATCCTACAAAAATGAATGCTGGGGGCAAGTAGGGGCAGTGGATAGAGCACCAGTCCTGAATTCAGGAGGTCCTGAGTTCAATGTGATCTCAGACACTTAACACTTCCTAGCTGTGTGACCCTGGGCAAGTCACTTAACCCCAATTGCCTCAGCAAAAAAAAAAAAAAAAAAAAAAAAAAAAAAATGCTGATTCAATACCAGGAAAACTATTAGCATAATTGACTGGCTCAATAAAAAAAAAAACCTACAGGAATCATGTAATTATCTCAATGGTTGCAGAAAAAAAAAACTTTTAATAAAATACATTGCCCATTCCTATTAAAAAAAACTAGAGAGTATAGGAATAAATGAGTTTTTCTTAAAATGATAAGTAATATCTATCTAAACAATCTGCAAGCATTATATGTAATGGGAATAAGTTAGAAGTATTCCCATTAAGATCAGGGATGAAATAAGGATACCCCTTATTACTATTCATTGTAGTATATATAGTTTTAGCAATCAGAAAAGAAAAAGAAATTGAAGGAATTAGAATAGCCAATGAGGAAATAAAACTATCACTTTTTGCAGATGATATGATGGTATATTTAGAAAATCAACTAAAAAACTACTTGAAACAATTGACAACTTTAGCAAAGTTGTATGATATAAAATAATCCTATATAAATCACTGACATTTTTATAGATTGCCCAGCAGCAAGAGATAGAGAAATTTAATTTCAAATAACTATAAACAATATAAAATGTTTGGGAGTATGTCTTAGCAAACTCAGGAATAGTTACAAAACACTTCACACAAAGAAAGTTGAATCTAAACAAATGTAAAAGTACCAAGTGCTCATGCATAGGTTGAGCTAATATGATAAAATACAATTATATGATTCTTATATAATTATATTCTATATATAATCTTATGTAATTATATAATCCTATCTAAATTAATCTACTCATTCAGCACCATATCAATCAAACTGCCAAAAATTATGTTATAAAGCTAGAAAAAATAATAACAAAGTTCATCTGAAAGAATAAAAGGTCAAGAATATCAAGGGAATTAATGAAAAAAAATGCAAAGGAAGGTGGCCTAGCAATACCGGCCCTAAAACTGTATAACAAAGTAGCATTCATCAAAACTAATTGGTACTAGGTAAGAAATAGAATCATGGATTAGTGGAATATGTTAGGTATATAAGGCAGTAGTCAATAACTCTAGTAATCTACTCTTTAATAAACCCATAGACTCTGGCTTCTGAGAAAAGAACTCTATATTTTACAAAAATTTATGAAAATATGGGAAAACTGGTAGAAACTAGGCATAGACCAACATCTTACAGCATATGCCAAGATAAAGATAAAATGGGGTCATAAATTAGACGTAAAAGGTGATACCATAAGGAAATTGAGAGTACAAGTGATAATTTACCTGTCAGACTTTAGGAGAAAGAAGGAATTATGACCAAACAAGAAATAAATAACATTATGAAATGCAAAATGTTTAATTCTGATTACATTAAATTAATTTTTTTTGCCCAAGCAAAATCAATATAGCTAAGATTAAAAGGAAAGCAGAAAGTTGAGAAATATTTTTTACAGTGTTTCTGATAAAGGTCTCATTTCTAATATATATCAAGAAACTGAATCAAATGTATAAGAATACAAGTCATTTCTTATTGACAAATGGTCAAAAGATATGAACAGATAATTTCAGATGAAATTAAAACCATCTATATTCACAGAAAAAAATACTCTAAACTATTGATTAGAGAAATACAAATTAAAACAGCTTTAAGGTACAACCTCATATCTATCAGATTGACTAAGGTGACAGGAAAAGATAATGTTAGGGAATGCGGGAAAACTGGGACATTAATGCATTGTTGGTAGAGTTGTGAACTGATTTAGCCATTCTAGAAGGCAATTTAAAATTATGCTATAAAACTGTGCGTAACTTTTAATCCAGCAGTACCACTACTGAGTTTGTATCTCAAAGACATTATAAAGCAGGAAAAAAGACTCACATGTGCAAAAATGTTTGTAGCAGTTTTTTGTGGTGGCAAGAAATTGGATATCGAGAGGATGCCCATTAATTGGGGAATGGCTGAATAAGTCATTGTATATGAATGTAAGGAATACTATTGTTCCTTAAGAAATGAAGAGGAGGCTGATTTCAGAAAAACCTGAAAGATTTAAATGAGCTGATGCTGAGTGAAGTGAGCAAAACCAAGTGAACATCATATGTAGTAACAACAAGAATGTGTGATGATCAATTATAGTAGACTTAGCTCTTCTCACCAATACAGTGATCTTAGATGATTCTAATAGACTTGGAATAGAAAATGCCATCTAAATCTAGAGAAAGAACTATGGAGCGTGAATAGGGATCAAAGCATATTTTTACCCTTTTGTTTTGTTTTTCTTTCTTGTGGTTTTTCCTTTTTGTTTTGATTTTTCTTACACTATATAACTAATAATGAAATATGTTTAAAATGAAGGTATATGTATAACCTATCTGAGATTGCTTGGGAGGAAGAAAAAAATTTGGAACTCAAAATTTTAGAAAAATGACTGTTGAATACTATCTTTACATGCAATCAGAAAAAATAAATATTGAATACAATCTTTAAATGTAATTGGGAAAAATAAAATATTTCTAAGTAGGAAAAATGAATGTTGAAAACTATCTCTACATGTAATTGGAAAAAAAAAGAAAATGCTGTTAAACTAAAAAGTTAAAAAAAGAAAAATATAACAATCATTTATTAAGCATCTACTATGTACAATGTCCTGAGTTCTAGGTATGAAAAGTCAAAAAAACCTCCCACAACACCCAACCAACAAAAAAACCTACACCCAAAATATTAAGTCCTTTTCTTTAGAGGTCAAAGAAGATAATAAATGCATAGTAATTTGTAAATTGTAAATCATTATACAGATGGTGAACTGTTATTATTAGTTTCAGGCTAGGTCCTAGCACATACAAAGAGGATTTCTTCTGCCTAGTTTGGGTGAGGGAATGAGCTTCCTCCCTTAATTCCTTTTATTTGAGTTCAGAATTTTTTAGCCAGCATTACTTTTAAAAAGAAAAGCTTTCAATGCCTTTGTGAAGGTATCTGACATCTGCATCTCAATTTGCTAAGTCATATTGATTCAAATGAAGCTAATTAACTTTAATAAAATATGGAAAGATTCTTAAATGGTGAAATTGAAACTCACAATTCTTCCTTAACTTATATTAACTTCTTTATGGAGAAACTGGTCATAAGGAGTTTCTTGGAGAAGAGAGAAGTCTGTGAGATGTCCTTGTAGAGAGATTTTGGTGTTTCCTATCCCCTTCTCTCCTACTGCAGTAAGGGTTATCCAATCTCCCTGTTGCTGTTTCCTGACAATGCCTTCTCCCTTGCTTGTAGCAGGTACTTATTCTGTTTCTCAATTGATCATTATCACTTTTTTCATAGATAAAATCAGGGAATTAGACTAGATGACCTTTAAAATTCTGTCCATTGAAAATATTATCCTCTATTTTTCTGAGTCTCAGTTTCCTCTTCTGTTAAAAGAGGATAATTTCATATCCTTTACTACCTCACAGAGTTTTAAGGAAGTTGAGTCATTTCAATTATGTCTGTTTCTTTATGACCCATTTAAGGTTTGTTTGTTTGTTTTTTGACAAAGATGCTGCAGTGATTTCACTGTTTCCTTCTCCAGCTTATTTTACAGATGAGGACCTGAGGCAAACAGAGTTAAGTGACTTGCCCAGAGTCACACAGCTAGTAAGTATCTGAAGCTAGATTTGAACTGTCTTGCTGACTCTAGAGCCAGCACTCCATCCACTGCACCACCTAGCTGCTGCTGTAAGGAAGACACTTTGTAAATCAATGCCTGGTAGAAATACAAATTATTAGAATTATTATCTCCCTTCCCACCTTAATAGTTATTTTTTCAACCACACATAAAGTTTTCAATATTTATTTGTACAGATTTTGAGTCCAGAATTTTTCTTCCTCCCTCCTTCCCAAGACAGCAAGCAATCTCATATGTTATACATGTACAAACATATTAAACATATTAAACATTCTAAATTAGTCATATTGTGAAAGAAAAATCAGAATAAAATGAAAAAAAAACATGAGAAAGGAAAAAAAACCTATTGAAAAAGCTTCAATCTGCATTCAGACTCCATGGTTCTTTCTCTGCATATGGACCACATTTTCCATCATAAGTCTTTTGGAATTGTTTTAGATCATTGGATGGCTGAGAAGAATTGTCTGTCATAGGTGATCATCACACAATGTTGCCATTACTATATACAATGTTCTCTTGGTTCTGTTCACTTCTCTCATCAACAATTCATGTAAATTTTTCTAGGCTTTTCTGAAATCTGACTGTTTATATACCACAACGTATTCAGTCATTTTCCAATTGACAGTATTTCCTCAATTTCCAAATCTTTGCTACTACAAAAATAGCTGCCATAAATATATATTTTTCCCCCCTGAGGCTGGGGTTAAGTGACTTGCCCAGGATCACACAGCTAGGAAGTGTTAAGTTTTTGAGACCAGATTTGAACTCGGGTCCTCCTAAATTCAAGGCTGGTGTTCTATCCACTGCCCCACCTAACTGCCCCCATAAATATTTTTTACATAGCATTATTATATATAAGAATATATCCTAAGCTCCTTTCTGATTTTAACATTCTGATTGTATGGTCTAACATTTTGTGTCCTAAGTTCTCTTTTAGTTTTAATATAAGATCATACATCCAGAGCTGAAAAAGACTTCAGAGAACATTTAGTCCAATTTCCTCAATTTGGAGCCGAGGAAACTGAAGCCCAGGGGACTTAAATCATTTCCTTAAGGTCACAGAGAGAATAACTACAGGTTCTAGGTTCTAATAGTCTACAATTTAAACTCTCTTTCCTCTTAAACCACATGATCTATGTCCTAATATTCTAAGCTCTTTTCTAATTTTTATATTCCCTATGCTGTTAAATATTAAGCCCCCCTTCAGCTCTTAAACCCCTGTTATATAGTGGTGTTTGCCTCTTTGTGACCCCATGACTACAGCATGCCTGGTCCTTCTGTTGTTCACTATTTCTCCAAATCTCCCAAGCTCATAGTTGTTTTTATCATGACACTATTTATATACCAGTCATCCCCT
Source organism: Sminthopsis crassicaudata (assembly GCF_048593235.1). Lineage (NCBI taxonomy): Eukaryota > Metazoa > Chordata > Mammalia > Dasyuromorphia > Dasyuridae > Sminthopsis > Sminthopsis crassicaudata. Next base: position 373,064,776 of record NC_133620.1, on the reverse strand, counting down.
TCTCCTTTTGCCTTCAACTTTTCCCAATATCAGGGTCTTTTCCATTGAGTACCATCTTCTCATTATGTGGCCAAAGAATTTGAACTTCAGCTTTGGTATTTGATCTTCCACTGAATAGCCCTAATTAATTTTTTTAAGTATTGACTGCTTTGACCTCCTTTCTGTCAAGGGATTCTCACAAGTCTTCTCCAGCATCACAGTTTGAAAGCTTCGATTCTGTCCGCTTTCCTTATATCTCTCACAGTAATAAATTGCTACTGGAAAAACCATAGCTTTGACTATCCAGATCTTTGTCTTAAACCTTTAAAAACTCTATATTTCAACATTTAACCTCCTTCTATCTTAAAATTCTGTGCTTTAAAATTCTGCTTTTACATTCTAAGCTCACGTAGTTTTAACAAATCTTACATTCTGTGTTCTAACTTTCTATGTTCTAAGCTTCTTTCCAGTTTTAATATTTCATGTTCTAAACTTTCTTCCTGCTCTAATATTTTGTGTCCTATATTTTAATATTCTATGTTCTCTTCTATGATACCATAAAGGCACTTCAGATCTAAAAGTGAGGAAATGCTCCAGGTTACCTCTTTCTGGCAAAGAAGTCTTACCTCTGGGAGGGCTCACAAGCACAGCTGTCCAGCTGTGTTCTTGCAAAAAAAAAACTGCCTTGCAGTGACAGACCAACAGAGAAGTTCTTAAAGCAGTGGTAGGATTAAAGAAGATGGCTCTATTCTGGGATAAAGCCAGTACAGAAAGGGTGCCTTGGAAGCCTAGAAAAATATAATTCTGGAGGTCTGCCATCCTTTGCCAAATGAACATTCATCTTTTGCTCCACTTTAATTAATGTTACATTGATTGATTGTAGAATCGTATGGGAAATTGGAAATAGGAATTGTGTTCTGGGGTGTGGAGCGTGTGTAGGCTGGGCATGTGGGGGTCCAAGTTTTATGAATGGCCCCAGCAGCCTATCTGGCCTTCGTGCATGCCTCAGGCTCCTCATACATCATCTGAGGCGGCTGTTTCTTTAGAAAGCAGCATTAAAGGTGATGCAAATTGTGCCAGTTTTGCAGTTAGAAGACTTAGGTTTGAGCCTCAGCTCTATCACTTAACTATGGCCTTGTGCAAAGCATCCCTCCACTCTAAACCTCAGTTTTCCTCCTCTACAAAATGGGAATAATCATTCTCATCCTACCTATCTCATAGGACTGTTATAAGGAGGCATTTTGTAAATGGTAAAGCATTATTACAAAAATGAATTATGAAAAAAAATTTAAATGAATTATGATTGTTGTGCTTTGTATTCAGGGTCCTTTTCAATTCATCATATCCACAGCATTTGATGAAGGAAAGAATGAGAAACTTGGAATTAGGATACCTGGGTTTGAATCCAGTTCTGATATGAATTATGTGATCATAAGGAAATCACATCACCTCTAAAATTCTGTAAAATAGGTATAGTAACACTTATATTACTTATCTCAAAGGATTTGTAACATCACAGAATGGCAGCCTGGGACCAGGATGGAGCAGCAGGATCCAGGACAAAGTATGATAGTTTTACAATCAGAGGAAGGAAAGCCTTGGTTTCCTCTTCTAAAGTGAAGGGTTTGGGTTGGATGGTTTGCTAATTGAATGTCTTTCTAATTCTAAATCTATTATATTATGGAAGATGCTAAGTGCCAATATCAGGCACTTTGTAAAGATCAGTGAAAATGATACTACCCAAAGCCTTTTCATGTTCAAAACTGGTTCTTTCAGTCTATTTCATTTCCATTGGTTTGTGGTGAGGCAAGATGAGCACAATCCACAGAATCTTAAGAGTTGCAAGTGATGCCAGAGTCCATTAGCTTAACTAAACTTGAAAAAGAAACCCCTGTTACAATATATTCTGTATGTAGTCATACAGTCATTGCTTAAAGACTTCCAAAGCTGGAGACCCAATTACCCCCTTCTGAAGCATCTCATTTTATTGATGGATCATTCTAATTGTTACAAAGTTCAAATTTTACCTCAGACACTTGTCAGCTGTATGAACTTGGACAAGTCACTTAAATCTCTATTTGTCTCAGTTTCCTCAACTGTAAAATGAGAATAATAATAGAACTTTGCTTCCTAGGTTTGTCAGGAAGATCAAAAAAGATAATATTTGTAAAAGTTCTTAGCATTGGAAGAGAGTAGGTGCTAAATAAATACTTACTCTCTTTCCTGATGTCACTTCTCAGGGTCTCTCAAGTTTTTTGGTACCAAGTTTTCTATTCATATACATAGTGCCATTAGATCCTCACAACCACATTGGGAAGCAAGCAGGGAAGGTGCTACTGTCTATATTGAGTGATTTGCCAATGATCACTGAGCTAGCCAGTGGCAGCCCTAGATTGAGACCTTAGATCTTCAGGCTTGTGATCCTGAGGTTTTTCCACTACTCTATGATATTTGAATGAATTTTTGCATGGCACAATTGAATGAACATTGATTTTGGTTTCAGAGGATTTTGGTCCAATAACTTAACTTGTCTTGAGCCTCAGTTTCCTCATGTGTAAAACTAGGCAATTGAAATAGTTAGTTTTTGAGATCTTTTCCAGCTCTGCATCTATGGTCCTGAAAACCTAAGTTTCTCTAAGATAGTGTTCTAGCCTTGGTGATGTACTAGCTGGGAACGGCCATGGCAAGTTATTGCTCTGTAAAGAATGATGAATAGACTGACTTTAGAAAGGCCTGGAAGGATTTACATGAACTGATGCTGAGTGAAACAAGCAGAACCAGGAATACATTGTATACAATACAGCAAGAATGTGTGATGATCAACTATGAAAGATTTGGTTCTTCTCAGTGATTCAGTGATCCAAAGCAATCCCAATAGATTTTGTACAGAAAATGTCATTTACCTCCAGAAAAAGAACTAAGAAGATTGAATGTAAATCAACACATACCATGTTCACTTCTTTTTTAAAAAATCTTTCCCATGGTTTTTATTTTTTGCTCTGATCTTTCTCTCCCAAAAATGATTCATAAAGCAATGTGTATTAAAAATAAATAAATTTACTAGAGAAAAATAAAGTGACTTGTCTAGGTTCACACAACTGGTAAGTGTCAGGTATCCTGACTCTAGAGCCAGTATTCTATCTGCTGTTCCAACTAGCTTCTTCCTCTCTTAATGTCCCTCATTCCTTTATTTCTTTCTCTGATTTGACTAGAGTTAAGGCTATCTGAAGAAGAATAGAGATTGTGGCAGTAGGGTGATGGTTTGGGACTTAGAAGTCTTGAGCTATCCCACCTTCTCCCTTTGTGACCTCACGTAACCTGTACAGGCTATGGTTTCCTCATCTGTTAAAAGAAGAGGTTGGACTAAATGATCAGCTAAGGTCCCATTCAGCTCTAAACCTGTAATCTTTTTTAAAAATTTATTATTATAGCTTTTTATTTACAAGATATATGCATGGGTAATTTTTCAGCATTGACAATTGCAAAATCTTCTGTTCCAACTTTTCCCTCCCTTTCCCCCTCCACCTCCTCCCTCAGATGGCAGATTGACCAATACATGTTAAATATGTTAAAGTATAAGTTAAATACAATATATATATATATATGTATATATATATATACATTAAGGAATCTTAAGGAAGATTTAAAATGCCAAGGTAAATTAATATTTTATTTAGTTGGTGATGAGGAACCATGGCTTTTAATAGGGGCTATGCATTAGGAAAAGTGATACTGATAACCTAGCCCAAAGTATGCACCAAGATCCATTTGCAGGGACTAAAAAAGTGACTTTATCTGTTACCTTAATTTTCTTCATTTTTCTTACAACTAGATGGTACAGTATTTAGAGTATTGAGCTTGGAAGTAGGAAAACTGAATTCAAATCCAGTCTCAGCTACTATGTGACTCTAGACAAGTAATTTAATCTCAATTTGTCTCAGTTTCCCTAAGTATAAAATGGAGAAAATAATAGCACCTATTTCTCAGGGTTGTTATAAGTTTCAAATGAAATAATTTTTGTAAAGTGTCTGGTACCTAAAAGCTATTTTCTTATCTTTCCTTACTCAAATTTGAAATGGTAAGGAGGAGGAGGTTCAGACATCTTACTTTAACTGATTCCTCTCAGTCTCTTAAAAAGATCAATTGGCTAGGTTACACCTCCTACCTCTGGTCTCCTACAGTGCTATATTTGTACCTCACTTACTGCTGGGTTGCAAGCTGCCTTGTACTCTTTGTGGACTTGCCCTACTGAACTGTCAGCTATCTGAGGGCAGGGGCTGCATCTCAGGCATCTTCATATCCCCTCTGAAGCCTAATATAGTTCTTTACTTACAGAAGGTATTCAATAACTGAGAAAGGAAAGAAGGAAGGCATTCTATTATAGATTGTTTGAACTATTATATTTAAGTAAACTCATTGTCTGACTCTTCATAACCCCATTTGGAATTTTCTTGACAGAGATACTAGATTGGTTTGCCATTTTGTTCTGTAACTCACTTTTTCAAATGAGGAAACTGAGGTAAACAGGGTTAAGTGACTTGTCAAGGGTCACAATTCTAGGAGATATCTAAAGCCAAACATCTTCCTGACTCCAGATTCAGCATTCTATCCACTAAACCCCTTAGTTGCCCCAAGGAAACTCACAGGGAGGCTCAGAGATTTCTGATTTTAAGGAGATGGCCTTTAAGACGGCTAAGATTTTGTGATTTGTACTGCCAGTAAAGTGTGGAAATAGCTGTTCTAGTCTCTACTCATCAGTGTGAATGGTACCTCTTAGGTTCTCCTCAATTCAATATTTATCATTTTTTAAAATGGCATAACCTTTTGAATATAGGGCCCATCTATTTGAAGCTTTTGTAATATGGATGGAAGACAGTGGACTAATTATATTTTGAGTTTTCTCAGTTATTCTTCTTGAATATATTGTTCATGTTCTTAAATTTATTAAAAACTCAGTCATTAGAAACTTATTATTTCTAAGTCTTGTTTGTGATTCTACTGATTAAAATTTCTATTTCTTAATTAATACCAAATAGCTTTAGTAATTACAGCTTTATAATATAGTTTTGAAGCAGACAGATGACTCAGTGGATAAAGCACTGGGCCCAGAGGCAAGAGGACCTAAATTCAAATTCAGCCTCAAATAATTTTTACCTGTGTGACTCTGGGCAAGTCACTTAACCCGTCTTTGTCTTAATTTACTTGATAGGGAAATGGCAAATCCCATAGACAGTCCTGGCATGCTATGGTTTATGGAGTCATGAAGAAACAGATATAACTGCACAACAATAATATAGTTTTAGATCTGGTAATAGTGGTCTGCCAACTTTTATTATTTCTTTTTTTATTAGTTTTTTTTTTTTTGCTGAACTTTTGCTTCTTCAAATATATTTTTTATTATTTTGTCTAATTCTATAAAGTAACTCCTTGGTAGTTTAGTACTGTATCATCTCTGTAAGTTAATTTACATAGTATTACTATTTTTTATTAAATCAGGGGAAACCAAGCCACAAACAATGAATTTTAAAATATTTATCTCCTTATATTTCTTTATATTATCTTTAAATATTTGTCTTCTTATATTTCTATAAAGATTATTCTATAATGTTACTTAGATAATTCCTGAGTGTACCTTAGTATGTTAACTCCCAGGTATTTTATGCATTTTGTTGTTATTTTGAATGCATTATCTATTTCATTGTTTCTTCTTGTTTAAAAAAATAATAATGTATGGAAATATTGCTATTTTAATCTCAATGTTTGCATTGATTTGCTGGAGTTTTATAAAGAATTCTCTCCTCCTCCTTCTTCTTTTCTTTCTCCTCCTCCTCTTCCTCCTCCTTGTCCTTGACCTCTTCCTCCTTTATGATTGTTAACTTCTTTGACTTAGGAAATATCAGATGAGCAAGCCCTGTTTCCCAACACAGATTGACACATGCTCTATTAGTTGCCTGGGCAGAGAGAGATTGGATTAACTCAAATGGTCAAAAGGTTAATAGTCAAAAGTCCAACTTGGACTTAAACTCAGGTATTGCCTATTCAGAGGCCAGCTCTCTATCCTCCATTACATGCTTCCTATCATTTGCAAATAGGAATAATTTTGTCTTTTCCTTGATGCTATTTGTAGCTTTAATTTCTTTCTGCTGTTTTATTGGTATAGCTGGTATTTTTATAATATGCTTAAAGTTCTTTCCAAACCCTAAAATACTATATAAATGTCAGCTATGATAATAATATCAAATGATAATGGGGTTATCCTTGCTTTATCCTTATACTGACAGGGAAAGATTCCAGTGTTTCTCTATTGCAAAGAACCCTAGCTCTTGGTTTAGATATGTACTTTAAAAATTATCTTTATTTATTATTTATTTATTTTAAACATTCTTTAATGTTGAGTTCCAAATTCCCTCCCTCCTACCCTCTCCACCCACTGAGAAGGCAAGCAATATGATATCAATTATACATGTGAAAAAATGCAAAACATATTTTCCATATTGGCCATATTTCCTAAAAAAGCAAGAAAAATAAAGTGAGAAAATTATATCTCAATTTGCACTCAGAGTTCATCAGTTCTTTCTCAGGAGGTAGATAGCATTAAGGAGAGGCCCTTCCTCTCATACATTCCATACCAACACTTGTTAGGATTTTTAGCATAAATTAATATTACATTTTATTAAAATCTTCTGTATTTATTGCTGTAACCGTGGTTTTTTAAAAATTTATATGATTAATCACAGGTTGTTTTTTAACACTAGACCACACTAGCATCTCTCATAGAAATCCAATTTGTCCATAATGAATATTTTTTCATGTTTCTGGAGTTTTAGCTAACAATTTTTGCCTTAATAGTCATGAAATTGGTCTATTGTGTTTCTCTATTTTATTCCTCCTTCATTGGGTATCAGGATCATATTTGTCTCATAAAAGAAGTTTGGAAAAGTGTCTTCTTTATTACTGTAGTATACAATAGACATCAATTGTTTTTAAGTATTTGATAGAATTCACTTATCAATCATTCTACACTAGTATTTCTTTCCTTTGGTATTTGATGTGACTTGACTTCTTTTGTTGAATGGGGTTCAGTTAAAGCTCCTTTTCTTGGTTAGTTCATATGAGTATTTTATATTTTTATAGATAATTACCCACTTCAATTCTAGCTTTGTTGGCATATAAATGTATATGGCAGTTTCTAATAATTCTCTTTATTTCCTCCTTATTTAAATTTAGTTTGTTCATAATTGATTTCTTGCCTGCCCCTACCCCATCTTAATTAAGTTAGTTAATGACTTATAGATTTTTAAAAATCTAGTTCTGTTTTATTTATCAGTTCTATAGTTCCTTTGTTTTCAATTTAATCAATTTTTTCTGCCAGTTTTCCAGATTTTTTCTTTTATGATTATTTTGCTACATATTTTTAAAAGCTGAACTCAATTGCTAATTTATCCCCCCTAACAACCCAGATTTCTTCCCAGTCAAGAATAGCTTTCCCTTTCAGTCTTTCCTTGGCACTTTGTTCTCTACATTTCTGGGGACACTTATCACATTGTGTTATGTATTATTATAATTATCTGTGTCTGTTTTATTCTCATAAGAGAGTATAAATTTCAAGACAGTAAGGGCCTTACTTTACCTAGACTTCATGCCTTTACATATACAAGGGCCTTAATAACAAAGGATAGGATTTACATTCTATTCGATGTTTTAGAAAGCAATAAAGGATCTTTCTGTACTTTGGGATACTCACCAAGCTATAAACATCAATCCAGTGGAATATACCCACAGAAACTTGGAGACTTGATTTCCCTACTTATTTGAAGTCTCCATAGAATTATTGTTGGAAAGGTTTTTTTTTGTTAACCATTTTTGGGACAAAGATCTTCTTGAGATGAAGCAGTGGAATATGAAGTAGATCAGGATTCCAAAGACCTGGATTCTGGGTTCAGATGTAAAGCTCTGATCCTATGATCAGCAAACCATCAAAATGAAAGGATTCTGTGAGCCTATTCCATCAGTTTTTAAAGCAGCCTATATTCTCTAGTCTTAAAATGGGGAAGATGAAATGAGATGATGTATGTAAAGTGCTTTGCAAACCTTAGTGTTCTAAAAATGTCAGTCATCTTACAAAACATTAGACTTTTAAAGAAAATAATGTCAGGAAAACTTAGTGGATTCAAGAGTAAAGGGTAATTACTATGATTTGGGATGGGGCGGGTAATATTTAAGCTGAGAATAAGGAGTAAATATTCTCTTAGAAATAGTAATTGTCAGGGGCAGTTAGATGGCACAGTGGATAGAACACCAGCTCTGAAGTCAGGAGGACCTGAATTCAAATTTGCACTGAGATACTTAATACTTATTAGCTGTATGACCCTAGGCAAGTCACTCAATTCTAATTGCCTCATCAAAAATATATAAAAGAAAATAAAAAAAAATAGGAATTGTTTTTCATCTCTCTTGAAGATTGGCCAGCAGGACATATGTTCATTCATTCAGCAGACATTTATTAATAGAATGGAATGAACTTATAGGTAGAAGACCTAGATTCAAAGCTCAACTCAATCTTTCCACATCTGTAAAATGAGGTTGATAATAGCCTCACAGATAGATGGGAGGTAATAATAGATAGGGTACTATGTTTGGAGTCAGGAAGATATGAATTAAATATGGCCCCAGACACTTAGCTGTATAACCCTAGGTAAGTTATTTACCTCAGTTCCTCATCTATAAAATGGTGACACCCTAGAAATGGCATATAACTCCAATATCTTTGCCAAGAAAATTCCATGGAAGAATTCCATTAGGTCATGGAGAGTCAGATGTTAATGAACAACTTAATATAAATATCTAGCTCTGTGACCATGGATAAGACCCATCACCTTTTTGAGCCTCAGCTTCCTCTTTTCTAAGTCAGGAAACTAATATTTGGATGATCTACTTCTCAGGGCTATTGTAATAAAATGTAAATTTGGAAATTGCTACTTTTATAAATGTAAGCCATAATTAATATGGCGTAGGTACTGTTAAAGATAGAAAGATGAGTAAGGTATAGTTCTTGACCAAGAACTAAGAGTTTAGTGGGGAAGACATATATAAATAAGAGTGAGCTTGGGCATTATGTGATGAATCTTAATCTTCTTTCAAAGTACAAAATTAATGGCACCTCCTCTATGAAGCCTTCCCTGATTCCTCCCATTCCTTGGAAATTGTCTTTCCATTGATATCAGAGCATTGTATTAATTTATTCTTTCTTTCTCCTAGATTGTAGGCACCTTGAAGCAACAAGTTCTTCCTATATGCTAGACACTGGGCTCAGTGGTAGGGGTAAGTTCTGGGGCTAAGTGACTCCTTCCCCAATTGGAATCCTCAGGGGGAACTCACCAGTGGAAGAAGGAAGAAAGGGACTAGCATAATACAAAGATGTTCCACGGGTTGATGGATGTGCATGGGTGAAGATGCACTATGGGAGACTCCAGGGTGAGGCGCTAGCAAGGACATGGCATGAATGTTCTGAAAGCCAAAAGCACCATTGGGAGAGAGAAACTCCTCTCTCAAGGGCAGGACCTATCTCATTTATCTCTGGTCTCTCTCATGGTTGAGCACAGAACTGGTTCTTGATAAATGTTCTCTGAATTCGAATTTCTTCATAGAATTCTATAAGAGAGACAACCAAGTGCTGTCAGAAACTGGAGAAGGAGGGAAGAATGTTTGACTGGAGGGGTCGGGATTGGTTTTATGAAGGAGGTAGTGTTGGATCTGGGCCTTGAAGGACATATGGAATTTGTCAAGTGAAAATGCCAAAGCTGACAATCTTTTTTCAGTTCTTATCCTTCTTGATCTAACTACTATTGACTACTCTCTCCTCTGGGATACTCTCACCCATTGGAATTTTGGGACACTATTCCCTCCTGGCTTTTCTAGCTCTTTGCTGTCACAATCCTTATTCTACCCCTTAATGGTGTGCATTCCCCAAGGTTCTGTCTTCTCTTTTTGCATGCTCTTTCTCTCTCAATGATTTCGTCAGCTCCTATGGGTTTAATTATTGTTTTTTGTGCTGAAGACTCAAAGATCTCTCCCAGGCTTCAGTCTCCCATCACCAATTGTCTATTGAACATTTCGAAAAGATGTCTAAGAGACATCTCAAACACCATATGTCCAGAATAGAGCTCATTATCTTTCCTCACAAATCCTCCTCTCTTCCAAATTTCTCTATTTCTGTCAAAGACACCACCATTCTTGTAATTTCACAGATTTGTAACCTTGGAGCTATCCATGACTTGCCTCTCTCCCTTACCCCACATATCTAATCAATTGCCAAATCTTGTTTCTATCTCTCACATCCAACCCTTTCTCTCTATTTACAGAGCTGCCATCGAGTTTAGGCTCCCATCACTTCTCCCTATTACTGCAACAGCCTCCTAATTGGTCTCCCTGCCTCAAGTCCCTCCCTCCCCCACTCCATCTTCCATTCTGCTGCCAAAGCAATTTTCCTTACAAGCCAGACCGTGATATTCCCCTATTCAAAAAACTTTTTTTTTTGTTATTGTTCAGTCACTCTTCAATCATGTCCTACTCTTCATGACCTCTTCTTAGCAACAACATTGGAGTGGTTTACCATTTTCTTCTCCAATTCATCTGATGGATGAGGCAACTGAGGCAAATAGAGGACTTTTCTAAAGTCACAGTTAGTAAGTGTCTAAGGCCAGATTTGAACTCATGAAAATTAGTCTTCCTGATTCTAGACTTGGTACTCTGGACATTATGGCATCATTCAGTAAACTCATTCAAAAAACTCTACTAGCCCTCTATTGCCTCTAGACTAAAACATAAACTCCTCTATTTAATTCTTAAAGTCCTTCCTAAATGATCACAATTTCTCTTTGTACATTACCCCCCCCATACTTGGCAAACCAGTCATACTTCCATTCTCTCTGTTTCTTATAATCTTTGTGGCTTTGAACTGGTCATCTCTCATTCCTGAAATGTCCTCCCTTCTCTCGATGGTACAGTAGATAGAGCAGTGGCTCTTGAACCAGGAAGATCAGACACTTACCAGCTGTATGACCTTGGAGAATCTCTTAACTTGTTTATCTCAGTCTCCTCAACTATAAAATGGGGAGGATAATAATAATGTGGTGTTGTTGTGAGGATCAAATGAGATAATGTTGTAAAGCACAATACCTGGTACATAGTAGGTGCATTATAAATGTTATTATTATGATTGTTGTTATGTCTTCCCAACAGCTAGTAACATGTCTCCCTAAATACTTTGTATTTATTTGTATTCGTTCTGCATATATTTATAATTGTATTTATTTCTCCTTGCTTACAATGTAAATGCCTCAGAAGTAGGAATTCCACTAGAGCAGGGACTGGTTTTTTTGTTTGTTTTTGTTTTGTTGGGGAGTTTTTTGCCTTTTTTTTTGTAATCCCATTTCTTAGTATTGTTTTTGGTATATGGGAGGTATTTAAATAAATGCTTATTGCCTTTTTTACTCAGCATGTAAATGTAGTGCCTGGAACATAGTTGATACTTAATAAATGCTTATTGATTGATTGATTGAAATGGAAGTGAGCCATGCTTATAGTCATCATTATCATCATTGTCATCACAATCATATTTGATATGATTGATATATTCTTTAAAGTTTTCAAAGCATCTTATATCTTCTTTCTCCCTCAAATCTGAGAGCTGTCTAGTAAAATAGTTACTTTTTTTTTTTTTTTTTTTTTTTACAGATAACAGATTTTACAGATAAAGAAAAGGTAAATAAAGGATCAACTAGATGGCATAGTAGGTAAAGCACTGTATATGGAATTAGGAAGACTTGAGTTCAAATGTAGCCTTGAATATATCTAGATATAGCACCCTGGGCAAGTTATTTCACCCTGTTTGCCTCAGTTTCCTTATCTGTAAAATGAGCTGGAAAGGAAAATGGTAAACCACTCCAGTGTCTTTGCCAAGAAAACCCCACATCAGTTTATGAAGAGCTGGACACAACAAAATAAAAGGATCAGTCAGGGAAGGGGAAGAGTCTATTTAGCAGATGGTGAGCTGCTCAATTTGACAGGAGCATGAGATGCATGAACCAAAACAAGAATAAGCATTTATTAGATACCAATGATATACAAGAGCCTTCATTAGGAGACTAGAGACATACAGACAAAACCCAAAGGATCCCTTCTATCAAAGAACTTGTTTAATGTAGGAGAAAGCAACACAGATAAATAAATACAAAGTAATTGAGATGAAGTGGAACCACGTTAAGACTTCTGGATTTAGAGTTAGAGGGCCTGGGTTTTAATTTTAACTCTGTCACCAGCAGTGTAACCTGTAACAAACCAACTCATCTTTCTGAGTTTCTGTTTCCTTGTCTGTAAAATGGGACATTTAGACTGAATGATCTTTAACTTCTCTTCCACATCAAATTCTATGTTCTTAATTTTAGTAAAAGAGAATAGTAAGAAATAAGGTTGGAAAATAGTTGGAATCAGGTCACATTAGGCCTGTAATGTCAGGATAAGATTTTTTTTAACAGGAATTTAAGACAAAACCAGAAAGAGTGAGGTTGAATATCAGGAAAAAGTCCTTAATGGTGAGGGTCATCAAACACTAAAATGAATTCCCTGGCTCTAGTAAAAAAGAAACTTAAAGATACTCTAGTTTACCCCTCTCCCCCTTATTTTACAAATGGGCACATTGAGGCCCAAAGGGATAAAATGATTTTTTTCAAGGTCAGAGAGGTAATAAGTAGCAGGGTAGCAGTTTTGAAGCCAGCACCTTGGATTCCAATCCTGTGTCCATTTGTTTTGCTGATTTCCTGATCCTCAAAAATTGGGAGTTCTAGGAGAGACCAAAACTGTGGAGATTGTGGGGTTTTCTTCCCTAAGGAATCTTTCTTTTCGGGAGGCAAGTGACTTTTTCAGGGCCACACAGCTAATAAGTGTTAAGTGTCTAGTGTCTGAGGTTAGATTTGAATTCAGATTCTCCTGACTTCAGGATTGATGCTCTGTCCACTGTGCCATCTAGCTGCTCCTCCCTAGGGAAATCTTGGAGCATAAGGAAGGGACTCATTATATGTGACTTTGTGGCTCAATGGATTAAGTGGTGGGTTTAGAGTTCAAATCCAACCTTAAATACTTACTAACAGTTATATGATCCTGGATAAAACATTTAACCATGTTTGCCTCAGTTTCCTCATCTGTAAAATGAACTGAGGAAAAAAACTGCCTTAGCATCTCTGCCAAGAAAACCCCAAATGGGTCCCAAAAAGTTACATACAATTGAACAACATTAGATAAAATTTTGTCTCAAGACAAGGGAAAAGATTTTCTTTCTGTCCTTAGATTTCTGTGGGTTCCATGATCTCACCAAAAGAACATGGAGCCCCTGTGTATTAAAATTTGTGGTCCTTATTTTTCTACCTTGAGCTCCTGCAGTACAGGGAGGCACAATTATTTCTGCCTTGAGATACTTGACTCCTGATCAAAATTAACAAGAATCTTAGGTTTTAAAGACTTGCTCTTCTGTGATTGTTCTAAACCAAGCAAAGCACCTAAAAATACACTGTTCTAGAAGCAGCCTCGGGGACTTAACTTCTCCCCAAGGCAGGGAGTTTGCATCCTTTTTATTGTAGGATTAGATCTTGCAGCTTCTTTGAGAGGGTGGAAAGCTGCTGCAGCGCATCTCAGGAAGTACACAGAGCAAAGCAGGTTCTTGTTGTCTCCAAGGCCTGGCGACTGTGCACTCTGCCGGTGGTGGCAGCAGCAGCAGCAGCAGCAGCAGCAGCAGCAGCAGCAGCAGCAGCAGGGATGACATCATCCAGAATTGTCATGTGGATTTTACAGCTTGAAGTAGGCTCCAAAGGTACAAAGACGTTTGCTAGAATCAAGAAGCAGAGGAGAAAGTGTTCTGCAAATTAGTTCGCAAAAGAACTGTTCTCTTAAATCCTTATCCTTCTGGGACTAACTAGTTACTCCCCATTTCTCTTGTACCATTGCTCACCATTTGGAGGAGATTGAAAATTCCCATGTTAATAAAGTCCCCCTTTTCTCCCAGCTTGGCTGATCTCAAATCAGCTTCAATCAAACTCATTTTCCTGTTTTCTGTTGTAATAAAAAGAGCACCGACTATGAATTCTGGCAAGTCCATTTGTCTCTCTGAGCCTCAGTTTCTTTAGTTGAAAAACAGGTCTATTAATTAATTTCCCCCTTTATATGGTCCTTTGCAGTTTCCCCAAGGTTTTCCATAGGAAAACACTGAAAAGTAGATTAGACAGGTACTTAAAAGCTCCATTTTACAGATGAGAAAACCAAGGCTTAAGGTGGTTAAGTGTCTCATCATACAACTAGAATGCTAATAGGGTGAAGATTCTGGATTGGGTCAAGGAGAAGACGTCCTGTGGATTCACAAGTCCAGCAATCCCATACTTTTGGAGGGGAAGAAGAGGACAGAGAAAAAGATTCACAGAGAAAAGAAACCTCCTCCCAGAGAAGGATTACAACTGAGAGACAACAGAACATTACATTTTGGCTCTCTGCCAAATTTATGTGCAGTGACCAGTCTGTCTCTAGAGGTTAGTCACACCTATTTTATTGACCTCATGGGATTGTTGTTAGTCAAATAAGAGAATACAAATTAGATGCTTCATAATTATCAATTCTTTTATAGATAGTAGAGTGGAAATAGCAGTGAGATAAGGAGACTTGGATTTGAACCCTAGGTTTGCTACTAACTGGCTGTGTGACTATCATCAATTGACAACCTCTCCGAGCCTCAGTTTTCCCCACTCATAAAATGGGGAAAAATAATACTTGAACTATCTGTCCCAAGGGACTGTTTTGAAGAAGCATTTTTATAAACCTTCATGTGCTATAGAAATAGAAATTATTATGATTATTTTAATTCCTTTCCACCTTCCAAGATAAACATTCACTGACTGAGCGACATATGCTTATTTGTATGTAAAGCCCTTATTTTGACCTGGTGCATTAACACAGTAGTGGCATTCAAGAAAGAAGGATGAGGGGGAAAAATAACTCTTTAGAGCAGAGAATATTCTGATCTGAGTGTTCTTTGGAGAGAAGTGTGGTTTTCAACACTGCAGTAATATTCTGACATACAGGGAGTCATTGGCAGCCTGTCTCAGTTCTTGCCCTCTGTCTCCTTTTGTCTAGGGCACAGGGTCCAGAGATGGTAGTTCGATCAATCAGTTCCTTATGTTACAGATGAGGAAGCTGACATCTATGAAGGTTTTCCCCATGCCTCTTCCCCATCATATTCACATCTATATTCACATTTCTCTTCTTCCATAGAGCCTTCTCTTATATAAAGAACAAATAGTTCATATACCCAAAGGGCTATAAAACTGTGTACCCTTTGATCCAGTTACCAGGTCTCTATCCTAAAGAGAGCATAAAAAATGGAAAATCTATTTGTACAAAATATATCTATAACAGCTCTTTTATATGATGGCCAAGAATTGGAAATTGTTGAGAGGCCCATTAATTGGGAAATGGCTGAACAATTTGTGGTATACAAATGTAATGGAACACTATTGTGCTATAAGAAATAATGAGCAGGTAGATTTCAGAAAAGCCTGGAAAGGTGTGCATGAATATCTGATACAGTGAAGGGTGCAGAACCAGGAAAACATTGTACATAGTAACTGCGACATTGTTACCATGATCAGCCTTGATAGACTCAGCTCTCCTCATCAATACACTGATCCAAGACAATTTCAAAAGACTCCTGAGAAAAATTGCTATCCACATTCAGAGAAAGAACTATGGAATCTGAATGAAAATCAAAGCATGCTATTTTCATTTTGGGGGGGTGTTTTTATTTTTTGTATTTTTTCCCTTTTGTTCTAATTCCTCTTTCACAACATGACTAATGAGTAAATATGTTTAATATGCTTGTGCAAGTATTACCTAAATTAGATTGCTTGCCATCTTGGAGAGGGGAGAGGGGGAGGGAACAAAAAATTGAAACTCAAAATCTTGTAAAAGTGCATGTCAAAAACTATCTTTACATGTAATTGGAAAAATAAAATACTGTTAAGTGTGTGCGTGTGAGAAAGCCAGTTGCCATATTCACTGTTTGATAAATGCTATAGCTGTGGCTTAGTATCCAACCCAGGGTCACACAACTGGAAGGTGTCTGAGGTCATATTTGAACTCAAGAAGATGAGTGTTGCTAACTTCGGTGCACTATGGTGCTACCTAGCTACCATCAGATGGCATTTGAGCTGAGTTCTGAAAGAAAACCAGAGATTCTAAGAGGCTGAGGAAAAAATTTGTCAGGCATGGGGGATAGCCTACATAAAGGTATGGAGTGAAGGTGGGAAATGAGAGGAACAGCAGGTAGGGCTAGTTGGTAGAGTACATAGAGGGGAAAAAACCTTCTAAGAAGACTATGAAGGGCTGAGATGGTGTTGTATACCTGTATACCCTACTATGGGAGACAGTGAATTTCTTGGATTGTTTAAGTTTAATATTTCTGAGCGCCACATTAACTTGGGAACAATATAGGGAACCTTTCCGAGTGAAAGGCTATGAGGCTGCCTAAAGAACTGATCCAAATTAGAAATGGAGAAGGTCAAAGGTCCCATATTGTGAATTCCAACAGTAAGATTGGGTTGGTGAATGAAAGAAAGAGAGGAAGGGAGGGAAAGAAAGAAGGAATGAAGAAAAGTAAGAAAGAAAGAAAAGAAAGAAGAAAAAGAAAGGAAGAAGGAAGGAAGAAAAGGGAGAAAGAAAGGAAAAATAAAGGAACAGAAAAGAAAAAAGATGAGTATAACTGTAAGGATTAGGTTATGAAGAGTTTAAATTCTAAATTTTATATTTGATCTTGGAAATAATAGAGGATCACTGGAAAATGAATGGTGGTTTGGGGAATGGCATAGGACTATAGTTTAGAAAAAATAATTTTGATAGCTGGATGAAAGATTGGAATGGAGAGAGACTTGAGGCAGGGAGACTAATTAGAAGGCTATTCTCAAATTCTAGGGGATAGGTTATGAAGGTCTGATCTTAGGTAGAGTCTATAAGGAAAACAAAAGATGAGTAGATAGAAATGATCATTTTGGGAAACTGATTGGATGTATGGAATAAGTGAAAGTGAACAGGTTGGATGCATCTTCCCATATTTTTCTGAGTTTTTCATTTCACAATTTCTTACTGGGCCAGCAATTATTTGTTACATTTATAAAACAAATTTGCTCATCTATCCCCTAATTAACAGACCTCTATTTTGTTTCTAGTTCTTTACTAGAACTATTATTTACTAGTACTATTTTAATGTATATGAAACCCTTATTTCTATCTTTGACCTCCTTGGGACTTAAGTCTAGCAGTGAGATCTTTGAGTTGAAAGAAAAGTTTAGTTACTTTTTTAGCATAATTTTATGTTGATTCTCTGAAGTATTGGACCAATTAATAGGTCTGCCATTAGTTTATTTGTATTCTTGCTTTTCTGTAGTCACTCAAACATTGGCTGTTTCCCTCTTGTGCCATTTTTGCTAATCTATTGATTTTTCCCACTGAGGCAATTGGGAATTAAGTGACTTGTCCAGGATCACACAGCTAGGCTGTATTAAGTGTCTGAGGCTGGATTTGAACTCAGGTCCTCCTGACTTCAGCCACCTAGCTGCCCCCAATCTATTGATTGTGAGGTGAAACTTGAGTTGTTTTGATTGGCATTTTTCTTATCATAGTATTTTTTGAGCATTTTCTCATAGGTTGGTGATCACATATGCTTCTTCTTTTTAAAACTGTCCCTAGCCTTTGACCACTATCTATTAGGGAGTGGTTCTTAGTATTATAATTTATGTCAGTCTCATATATAACCTTACTCCCACCCTCCCAATGCATTCAAAATACTCCAACTTAGACTGATAGGTTGAGTTTCAAGAGGGAGACTGACTTACTATTCAAGGTTATAGAGTAATCCTGAGGGGCTGGATTTCTAGTATTTTTATTAGAGGGCTTCTTTCACCTTCTCACTAATAATGGGGGGAGAAGGGAATAAAAAAGAAAGTTATATAACATATACATGTATGTGTATATGTATGTATATATAATACATGTTATATATTATATATAAAAGGAATAGCAAGTTGTACACAATAGATTTGCAGTTTTATGTTCAATCATCTTTTTTTCTATTCTATATTATAGAAATGTTTGAATTTAAGGAAAGTTCAGAATAAAATAAAATAAGAAAACAAAAAATAAATTATCAGTCAGTAGTCACAATTAACTTTTAGCAAAGATATTTAATAAGATGATCTAGTAAGAGTTGCAACATTCCTCCCAAGCTAGAACCACATTCACTCCTTGAGCACACAAGGTCCCTATGGAGAGTGGGCTCAAATTTAAAGTACTAGTGCACATATGTAGAGAATATACTTGGCAAAGAGGGGCCTTACAAGTCCTATAACTAGAAGTATTTTTCTTCTTTTGTGAAATCCCCTTGAAGTTCCCCTTAGGAGCAATTTCCTGTTGGGCTCTAAAGCTCAATGCCTTTCTAGAGTTCATATCTGTCATTCTCTCCAGCATGAGGGCTCTCATTGTCTAAAGCAACTTTCCTTTTTAGGTAGCCACGGTTCTGTGCCTGTGTCTGTCTATAATATGACTCTAGTTTGATGTTTTGTTTCTTTTTGACCATTCATTCCAAAATCAAGGTCAATGATGGTGGGGAAGCTGGAAGAAAGAATAAGCTGGAGTGGAACAGTGAATAGAGATCTGGAACTGGAACGGGGAAGACCAAATCTACCCCACACACTTACTTGAAGCTGGACAAATTACTTAATCTTGGTTTGCCCCAGTTTCCTCAATTGTAAAAGCAAATAATAATAGCACCTACCTCTCAGGGTTGTTTTGAGGATCAAATGAAATAATAATTGTAGAGAATTTAGCACGAGGCTTGTATTAAGAGCTCTATAAAGTCAGCTATTTTATTTATGACTATCTTTGGGCTCACCCCTTTCCCTTGCTGCTCTGTGGTACAGGTTCAAGGGGCTGACTCTTCAGGGCACTCTCAAGCTTGAAATTCTCCGTTACTGGATTGGCTTGTTCAAAACTGAGCCACTGTTAGACTAACTGTTCACAGCCCAAGAAATGTGACTTAGTCTTCTCAACCAGTCACCAGATGTGTCGCCTATGGCATTTTCTGTCTTTTGTTCAGTGGTGGACTGGAGCTGGTTCATATAGGCTTGCAAGAACCAGTTTTAAATTCTCAATGTGGATGCCTTGGAAATCAGCAAATGCTCCAAATCAGGGCTTGATTTATTGTTTTGTTGATTGTCTGGACTTAAGAATGTGATTGAAAAAATGTTTATAATGCAGATTAAATTTAAAAGTGTGTGATGGGTACAGTTTTCCCCCTAGATAGCTGGTTAATAAACATTTTGCCAGCACACACCTGGAAATTAACCAAAGAGAAAGTGGGAATCAGCAATTTAGTGAATTGAGGCCTGGCTTTTGTATTTCCTATCTGAGGGTCCTAAGATAAGTCATTTCACTTGATTGGACTGTTTCTTCATCAGTAGAATTATAGTATATTAGCATTTTAGAGCTAGAAGGAAGATAATCTGGTAATCAATAGTCAATAAACATTTATTAAGTGTCTATTATGTATCAGGTCCTGTATTAAATGATAAATCTGAAGAAGAGAAACAGACAGACAGTCAGAGAAAGAGAGACAGAGACAGTGAAAGACAGAGAGAGCGAGAACAGAGAAAGAGAGGGAGAGAGATAGAGAACAACAGAGAGAGAGAGAAAGAGTAAGAGTAAGAGACAGACAGACAGACAGTCAGAGACACTGCTCTCAAGGAACTTACAATCTGATGGTAAAGTGGAAGAACTCTTTTACAAAACTTACCTCATTTTATCCTCACAACAATTGTGGAAAATAGTTGCTATTATCACTCCTATTTTATAAATGAAGAAACAGACAAATAGAGGTTAAACAACTACCCAGGATTACATATCTTGTAAGTGTCTGAAGGCCACATTTGAACTCAAGTTTTTCTAACTCTGGGTTCAGCAAAACTTCCTAATAATTATCCCAAAATGGCATGATCCGCCTCAAGTGGTGGGGGGCTCAGTCAGCAAAGGTCAGCAAAGATTTTTGCTCATGTATAGGTTAAACTAGACAGCATCTTAGGTTACTCCCAACTCTTGCAATTCTAAAATTTTGTGATCATTTATCTGTGAAATGAAAGTGATTGAGTTAGATGATTTTTAATATCCTTTCCCACTCTAACTTTCTGTTAATCTATGACCTAATAGATCAGCTAGTCCAACCCTCTCATTTGAAGATATGGAAATAAAAGGACCAGAAAGGGAAATGGTCTTCTGTGAGGTCACACAGCAACTTGTAGGTAATGAGGCAGGGTTGGTTTCAGACTGACTCTGTTCTAAAGCACTCTGATTTTGTGCTGTGATTCACCATTTTGCATAATAGTATATTAGCATTCATACTAACAGCATCACCATCATTATTAAAATAACCAGAAGCTGATCCATGTCAATATTGAGAGAATTGGAGAACAGCATTCATCACTCCCATTTAAAATAAAGCCTCCGAACTGCTTGATGCTTGTGTGGACCCATCTCTTCATGCACTACTTTTTGAACCTGTGATGAGAAACATTTAGTGGCTCTTCCCTCTCATCCTTAGTGCTACCTGGTTTCCTGTTGTTTCTAATTGACAGATTCAGGTTGCTGAAGGTCTGGGCTGGGCTCAGCTGGCTTGGTGCCTTTTAATTCTGAGCAGAAAGATTCAGCAAAGACTTAGCCAGTCCTAACATGGCCTGACCATAGGTTTGGAAGCCAAGCAAGCTGAGCTGGAACTGACCCAGAGTGATGAAAGAATGATATTTGCCTGGGATGGAGCCTGAAATGGACTCATAGACAGCAAGAAGGGTGCGAGGTCAAGACTGCAGCTTGTCATCTCCAGCCGGAGAAAAGGTGGATGCTACTGCATTAGACAGGCTGGGCCAACCAGCACAAGCGGGCTGGATCAGTGCCAGGGGAACTGGGCAAAGTTAACCCTCCAAAGTTGGAGACCATCCAAGGATCTGTGTGTGCTCATGAGAGTGAATAGGACTCTCAATTTTTTTTTAACATTTTGTTTTATAATGAAAAGAATCTGCAGATGGACTACTTGAGGGCATTACTGAGGTGCCATTTGCTTTTCTCTATACATGTTCCAGTAGGAGGCAGCGTGTTGCTGTGAGATGCTCAGAACTGGGTGTGAGTCCCCGTCATCTAGTAGCCCTGTGATGACGAGCCAACCACTGCTCCAATCTGAGTCTCATTTTCTTCATTTGTAAAATCAGGATGATACTTTCTTTTTTTTTTCTCTCAACACTAATTCTTTTTTATTTAATTAGTTAAATTAAATTTATTTTTGTATCTATATTTGCTTTTTAAATATACATTTCTTTATGAATCATATTGGGAAAGAAAAATCAAAACAAAAGGGAAAAACTATGACAATGATATTTCACAGGGCTTCTATGAGATAAGCATTTTATAAGTTGTAAAGCATAATATCAATATGAGCTGTTATTATTACTCTTTAATAGAAATCCTTAACTCCACTCAAGCCTATTTCCTCACTGCTGTGTCCACTGCTTCCTGGGCCATCTCCAGTAAAAAACTTACTTGTCTTGTCAGTGGATTTCAATGACTCTGGAACAGAGAATGAGGTTTATGACTTTGTGCAGCTCTACTTCACTTAAATCCAATTCATGTGCAAATCAAGACGTTATCCCATGACATCACTGGTCCTTTGAAAATGAAAGACCCACACATCTACATTTCCTTACTATCCTTGGAACATACTTTGTATTTCCCATCTTCCATCTTTTCTCCATTCTGGTCCCTATTTGGAATGTCATCTTTTTCCATTGTCCCATTCTCCAATTCTCCACCTAATTTATCTAGATCCTACCCGGAGGGGAGGGGAACATATCCAAATAATAATAATAATAACAACAATTAACATTTATAGAACATTTATTGTGTGCCAGGCACTGTGCTAAGTACTTTGCAATGTTTTATTTCAGTTGATCCTTATGACAACTCTATGGATGTAGGTGCTATTATCATCCTCATTTGACAGAGGTGACAGTGAGTGGCTGGATTTGAACTCAGAATCTGAACGACTCCAGGTTTAGCTTTCTATCCACTGTACTACTACCTGCCCTAAATCCTAATATATCCTAATGTATCCAAATATTACCTGGCCTTAAGGGAAACTTTTCTTTTCTTTTCTTTTCTTTCTTTTTTTTGCTGGAGGCAATAAGGTTTAAGTGACTTGCCTAGCATCATAGTTAGTAGGCATCTGAGGTTGGATTTGAACTCAGGTTCTCCTGACTCCACAGCTGGTGCTCTCTCTACTGCATCATCTAGCTGCCCTTCTCAAGAGCATAGAGGCTCAATCATTATTCTGAGGCCTGACTTGGGGTATGGTCCCATCTTTTTTTGTGAAGTGGTTCCTGACACCTCTAACAGTAATCTCTTTCCTCTGTGCTTCTGTGATTTACCTCCATCTTTATCTTACTTATGGTCCTCCTACTGCATCCATGACACTCAGGTCTTCCTAAGTCTAGTTCTAGAATTCTATCCACTGCTACACCAGCTGCCTCTTGATGCCATTATTATGTGCGTTTTATAGCTGGTATAGACATTTAAATCTGCTTGTACTGAACAGAATTGAGTAAATATAACAAGGTACAAGTAGTTAAGCTTTGTGTGGGTTCAAAGACTGGACCAGAAATAAAATGGGGAAGCCTGGTATTTAATAGGAAAAAAAAAGCTCAGTTTGGATTTGTAGACCTGGATTTGAATCCTGCCTCTGTAGTTCACTATTTCTGTGACCTTATACATGGCACCTTTACCCAGTTTTCTCATCTATTATAAAGGTTGTTGTACCTGGTGGTCTCTAAGCTCTGTTCTAGGTCTCAAATTATGACCCTAGAATCACTGAACCAAAAAACATTTATTTAGTACCTTCTATGTACCCAGCACTGTGCTGTGTTAGGGATACCAAAAAAAAAAAAAAAAAAAAAAAAAAAAAAAAAAAAGACAGTTCCTGGAGTAGCTTACAGTCTAAAGGGAAAGACAACAAACAAATATATACAAACAACTTATACACACAGGAAAAATGAGACATAATTAAAGAGGGAAATGAAGAAGGATTAGAGAAACCTTCCTGTAGAAGGTGGGATTTTAGTGAAGAATCATGGTACTTTTTGAATGAAGAGGGATCTTAGAGATTTTTTCATTCAACCCCTCATTTTACAGATGAAGGAAATGAGGATTCAAAAGGGGACATGATTTGCTTGGTCACTGAGATTCAAATCCAGATTTCTTATCTCTAATCTAGCACTGATCTGCTGTCCTCTCTCCTGCTTTGTGGGAAGGATTGAAGCTTCATTGGCAGTGTTGTGAAGTAGTAGTATGTTTAAGGACTAGTATAGTCATGGATCAATAGACCTGGAAGAGACCTTCGAGCCTTCCCCTGAAGAGCAGCATTTTCTTTTTAATCTGTTAGTTAATTCAAGAGCAGATTCCTTATCAAATTGTTAAATTAAAATATTCTAGAACTTGTGCAACTGTTTTTTTTTTTTTTGGTTTTGTTTTGTTTTTTGCTTCCTATATTTCCTTATCAGAAGCATGCCAGCATCACAAAAGCTTGAGGGCATTTCTGGGGTTGTCCTTGACCTGGTATCACCCAGTTCCCTTGGTCCCTCTCTGGGATGGCCAGAGACCATAAAGTTCCCCTCTCCTTTTGCTGAAAAACAAGATGAGACATCTTGCTGTCCAGACTTGTGAGGGTACAGGTTGTATCAATGAGCATCCCATAACAGAATGGTTTATAGCATCCTCGGTTTATTACAATTTCCCAGAAGAGAGTAGCCTCACAGAAATATACCAGTATTAGAAAAATATGGTAATAAAATTCATTTTGGTGCAGATGCCAAAATGATGAGAGGATGAGAGTCAGGGTAATGGGATCTACTCTATTCCAATGACATTTGGAAACGCCGTGTGGTGACACAATAGACTTTGATACCCATTTTTGCATTTGAGATAAGAAATATTAACATCATCCTATTTTATAGATGAAGAACTCAGAAATGGGACTCAGAAATGTTAATTGACCTGCCCAAAACTACACAGTAAATGGCAGAGATCAGAACTTCCCATTTTTAGTCTAGTGCTTCATGTCCCAGCTTTTTTTTTTATAAAGATTTTTATTTTTAAACACATGCATAGTTTTTAACATTCATCCTTGCAAAATCTTGTGTTCCAATTATTTTTCCTTCCTTTTTTGCCCATCCCTTCCCCTAGATTGCATCCCCTAGATTCAATTCTCCCATACATATTTCCACAATTATCATGCTGCACAAGAAAAATCAGGTCAAAAAGGAAAAAAGATGAGAAAGAAAACAAAAAAGCAAGCAAACAAGAACAAAAAGGTAAAAATACTATATTTTGATCCACACTCAGTCCCCACAGTCCTCTCTTTGGATGCAGATGGCCCTCTCCGTCACAAGACCATTATAACTGCATTTCCTAGCTTCTGAAATTGTATTTCCAGACCCCGTGTGGGGGCCTCATAACTGAATGTGGGGGCTGTGAAATTATGATTTATTGTCAGTAAATATTTGATTAGTATGCCTATTTTATATATCTATATACTTGGGTCATGTAAAAATTTGGGGGTAGCAAAAAGGGTCACTAATGGAAAAGCCCTGGTCGGGGTACTTTATAGGTCATGCCTCTAGGAGATAGTGTGATACAGTGGTTGTTGTTCCATTATTTCAGTCATGTCTGATTCTTTGTGATCCCATTTGGGGTTTTCTTGGCAGAAATACTGGCATGATCTGCCATTTCTTTTTCCAGCTCATTTGACAGATGAGGAAACTGAGGAAACAGAGTTAAGTGACTTGTCCAGGGTCATATATCTGGGAAGTATCTGAGTCCAGATTTGAACTCCATAGTTGAGACTTCCTGATTCCAGGCTTGGTGCTCTGTGCACTATAGCACCACTCAGCTGCCAGTATTTATTGAAGATTCATTTTTAGTTCAGCACAGTGCTATCTCTTAGAGAAAAAATAGAAGATCAGAAAGCATTGTCTCTGTCCTCAAAAAATTGATTTTCTAGTTAAGGAAAGAAAACAAAGAAGTAACAAAAGATTAGTAATCAGCATACAACAGTAGGGCCATTATCACAAGAGTTGAGATTTCCTTTAAGGTTAAAGTCTAAGATTTCTAAGTTGCTTTCCTCACAGTGGCTCTATGAGGAAAATAGAACAAAAATTTTACATGGGAGAAAATAGAGGTATAAAGAAATGAGGTGATGTGCTCATGGTTACAGAGGAAGACAGTGGAAAAACAGAACTGGAAACCAACTGTAATTTGGATTTCAAAGTCCATCCCCTTTCTGAATTTCGTGTTTTAGAGTCTGACCATTAACCACTGAACTCTAGACCTGGACTCAGTAACGGGGCCCGAGTTTAAATTCCGCCTCAGACACTTAATAGCTATGTGACTCTACATAAAATGTAATTTGTTTGCTTCAGTTTTCTCAACGATAATAATAGCATCTACTTCCCAGGATTGTTGTGAAGATCAAATGAGATAATATTCATAAAGCTCTTAGAACAATATTTGGGGCATGGTAGATTTTTAACAAATGCTTATTCTCTACCCCTCCCTTAACCTATGATCTCCATGAATGAGAACTCTTTCATGGTGCCAGGGATTCATTGGTAGATAAAATAATCTATTCTAAGTGGCTCTAGAGGAGATAACTAAGATCAATGGGTGGGAGCCATATTGAGGCACATTTTGGATCACTTCAAGAAAGAACTGCTCTTAAAATGGATTTAATGGCTTTGTAAAGTGATAAGTTTTTTGTCACTGTATGTGTTCATGCAGAGGCTGGGTGACCATTTGTCAAGACACAGAGAGGGATTCATGTATCCAGCAGGTCAGGAGCCTGGGTGGTACAGTGGATAGAGCGCCAGGCCTGGAGTTAGGAAGATTCCTTAGTTTAAATCTAACTGTATGACCCTGGGCAGACACTTAGTCCTGTCTGCCTCAGTTTCCTCGTCTGTAAATGAACTGGAGAAGGAAATGACAATTTACTCCACTCTCTCTGCCAAGAAAATCCAAATGATGTCATGGAGAGCTATGAAATGCAACAGCAAAAAATATCAATAAGATCATGATTCCTTTGCAGTCTTTATATCATTGGAGCATAAGATGAATGAATAAAGTGCTGAAATATAGTTATTTCTTTTTACTTCTTATCCTATTAGATTGTAAGATCCCTGTGGGCAGCACAGTATAATGTATGTTATCATTTGGGATTCTAGGTCAATCACAATTGAATTCCATTAACTTTGTGAATTATAATTTTTCTTAGTCTGGACCTATTATTTTAGCTTGGAAGCTCCAACCATCCAGGGATAAGGTTCACATCAGCAAATCCTTTATAGTCTTAGAAAATTTTGTTGTCTGGAGGCACTGAGCGATTATAGTTAATTTGTGTCAAAGGATGTCTTATGTTCCTCCTCCTTCTGGCCCCTCTATCCACTCTTCCACACTGCCTTGCATGAATTACGAATGAAAATAATCTTAGTTTTTGTCTCAATTATAGGCAACGAAGGGAAGGTCATTTTTAATCACGTGATCTCACCTGGTTTTTATATCCTAAACAAGAGGGACTGAACAGGAGCAAGAAGAGATTTCTCAGGCAGGGGTTAGCATTATTTCTGGAGAAGGAAACAGAACTCTTTAAGAAGGAAATATTAACCTGTCTTTTAAATATTGCAGCTTTCTCCAAAGCAGCAATGGAGAACTCAGCAGGACTCCACTTCAAAGCATAATGCTGGAGTTACAGCCTGGCCAACCAAGGCGAGAATGCAAGGCAATTAAGAACAGACAATATAGTTGCCTGCAAGGTCACAGGCAATTTAAATGGTGGTACAAAAGGAAAACACACAAAGGGGCATTTTAAAAGTCCCAGCACTAAAAAAAGGTGAAGGCCCTTAGGAAATTGGAAGAAGAGCCCATGGAAAATCCCAGCTGGATGGTAAAATACTGCCCCTGTACTACTAAGAAATTCAAGAGGGAAATCCCTGATTTGAGAGAAGGCTATGGAAAAGATGGGGAACACAGATTCTCCTTTCCATGGCTGCCCTCCCTCTTCTCATCATCCCCCATTCTGCCAAGAGACAGCTTCTGAAGGCAGATGTGCCCTCTATCCCAATGCCTGCTTCCTCCCCATACATTTCTGACCTCCCCTGTTGGCTGATGTAGCCAACAGCTGTGGTTATTCCCACCAGCTGTGGGAACAGCTGTGGCTCTGCCAGTTGGCCATAGTACCCTAGGGGAATGTTTTCCATCATGGTTTAGGTGAGAACACTTAAAAATAAAGGCCTGGGCTGCCTTTGTTTTTAAGTATAAAATCCAGCACTTGGAGGAAAAGATTCCTCCATTTATTGCAGAGCACAGAAGGAGAAGGAATGGGAACTTTCAGCTATTTCTTATTCTGAAGGAAATCAAATGCCTGAAATGAGAATAACTAACTGGCCCCAGAGGGCAGAACGAGAAGTGGTGGGTGGAAATTGCAGGGAGGCAGATTTAGGCTTGATAGAAGAGGGGGAAAAGTTCCTAGCAGAGCTGTCCAAATGGGGAATGGGTTACCTGGGGAGGCAGTAGGCTTCTCTCATTAGACTTTACAAGATCAAAGACTTAGAGCTGGAATGGATCATAAAGCTCATCTAATTTAACCCTTTTATCTGAAGAAACAAAATCCCAGAGAAAAAGTGTGATTTCAATGAAAGCCTGGATGAGTACTTTTAAGGGGTGAGGAACCATATAATAAAATGTTTTCTCAATCAGGTTAGATTAGATGGTCTCTAAGGGTTCTTCCAGTTCTGAGATCCTGTAATAATCTCTAGTACCTTACAAGAAAAAAGCATTTATTAAGCACCTATTATATGCCAGGAACACTACAGATATCTCATTTGATGATCAAAACAACTTTGCAAAGTAGATGCTATATTATTCCCATTTTATAACTGAAGAAACTGAGTCAGGGAGAGATTAAGTGAGTTGCGCAGGTCACACCACTCATATAAGTGTATGAGGCTGAATTTAAATTCACATTTTCCTGACTTTGAAACCAGTGTTCTATCAACTGTACTAGCTGCTTCTAAGATCAGAGAATTGTGGATTCAGTCTGGAAAGTAGATTGAGAGGTTAAGTATAACATGGCTCAATCTTTCCATTTTACAGAGTTTAAGGTATTTGTTCATGGTCACAGGAGTAGTGCCTATTGAATCTAGGCTCTCTGACTCTAAATCCAGTGTTATTTCCACTATGCCATCCTATCTCCCCTACAAAAGGTCTTCATAAGGTAGCCCTAGACCCAATGGCTTAATATAGACTTATTGACTATGGGTTGACACTGGGACATAATAATATATCTCATTGGCCCTGGGTGAGATCAGAATATAAAGAAGACCTAATCCCTGCCATCTTTTAACATCTTGTAGAGATGGTTACACATGTGGGTAACCCAGAAAAATATAAATTAGATACTGATAAATGCTTTTGTTGTTCATTCATTTTCTGTCATGTTCAACTCTTTGTGTCCCCCTTTGGGGTTTTCTTGGCAGAGACACTAGAGGAGTTTGCATTTCCTTTTTCAACTTATTTTACAGATGAGGAAACTGAGGCATTTAGATAACTTGCCCAGGATCATACAGCTAGTGCATATCTGAGGTGAGATTTGAACTCAACATCAGGATGAGTCTTCCTGACCCCAGGTCTGGCACTCTGAGCCACTTAACTGCCCCACATACCATAGTCCATTTGTAATTCATCACCTTTATTTCTTAGTTCCTCAACTTTCTTCAAGACTGCTTAAATTCTATTTTCTGTAGAGAGTCTTTCCTGGACCTCTCAGCTGCTAGTATCTCTCCTTTTAGACTATGTTTCCTTTCTTCTCTAGACAGATTGTCCTGCATACATCACCATTAGAGTGGGGTTTCTTGAGTGCAAAGCCCATATTTTTGCCTTTCTTTGTCTCCCAAATCTTAGCTCACAGAACCTGGCACAAAGAACTTAATATGTGCTTGTTGACTGACTATGTGCCAATAGTGGACTACAGTAATACTATATTACCAGCACTAGGAGAGATGAAAATCTTAAAAGACCTGGCCCCTTCCCTGAGTAGCTCACCATGTTGGAGAGTGATGACATCCGTGCGCTCAATTAAATATAAATTAGGATCCAATAAATGCACTTAGGTGGTTTGAAGATAGAAAAAAAAAATCAGGTTGATGAAATCAGGGAAGACTTCTTGGAGGAGATGGTATTTGAAAGCTTGGAGCTGGGCTTTGAAAGTAAAGTGGTGCTTATGAAGAGCCTTGAAAGGTGGTGTCATGTTGGCTGCAGGTTCACTATCTATAATATAGAAATAAATTTAGCACTTAGTCTGTATCCTTCCAAGGGATCCTGTGAGGAAAGTACAATCCTATAAAGCTTATTTTTGTTGTTAACCAATCATTTTAGTCATGCCTGATTGTGATCCCCTTTGGAGTTTAATTGGCAGAGTGATTTGCCATTTCCTTCTCCAGCTCATTTAACAGATGAGGAAACTGAGGCAAACAGGGTTAAATGATTTGCCAAGGGCCATACAGTTAATCAGAGTCTGAGGGCAGATCTGAACTCATATTTTTCCTGACTCTGGTCCCAGCATTCTATTCACTTAGCCACCTAGCTGCCTTATATAAAAGGCTTATAGCACTATGGAAATATACATTGTTAAATTCTCCACAATCCCATTGGATTTATAATAATCCTCGGAGGAAGCATGGGCATTATTGGCCCTCTTTTCAGATGAGAACACTGAAGCTCCAGAAGCAAAGTGACCTGTCCAGCTAGAAGTGTGGGGACAGAATTTCTGCCTCCCAGCATAGGGATCTCTAATAACGCCAGAGGCATTTCGTGGAAGGTGTCTAAGAGCAGAGACCTTCAAGTCCATAATGATGTCTTATGATTATCAAGATGACAGAAGCCAATTTTGACCTACATTACAAAGGTTTCTGCTGTCAGAAACACAGTTTGAGCCATAGCTCTGTCAAAGCCACACGCTTGAAGTAGCTGACCTTTCAGCTGCATTAATAACCTGCACTGAAGACCAGGTATTAGAGGTAAGCGTCTGTTTGCTTAGCACCATATTAATCCCCACAACCTCTTTCTGGCTACTGTGGAGAAATGTTCATTTTTGTTCCCCTTGGACCTTTTGGTTTCCTGTTATTTCACAAAGATGAATTTGGGAAAGAGGAAACTTGGTCTCTGCTCTGTTGACAGGGAACTTGATACCAAGAAGAGAAATTTGGACCCAGGCAACCAGACTGCTGTTTTAATGAGTCTTGGCCAATGACCCAAACCAATTGTCCCAACTGAAACAATAGTTTGCATGAAAAGATCTGAGGGTTAATGGGCTGCAAACTCATTAAAAATCAAGGGTGCACAGTTGGAAAAAAAATACCTAACACATTCTCAGGCTTAAGGATTAAAACCCATATGCTGTGTAAGTCTAAGCAAATCACATCACTTTTCTCATGCTGTTTCCTATCTATAAAATGAAGATAATTATTGCATTAACTCGAACCAGTCAGGCATTGGGTCCAGATGAAGTAGGTGATAATTTCATTGTCCTCTGCCTTAGTGAGATGATATTGGGAAGTTTTATATTCATGTCTGAGAAACATGTTGGAGGAAGGGCATTGACATACTCAAATACTTCCAGAGGAAGATAGCCAAGATGGTGAAGGAACCAGAGATTCTGCCTTGTGAAGAATGGCCAAAAAAACTGAGATGGAGAGAAGATTTGGAGGGGGGAGGACAGAGGCGAGAGGAGGGAGCATGACAACTGTTTTCAAATGTTTGATGAGCTACCATCTGGGACAGATTGGACTGGTTCTATTTGGTCCAGAACAGAGTAGAACTTGTAGGAATGAGCATCAGGAGGAGAGAGAAAGGGATTTCATCTGATTATAAGCACAAGCCTCATAACAATTAGAACTGTCTAAAAGTGGAATAGGTTACCTTGGGAGCTATGGAAGGAAAAAAGGAAGGGAAGAAGAAAGAAAGAAAAAAATAAAAGGAAAGAAGTAAGGTGAAGAGAGGGAGAAAGGAAAGAAGGAAGGAAGGAAAGGAGAGAGGGAGGAAGAAAGGAAGGGAAGAAATAAGGAGGAAAGAAGGAAGAATGAAGGAAAAGAAGAGAGGGAGGGAGAGAATAAAAGGGGGAAAGAAGGGAGAAAGGGAGGAAGAGAGAAAAGGAGAAGAAAGGGAAAGAAAGGAAAGGGAGGGAGAAGAAAGAAGGCAAGAAACAAATATTGTAAAATATTTTCTATCTATTAGGCACCTGCTAAGTGCTTTATAAGTATTATTTCATTTAATCTTCATAATAACCTTGGGAGGTAGGTGCTGTTGTTCATAATTAGTGAAATTGAAGCAAATATAAAAGAACTTACCAAAGGTCACATAGCTCCTAAGTATCTGAGGCTGGATTTGAACTCAGGTCTTCCCTGTAAGACAAGGTACTCTAACAATTGTACCAAGCCTTTGGCTGAAGAGTAAGGATTTCCCCTTATTGTAAGCAGAGGATGAATGACCAGTTATCTGTGATACTGAAGAAGAGGATTCCTGTTCAGGTACAAGTTGGATCAGATACCTTTTGGGGTCCCTTTTAATTAAAAAAATTCTGAGATTCTGAGGTTTTCTATAAGCAACCTTGTATAAACCTTAAAGCACTGAATAAACATGTTATTAGTATTATCATCATCACTATATTGCCAGCAAAAGAGACCATACACGAAACTATAAGTGAATTATGCAAGAATTCAAATGGATAACTTGGCTTCTGTGATATGATAAAGGTCAATAGCCAAGGCAGAGTATCCTTTTTATTACAAAGCTTCAAAACAACTCATTGGAAAAAGCACAGCCTAGGGAGAGCTGGTGTTCAGGGAAGCAACTAAAAAGAGCCAGGCAGAGGAAGGCCCAAGCAACAGAGGCAAGACCTCCTGAGTATTGTCATCCTTTCTAAATTTAGATGGTTCCCCCACATGCGTGGGCAGACAAGCTTATGGGCAGGAGAGGCAGGTGGGGTGGTTATCATTCATTAGGGTTTCATCATATGTGTGCATAAAGGGAAATACAGGTGCTTTGGAAAATGGATTGCAGTGTTCCTGTAAGATGATGAAATAATATATTAGTGCCATGTCCTAGAACAATAAAATAAAAAATATTAAGAGTAATAGCTAGCACATATATTTATTATACTATTATGCAAATTATACTATTTAATTATATGATTATACATCACATCACATAATTATTTTTTGACAAATCTATAATCAAATATAATACATAATTATATATTATGAAATTAGAGATAACATAATTATTTAATCATGATATAATTACAATACATTACAATTATAATCTATTTTACTATAATAGAATTCTATGATATATAATATGTAATTATAAAATTTTATGATATAATATAATCCTATTGCAATTATGTAACTACATAATTACATATGATATAACAATATTGTTTGTACCTAGGGAGAGATCGAGCTTTAAGACCTAAATATTCTGTAAATATAAAAAAATTGTAAAATGCTTTACAAATGTTTCATATTATGCTCATGGCAACCATAGGAGATAGATGTTATTATTGTTATCCCCATTTTAGACATGGAGACTGAGGAAAATGAAGGTTAAGTGATTTGCCCAGGACCAAAAAGCTATTAAATATGATGAGGTTCATAGGATAATTCCTATACAATGTAATTTCATTATTGATGAAGTTACAAGTCTGACCCCAAAACCTATTAACAAAATTAAGCTCACATTTATGTAATTTTTAAAAGCTTACAAAGTATTTTTCATAAACATCAAACCTATGAAATAAAGAGTACAATTACAATTATCTCCATTTTACAGATGAGATCTCTCTGATCTTCAGTTTGGGTAAAATCTGTAAGACAGTGATAAAAATGTAATTCCATAAAGTAATACTATGAAATAAAAAAATCCAATAAAAGTAGCAGCTACCTTGCAGGATTGTTGCAATGATCAAATGGAATAGTGGATGTAGAGGGCTTTGCAAATCCTGAGTGTTACAAAAATGTAAGAGAGATATGTGTGCGTGCGTGCGTGTGTGTGTGTTTTGGTCTAATTTTGTGATGCCTTTTGTGATAAAACAGATCAGCAACTTTATTATAATTTATAATCATAGAGAACTTCCTGGTACATTGAGAGGTTTAGTAACATGACCAGAGTCACTAGTTAGTATATGTCAGAGCTGGGAGTGGAATCCAGATCTTCTTGACTCTGAGGCTAAATCTCTATCCACTATGTCATATTGCCTCTTTCCTCATTAATATCATTATTATAATGAGGACATTTGAGATCCCTAGAGAGACTCATCTAGTCACAAAACTAATAATTCATATTGACCCAGCATTTCTGACTCCAAACCCAATATTTTTCTTCTTATTTTATCTCTTTATATAGACAACCAGGAATCTTAAGTAATCTGATGTTTTACAATAGCAGATGTTTTAGAAAAGAGGACTCTGGTGATTTTAGATACTACTGTACTTTTTTCACATATAATTATAATACTAACTCATGTTTCATGGCACTTTATACTTTGCAAAGTACCATTCTCACAATACAGGATTTCCAAAAGTCTTAGAATAGTATTAAGTGGCTTTTAAATGACACTAAGACTTTTTGGATAACCTATATTCTATGAAGTAGGTTATGTTAATAATAACATGTATTACCCTCCCCTTAGAGATGAGGAAATAAGGATTAGCACGGTGTCTGGCACTTGGTAAATGTTTAATAAATGCTTATTATTTTCTCTTGCTTTGGAAGGTTGAAAAATCGGTCCCCAGTCACACAATAAGTGCCAGAACTAAAATTCAGTTCCCAGTCTTCCAACCCCAAATTCAATGTTTTTACCTTTGGTTTTTAAGTCCTGACATAAGGAAATTAATATTCCTGAGGTAAACATTTGAACATGTTACTCCCTTGCTAAAAAGTCTACCACAGCTCCTTTTTTAAAAAAATTATTTTGAAGAAACAGAATAAGAGAAAAGAAAAACAGAAAAGCAATACAAAATAAAATGAAAGAAAACAAAAGAGAACATTATCATATGCCCAGCAGAACATCAGGGAGGATTCAAAATATATAACAATATAAATTTAAGAAAGTATGTATGTGTGTATGTGTGAAATTATATTCATGAGTGTCTATCTTTATTTCCTTGTAAATTATTCTTTTTTCTCTGCTGTGCACCTTTTTTTTACATTATTTTCCCTCCTTTCATTCCCCCATCCCAAGCTACCCTTAAGAAAAGATATATTTATATATACATATGTAGATATATAAATACATACACACACTCATACACCCACACACCCCAGATACACACATGTCTTTCCTATCTCTGCTGACTCTCTTTCATTAAATTCTGCTCCTTAACTTGGTTTACTATTACTTAATCTCTCCCCACCCAGGGATTCCTTCTTTGTCTTTTTCCCTCATCCTTTGCTTCTTAATCCATCCATCCCTCCCCCCTTATTTCTTTATAGATTTTAGAAAGTGCTATACCTTTCATGGTATATATGTAGTGTTTCCTATTAAACCCATTCCCATTTCTACCAATCCTCCTCCCCACTCTAATGCCTCTGTGCCAATTTTTCCTCTGCACTTCATTGTATAAGATGATTACTATTTTAGCCTTTACTCTGCCATTCTTTCTTTTGAGCTAGCCTATTCTTGATATAAATCTTAAACATAAAAAATACATTTCCCATGTATATTTGTTCATGTTTAAATAGTTTGTCCATGTTGAGTTCCATCTTTCTCTTATATAGTGAATTTTCTGCTCAATTCAGGTTTGGTTGGAAATCTGCAAGTTTGTTGAATGCCCACATTTTTTCATTCAACATTATAGATAATTTTGCTGGATATGATATTTTTAGTCACAGGCTTAGTTCTTTTCCTTGTCTGTAGATATGATTCCAGGACCTACATTTTATTATTGTAGCTGCTGATAAATCTTGTACAATTCTAGTTGTATTTCTAGTGTATCTGAATTTTTTTCCCTTGTTTCTTGCAAAATCTTCTCTTTGATGTGGGGGTTTCGAAATTTGGAAATAATATTCCTATGTTTTCTACAAAAGATCTTGTTGAGATAGTAATCAGTGAATTTTTTCTATTTCTATTTTCCCCTTGTGTTCTATCACTCCAGGACAATTTTCTAGGATTATTCCCTGCATTATTGTGTCAAAGTTCTCTTTTTGGTAGCAACTTCTTGGCAGCCCAGTTATTCTTATATTTTCTTTTCTTGATTTGTTCTCCAGATTTGTTGCTTTTCTTATAAGATATTTCACATTGTCCTATTTTCTCATTTTAAAAAAAATCTGTTTTGTTATTTCTTGGTCTTTCATAGCTTCATTGGCTTCCCCTTGCCCAATTCTAATTTTTAAAGAATTGTTTTCATCTTTGAAACTCTGTACCTCCTTTTCTAATTGGTTAATTTCCCCCCCCCATAATCTTCTTTTTCTAAGATGGTTTTAATTCTTTTCCTTAGCTTTTCCTCAATTTCTCTCATTTGATTTTTGAATTCTTTTTTGAATTCTACAAATTCTCTCCATTTCATGTTGCTCTTTGGGTAGAAGCTTTTTTTTTTTTTTTTACTAAAGTGTCCATAATATGTTCCAATGGTGGGGTTCTTTATTCTTTGACAATTCATTTTTTAAAATAAGAGGTAATCATAGGGTTAGGGGATGGTACCTCAAGCTTGCCTTTAGCTCTCCACTCTGACCAGGAATCCTAAACTAAAAGCTCCACCCCCCTGCAAGTGCCCACAACCAACAATGCCCCTGCCCCTGCTTTTCTGCACTCACCAGGTGCTGGTTCCTTCTTGCCAAGGGCCCTGTCTCAGCAGCATAGCTGGGCCTGGCATTCCCAATCACCTGAGATTCACTCTGTCTTCCACCGACTCAAACCCCACTCCACAAACAGTTGGGAAGGTGAAAGTCTCTGTGGTTCCCAATGAGAATCTAGCCACACCCTGATAGTCTGAGGAATCCCCATTTGCCTTAACCTGGAGGTATTTACACTTCAGACAGGTTAATTCCCAATCTTTTTTCAGATCTTCTCTGGTTATATCAGGAGGACCCCCACTCTGCCCTAAGTTTTCTTGATTTTTAACCAGTCTATATTTGCCATGAGGTTCAAATTTGTTCTATTTGTGGAGGAAATCAGGAGAGTTTGAAATTTACCAACCTTTTCCACCATCTTCCCAGAATCCTTTCCATAGCTTCTTCATATCAACAAGAATTCAGGTCCATTGTAGTGAGAAAAGTATGTTGATTCAGGGTAGCTGGATTTAAGCCCTGGTTTTAACTTTTATGAGTCTTGTGACTATGGGTAGGTTGATTAATTTTTCTTATTTCTTTTATTTCCTCATCTTAAAATGGGATGTTTTGGTTCTGAGGAGCATATTTTCTAAAACTGGACAGGATATTGGTTTCTTCTATGTATTCTGCTTCAGTAGCAAGAATTTTCTAATGACTCACTTCCAGTTGATCAATGATGGACAGAGGTAGCTACACCCAGAGAAGAAACACTGGGAGGGGAATGTAAATTGTTAGCACTAATATCTGTCTGCCCAGGTTGCATGTACCTTCGGATTCTAATGTTTATTGTGCAACAAGAAAATGATATTCACACACATGTATTGTACCTAGACTATATTGTAACACATGTAAAATGTATGGTATTGCCTGTCGTCGGGGGGAGGGAATAGAGGGAGGGGGGGTAATTTGGAAAAATGAATACAAGGGATAATATTATAAAATATATATATATATATATATATATATAATAAAAAAAAGAATTTTCTAATGAATGGTAATATGATATCATCTTGCATATGATAAAAAAATAAAAGCACAAAACTTATATATCTTAATAGAGTTTGTCAAAGGTTCCCCAATGTTCTGGTCTCTAATGAGTAATTTAAGAGATTAATTTTGGAATAAGTTTGGATGCAAGGAATTTCTCCCAGGCCAGAGCAGAACTTTGTTGATTGTCTCATGCCAATCATACAAACCAAATTTTAAAACCAGCATTCAAAGCTTTGCATAACCTGGTTCCTCTGCTACTTTTCTGGTCTTCTTTCATCTTATCTCTCCCTCCTCCTAACACTTGGCAATACAGTGACATTGGACTCTGGGCTGTTTCTTGTACAAGATACTCCATCTCCTCACCCTGGGCATTTTTACTGGCTGTTACTGCCTGGAATGCTCTCCCTCCTCATTTCCACTTCCTAGCTTTCTTCAATTCAAGTCCCCACTAAAATCCTACCTTCTACCTGATCTCCCTTAAATCTAGTGCCTTCCCTCTATTAATTATCTCCAATTTATCCTTTCTATATCTTAATTATACATAGTCATTTGCATGTTGTTTCCCCCATAAGACTGTGAGATCCTTGAGAACAGAAAATAGTGCTTAACACAGTCCAGCACATAGTAGGTGTTTAATAAATGTTTATTGACTGAATGACCAAACAAATAGTATTGTAGACAGCATTTGGTTGAGGATCAATTGTTGCTGTTCAGTTGCTCTGAACTATTTATTAAGTACCTGCTATAAACCAGAGGAGTTCATCTTCAGTCATTTTTAAGTTGTGTCTGACTCTTCATGACCCTATTTGAGATTTTCTTGGCAAAGATACTAGAGTAGTTTGACATTTCCTTTTCCAGCTCATTTTACAGATTATAAAATTGAGGCAAAAAAGGATCAAGTGATTTGCCCAGGATCACACAGTTAGGAAATATCTAAGGTTAGATTTGGACTCAGGAAGACAAGTCTTCCAGAGACTCCAGACCAGGCACACTGCACCATCTAGTTCCTTAACTAGGGGCTATATGCAAAGACAAAAGTAAAAATACCCTTTACCTTTTAGAAGCTTATAGTCCAGCTGGAGGTTAGGGTATATACCTATTTGGATATATTCAAAATAGATGTAAAAAATGTAGAGTGGATTTGGAAGAAAGGCACTAGTAACCTGGAGGATTAGGAAATGTTTCCTGTAGCAGGTAGTCTTTGAGCTAAACCTGGAAGGAAATGGGATTCTGAGAGACAGAAGTGGGGAAGAAGCACATTACTTTCATGGAGAATGCCTTTACCCAGTGAAAAGAAAGGCACTAAGATAGATGATGAAGTGTAATGAATAGCAAGGAGGCCAGTTTGGCTAGCCACAGGATGCATGGAGAGTGATAATGTTCAATAAAGCTGGAAAGACAGTTTGGACACAGACTGTGAAGGGCTTTAAATGCCAAATCAGGGAGTTTATATTTGATCCTTGAGATAATAGCTTCTGGGGAGGGTGTATGTGTGTGTTAAATGTGTCAACTTGGATCAGTGAAAGAATAATGGTGCCCTTAAAAGAAGAGGTGTAGCTTTGAGGAGAATGGGGAAAGTAATGAGTTCAGTCTTGAACATGTTGAATTTGAAATGAGAAAATCAGTTTAAAATATCCATGAGGATCAATTGGGGAATGGCCGAATCAATTATGGCATATGAATAGAATGGAATATTATTGTTCTATAAGAAATGATTAGCAGGGTGATTTCAGAAAAGCCTGGAAAGACTTTTATGAACTGATCGTGAATGAAAAGAACAGAACCAAGAGAACAAAGTAACAAGAAAATTATGTGATGATCAGCTGTGATGAACTCAGTTCTTTTCAATAATGAGGTGATTCAAGGCAATTTCAATAGACTTGTGATGGAGAGAGCCATCTGCATCCAGAGAGAGAACTATGGAGATTGAGTATGGATCAAGGCATAGTATTTTCATCTTTTGTTGTTATTGTTTGTTTGCTTGTTGTTCTTTCTTTCTTGTTTTTTACTCTTTTGATTTGATTTTTCTTGTGCAGCTTGATGGATATGGAAATATGTTTCAAAGGATTACACATGTTTAACCTATATTGGATTGCTTGCTGTCTTGGGGATGGAGGAGGGGAAGAAGAGAAAGAAAAATTTGGACCAGAAGGTTAAATGTTAAAATGGTGGTAAATGTTGAAAACTCTCTTTGCGTGTATTTGGAAAAATAAAATACTATTAAATTTTTTAAAAAATATCCATGAGGTAGTTGATATTGTGGAGCAATAGACCAGGGGTAAAAATAGAAATTTAGAAGTCATTAATATAGAGATACTCATTAAACCCATTTCAGACAAAGAGAGTGGAGAAAGGGGAGAGACAGAAGGGAGAGAAAATAGAGGAGACAGAGAGAAGAGACAAAAAGAAGATAAAATAGAGGAGATAAACAGAGACAGGTAAGACAGAGGGAAGAAGAGAGACAGAAAGAGGAGAGGGCAAGGACAGAATCTTAAAATGATCATATTCTTCAAAAAAGGATGAGGCAAATTGCTATTCTGGACCTCATTCTAACCAAGAAGAAAAAACCAGTTGCCTAAGTAAAAATGATGGGAATCTTGAGAGAGAAAGAGAGCCTGTGATAGATTAGGAGAGGAAAGCCAACTATATACCGTACATGTTGGAAGAATAAATCTCAAATATCAGAGAAGAGAAAAGTGGGATCTAAAAGTGTATAGAAATCATAAATAGGAAAAGTTCCCAAGAACAGAATTTGATCACATCAACACAAACTATTTTAATGAAGAAGAAAAGGGGGAGATCTCTAAAAAGATAGCTGTAAATGTAGAGGGAACTCATGAATAATGTGGATTTTGAAAAGACAAAATGTGAGCAAGGACAGGTGAAATGGCTACTTGGCACAGTGGATGGATGGAATGATGGACTTAAGTCTGGAAGACAAGTTCAAATCTTACTTCAGACACACTTATTAGTGGTTTGATTCTGGGCCATTTAAATTTTTCTAGCCTCAGTTTTCTCATTTGAAACATGGAGATAATAATAGCTCTTACTTCCCAGAGGTGTTGTCAGAGAATGGAAGAGGTAATTATTGTAAAGTGCTTTGCAAATGTTATATAAACACTAGCTATTATTAAGTGAAGATGAACATCTCACTCAAATTCCTTTATATTTAATTACTTTGTATATATTGTCTTTATATTTATTCTGCATATCCTTATTTATGTCCATATTATCTCCCCTGTTAGAAAATAAGACCCTGACCAGTGGGGGTTGTTTTAATCATTGCATTTGCATCTCAAGTGCCTGGTTCTTTGTTACTATTCAGTCATGTCTGACTTTTCCTGACCCCATTAGGGGTTTTCCTGGTAAAGATAGTGGAGTGGTTTGCCATTTCCTTCTCTAGCTTATTTGATAGATGAAGAAACTGAGGCAAACAGGATGAAGTTACAGGGTCACAAAGTTACTAAGTTTTTAAGGCAAGATTTGAACTCAGGAAAATGAGTCTTCCCGACTCTAGGCTGAGAACTATATCCACTCTACCAGCTAGCTATCCTCAGATGCTTAACAATTGCTTATTGATTGATTGATTAAAGATTTGAGGTTGATGAATGATGAGTGCTGAATGATAACTATAACAAAGCAGGCTTTGCTAATTATGTTGAGAGCAAAAGAAGCCCATCAAAGATATAAGCCTGTTACTTGAGGTGGATGGGAAAATAGTATCAAAACATTGGAGAGAAGGTAAAACTACTCCACACTTACTTCGTCTTATTTTCTCTATGAAGGAGAACTTTTCCCAGTTTGGGGAAAAGTTTTTTGGGGGACTGGAAAACAGAAAGCAAAGGTAACTAAAAGGGAGTTTGAAATCCAATACAAATGATGTTTTGGGACCATCTAAGTGTCCACAATGAGTTCAAGTCACCATGTTAAGGTTAACTGTATTTCCAGACCCTAAAAGAATCTTTGGATGTGATCTCAGAAGGACTGCCGATTAGTGATCATTGAAAAAACTGTGGAGAATGGGAAAGATATTACAGTATTGGAGACTGATAGATATCTCAATTTAAAAAAAATTATGAGAAGATAATTTTTAAAAACCACTATAGTTTGGTCATCTTGATTTCAATTCCTGGCAAATTCCAGAATGTTTTGAAAAGATGTATTGTTGGTATTTATATTGGGAAACAGTGACCTGAAAGGAGAGTAATTCATTTCAGGCTAACCTCATTTTCTTTTTTGACTTGGTTATGAGTGATAATAGATAAGGGGAGTGCTATAGCTATAGTAAGTTTGGATTTTTACCAAGTATTTGACAGATCCTCATTGAGAAGGAGATAGAGATATGAGCTAAATGATAATAAAGTTAAGTAGATTCAGAATTGAATGACCATCCAAAGAATTTTGATTAATGAATTAATGTCTATCTGGATAGAGTGCTTTAGAGCAGAGTTGTCAAACATGTCCCTAACACTCTGGATTTCTTCTAGAACCAGATTAAAATGTAAATGGGAAATATTTAACAAAACAAATAAAAAGACAGCAGGACATAAATGATGTATGTGGTTTTCTAAGTCACTATGCAGTCTGAGGAAGCCTTATGTGTGGTTTAGTGGCCCTGCTTGTATTTGAGTTTGACACCATTATTGTACAAGGTAGAGGGAGTTTCTCCTCATAGAATTCCTTAAACTAATGAAATCACAGGTTCAAAAACTCAAGATTCACAAATCACAAAAATCACAAAGAAATCACAATTTCAAAAAAAAATCATGGAGGTGTTTCCAGTTCAGATGACCGCCAAGATTCCTTCTAATTCTTAAGTTAGATAAGATTGTAATTCAGCCCCTAGTCTCTCTATACCTTAATGGTCTCATGAAGCTATCATGGCTGAAAAAAATTCTACATGTGGCAGTCAGTCTTATGATGAAGAGTTTTTCTAGCCATACCTTTGATCATTATTATTTATGATAATCACATTAATGATGTTGGTCCTCATGGAAGGCATAGTCTATATAGGGCCATATTCAAAGTTATACTAGCTTCATATGATGTGCCAGGAATTATATTCTGCTGGCATGGGAGAGAATTATAGGCCTCCTCCAGCAGTGAAGGAACAACAGAAAAAATAAAATTAAAAGGAGGATGAATAAGTCTCCAAGTCTCTCCATGGAGCACATTGCTTAATTGCTGTCCAAACTCCATTTTACAGATGAGGAAACTGAGGTACAAAGAGATGAAGAGACTTACTCAACTTCACACAGGGGAATGGCAGAACAAGTATTTAAAATCCCAACTTCCAGGCCAAGAGTCTTTCAGATGTTTTGAGAGGAAGGAAGACTTCAGGGAGGCTGGTCTGGGGTTCAACTAGTGAGTGGTGTCCTTTTCCTACCTGGAGCATTTCTTTCCCTTACTACTTTATCTACACCCCCCCATCTCCCACCCCACCCCACTCTCTGGATGTTTTCTATCACTTTAATAAGCAAGTACAAGTGTACTTTTTGAAAGTGACGAAAGTTGCACTTGTTTGAAGTGTAAGATATGTCACTCCAGGAAAGAGATTTGTTCTGACTGTATAAGAGATGAAATCAATAGATGTATATTTAAAGAATTTTTAGCTAGTTCTTGGGAACAAGACTCTTTTTGTCCTCTCGGCTGAGACTCTAATTTTGGATCTCATATACTTGCTTCATTCAGAACCACCTGAAAACGCTCTCCAGACTCTCGATTGCTCTCATTGATCTAATTCCCTCCAGCTAGCAGGCATTACAAATGCTGCAGAGATATTTTTTTTAAGGATTATAGATATAAAAGAACAAAATGTTATCCTGGGATAGATATCTTGGGACCTCAATTGTCCTCAAAACCTGTCACTTCATTTTAAAAGAAGGATCTCAAATATTTCTTGTTCTCCCATCTTGCTTCAATAAACTGACCTCGCCAGTGACAACCAAAGAACAATGGAGCTTTCACAGAGAATCAAATGCATCTTCTCAATGCCAGGTAAAAGTATATTGCCCAGTTCCTGCCACTATTAATAAAGACAAAAGATGAGATGTAGAATGAGGTGATGTGATGGGTTAAGGTGATGGATTTGGTGTCAGGAAAGCCTGAATTTAAATTTAACCTTAGACATTTACTAGCTATGTGAGCCTGGGGAAGTCACTTAACCTAAATTTAGCCTCAGTTCCCTCAGGTGTAAAATAAGGATGATAATGGTACCTATTTTACAAGGTTATTGTAAGGATCAAATAAGACAGTCTGAATAGTGCATTGTAAACTTTAAAGTATTATTTATGTTCGTTGTTTATTATTATTATTATTATTATTATTATTATTATTATTATTATTATTATTATTATTATTAT
The DNA here is from genome assembly GCF_048593235.1 of Sminthopsis crassicaudata. Taxonomy (NCBI): domain Eukaryota; kingdom Metazoa; phylum Chordata; class Mammalia; order Dasyuromorphia; family Dasyuridae; genus Sminthopsis; species Sminthopsis crassicaudata. The sequence goes on along the minus strand of NC_133620.1, from coordinate 373,021,388 downwards.
TATTATTATTAAGATCTAACCCACAATGTCTGAACCAATCCAGAGCTTTATAGACTGATTCCCTAGTTTTTCCTCTTCCCCTTGCTACCTCTCCTCTCCACTGTAACTTCATCCAGGGGTATGCTTCAGCTAACTTGTTATAGCCTTTATTAAGTTTTCAAAGTGAATATTTATACCTTACTAATCTTTGTATAAGGGCAGCTAGGGGGCATCATAATGAATAAAATGCCAGGCATAGAGTAAGGAACATTCATCTTCCTGAGTTCAAATTTGGCCTCAGACATGTACTTATTAGCTGTGTGACCCTAAGCAAGTCACTTTACCCTGTTTACCTTAAATTTCTTCATCTATCAGATAAGCTGGAGAAGAAAATGCTAAACCATTTCAATGTCTTTGCCAAAAAAAAAAAAAAACACAAAAAAAAACCCAAATAGGGTCACAAAGAGTTGGACATAACTGAAGTGACTGACAACAACAATGAGCATTACAAAAAAAACTTGGTTTATTATTTTGTTGATTTTTTTAGTCTTAAGAAAATGCAGTTTAAATGTAAAATTGTAAGTGTGTGTGCATGAAATTATTTTCCCCAGAAGCTAGTTGTTAAACATTTACCAATATCCCTGTAGTGCTCTATAAAACATTGCTTGAATGTAGACTCATTAGAAGTAGAAGACTCAGGGAATGAAGTAATCATCAAACTGGCAACCAGTGACTATAGGTTGTTATTATTAATAATAATTATACAAATGGTTATATACATTTTATGGAAATATTATACACTTTAAGGTTTGGGAAGTGCTTTACATCCATGATCTTATCTAAATATTATAATATCTCTGAGCTCAAATCTCCTATTAGCATTCAGCTTCTCCTTCAAGACCCAGCTCTGTGAAGCCTTCCCTGGTCTCACCAGGAGATATTTCTTTTCCACCTAGTAGCAGAGAATATTATATTCTTTTTATATATTTAATAATGATAATAACTAGCATCAATGTGTGTTTTATTAGTGCTCTGCCCCTCATGAAATTACTTTGTATCTATAATGAGTACAATGATCTGTCCATACAGTGTATCATCCCAGGAGAATATAAGTTCTTTATATGGTAGGGACTAATTTTTTTGGTCTTTCTATACTAAGTGCCTTACTTTTTCTTGGTAGGAGCTTAATAGAGTTTTGAATAACTGAGTTGGATTCAGATTCAGACTTCTCTCAGTCCGACATTCCCAGCAGGACTTAATAAATAACTCATTTCAAACCCAGGCAGAAATGGGTTGTATGACCTCAACTCTTTTACTTCTGACCTCTCTGTTGATAGTAACAATGATGTGACTGAGCATAGGATGTAATTTTGGAAACAAGAGCAGGATGTATTCCATATCCCAACAGTGGCTGGTTTGTTCCTTGGAGCATATTATTTCATTACCATCTTTGGGTGAAAACACAGCTAGTGAAAAATAAAAATACTTTGGGGCATGAAGTTTTCAAGGCCATTTAAAAAGCAACTACAATACTGAACCTACTAACACTCCTAGGACTTTGAGTTCTGCCAAGTAAAAATGAGTTGTATAATTCTTCATTGAGGTGAGCCAGCCTCCATTGAACGGGCTGGTAGAGATGCAGACCTACTGTTATCTATGGAGCCTCAAATATTTTCCCTTAAGAGCATCTTGCAAGTTTGGGAGGGGGGAAGAGGGGAGTGGAGTCTTTTCCTGTTTGTTGTGTTCCAGTGGAGTTCTTTCCTTTACCAGCTGAATTCCTATGAGTCAATTCCTTGGGGGCATTTTAATCCATTTGGAGTTTCTCACAATTGTCTGCAATCCCTCCTGGTTTTACAGCTGAATCCCAATGTGACCCTGGTGTGACAGGAGGGTCTGAAGTTTGAGAAGTTCACTCTGGAAAGCCCAAGGTCTTAATAGGCATGAAAGCAAATAGTCTCACAGCTGCTGAGGCTCCTAGCTTCCTTTTCCCAAGTCTCCTCTAAACTAAGCAGAGAATTAATAAGGTCGAACTAGTAAAGGGTCACCCTGGTGAATTCAACCCAGAAACAACTGATATTACTGAATCAGGGCAACCCCAAGCTGGAAAAGGTTGTTTTGATGCCAGCAAACATTGTCACAGTTTTGTGAAATTTAGAAAAGTCTTTCTTCACAATAGCTCCTCTTGAGAGTATCCTGAGAAAGGCAACCAGTATGGGGAAAGTCCTTGTGCTGGTACAACATAATAACTAATATTCATAGAGTGCTTTACAATTTTCAAAGTTCTCTATACACATTCTCTTATTCAATCTCCATAGCAACCCATCTGAGTGCTACAGCTGTCTGAAGCCTGCCGCTTATTATTTGGGAGACTTTGAGCAATCATTTTGTGTCCCTAGGCCTTAGTTTCCCCATCTGAAAAATAAGGAGGGTGGACTGCAATAGGGCTTCTTAAACTGTTTCCACTCATGACTCCTTTTCACCCAAGAAATTTTTATGTTATTATAAGGTATATGGGCATATAAAATAAGTATATAAATCAAATATTTACTGATAATAAATCACAATTTCATGATCCCCACATTCAGGTATGAGACACCATATGGGGTGGTGATTTAGTTTAAGAAACTGAGAGCTAGAAGATCTCCAAAGTCCCATGACCTCCATTTTGTTAATGAGGACACTGAAGTTTAAGAAACTAATTCTTGGTTACCAGCTTGTAACGGTCAGGTATTGAATTGATTTGGGAAGATATTGAATATTGATAGGTCTTCCAAACTCTAAGACCAAGCCATCACTCTCCTATGCTGGGCTGTCTCTCATATGATGATCAGCTGAAGGAATGTTCTTGTTCAGTTATTTCAGTCATACCCAACTCTTCATGAATCCTTTGGGGTTTTCTTGACAAAGAAAAAGGAATGGTTTGCCATTTTCTTCTCCAACTCATTTGACAGATGAAGAAACTGAGGCAAACGGGTAAGTGACATAGCTAGGGTCACACATATACTAAGTGACTGAGGTCAGATTGAACTCACGTCCTCCTGATTCCAGGCCTTGCTGTTCTATCCATTGGACCACCAAGTCTGAAGGATCAGGGAATATTTAGTCTGGAGAAAAGAACACTTGGAAGTTAGGGTTAGGATTAGGAATGATAATTGCTTTCAAGGATTCAAGGGGATGTTATAAAGTCATAGAATTCTGGGCTGAAGGAACTTAAGAGACCATCAAGTCCAACTGCCTCATTTTCATAGGTGAGAACAGAGAAGGCTACCAAAGTTGTTTAAGATCATATAGGGAGTAAGGGGAAATAGGCAGGATCTTAACTCAGTTTTTTCATGTGGAAGAAGGATTAAACTTGTGCTTTTTTACTCCAAAGGATGGACAAAACAAAGAGAAATGGGCAGAACTTGAGAATTTAGTTTTGAAGCAAGACACAAACCAAATTAAAAAAACAAACAAACAAACAAAAAACCAATTTCCTAACTATTAGAGGTGACCCAAAGTAGAATGTAGTGATTTGAGAGATACTGGGTTTCCTTCACTAGAGCTGGGTGGGTTCTTAACTTCATGGATTATTTTAGGGAGACCATGGACTTCTTCCCAAAATAATGTCCTTAAATGCATAAAATAATAGACATAGGATTACCAAGGGAATGATTCATATTGAAATGGGTATTAAAATATACATTTTTTTAAAAAAACAAGTTCACAGTCTCCAGATTAAAAACCTCTGCATGAAATGACTTTGAGCAGAATCTAGACCACCTGTTCAATATGTTGGAGAGGGATTAATACATGTATTCTCATTCAGGCATGGATTGATTGAATGACCTCTGAGGTACCTTCTAACTCTCAGATTCTATGAGGTAGGTATAGCAAGTCTAAGTATCCCCATTTTAAAGAAGAATAAAGCAAAGCTAGAGAGAAGATGCAATTTTCCCATGGTCATATTTATGCAAATCAGTAAATTTTGGAGAAGGAATTTGAACCTAAGCCTTTTAACTCCAAGATCAGAGCTCTCTCTGGTCATTATTCTACAATACAGTTGCCATGCTGCTTTCACTAATCTCATAACTTCTACTTGTGATGGGCCTCTCATATTTAGGCTATTCCTCCTACTGGTCCATCATTGATACTTAAAGCTGGGACAGCTAAGTGGTTAGAGCACCAATCCTGAAGTTAGGAGGACCTAAGTTCAAGTGTGACTTCAGACACCACTTGCTAGCTGTGTGATCCTGGGCGAGTCACTTTGATGAGGTTTAGCTCCCCTCAATTCTCAGTCAGGGAGCCAAATGATGAGGTTCAGCACAAGGCAGGGAATTGTGGGAACCCCTTCTGGTGGCACAGTCTTTTATAAATGAATTTACAAACCAAAAAGTTAAACAGGGAAAAGAAATTTATTATTGCATGGGGAAGTCAGCTTTTGCGAGAAAGACTGAGAAATCCTTGTGGCAAGGTCCCAACAGAATATAAAGTTTTTAGCAGAAAAATCCTATCCTAGCAGAGAAAGTGGAGAGAGAGAGAGAGAGAGAGAGAGAGAGAGAGAGAGAGAGACAGAGAGAGACAGAGAGAGACAGAGAGAGACAGAGAGAGACAGAGAGAGAGACAGAGAGAGACTGAAAGAGAATGTCTTTCAGTAAGCAGAGAGTCCCTCACAGGTAGTTATGCCAAGGGAGGTCCCTTGGCCTGGCATGATTCCTTCTTTGAGATCCTCTACTGCCAATGATTGAGCTCAGCTGCCCCCTTTTATGGCTAGAAGCTGGGGGCAGCTCTTGGTGGGGCTGAGAGCAGTTTGAGCTGGAATCAGAATAGAAAATCTTGGAACTGAATGAGTGTCTCTGGGCTAATCTCCAACTCAATAGATTTAGATAGAAATCTCCAGCTCAGGCTAAGTAGGAGTGGTCCTGGACTCAACCAGCCCTACCCAGATAACAGAATGAAACCACTTTATCTTGAATCCCTGGGGCAGGTCTCCCAGGGGAGAGCTTAGCATTCTCTCAGGGGAGAGCTTAGCATTCTCCCCAAAGTCAGAGAAAGAGAAAGAGTTTCAGGGCTCCCCTGGTCAACTTGACTCCAATTGCCTCAACAACAACAAAAAAAGATAACTTGAGAAAACTTCCATAAATTGGGTTGGGTTTCATTGACTTAGTCTCTGCAAAAGAGGGTCATCACGACACCATTATTGGGTATGGAATAGTATTTGATGTTAGGGCCATTGCCAGTTGTCTTGATCTATATTTTGCCATTGAACCCAGATGACTCCAGAGGAGAGAATGAGCTTGGTGACTTTGCACAGTACTCTTTTGCTTAAATCCAATTTACTTTCAAGTCATGACATCATCTTCCTGATGTCATTGAGAAGGAAGGACAAACCACAATCTGTGAATAGTACAAGCTGCCCAATAGGGACCCAACCGGTCAGTTCTAATTGGGCAATACAACTCTCTCCTTTTCTTCCCTCTCTCCCCTCTTCTCTTCCCTTTTCCTTTCCTTTTTCTTGTGTAGTCCACATAGGGCATCTGCCCAAAGAATGTAAATTTTGATCAATGAAACCTTGCAAGAGATTGGGGTTTACGGACTAGACTTCTTTCTTAAGAACCTTGTCTCAAACCCAAACCACTCTGGTTCTCATTGATTGATTAACAGTAAATCAGTACAAGCCTTCCTTGGTCATTGTTTGGGCCCTGCTGGCTCAAAGTGAGTGTAAATAGCAATTGTTTCTGTTTTGGCCAGACACCCTGAGGGTCATTTCTCTCCCAGATTGATTAAAAAAAACTAGGTCAAAGAGGCTATAAATACTTTGCTTCCTGCCTTACCTAGCCTTAACCTATTTTTGGTCAATGAGCCAGAGTGATTTTTAATGGGTCCCAGTTCAAGCCCACTTGGTTTTTGTCTGGACCCTGACTGGCTCAGAGTGCATGTAAGTAGCAATCATTTCTTTTTTGGCCAGAAACTCTGAATAGAAATCTGCTCCCAGATTGATTGGGGTTGTGTTTGTTTGTTTGTTTGTTTTTAGACTAGATAAAAGAGGCCATTTTTTGCCTCATTTCTTACCTAGTCAATTACTGAATGGGCATTGCCTCAATCAAACTGAGACCTGGAAAAGATCTAAACTTAAAAGACCAAGGTTTCCTACTGCATCCAGGCTGTCTCCAGTTGTCTTGATCTATATCTTGCCATTGGATCCAGATGGCTCCAGAAGAGAAAGTAAGGCTGGTGACTTTGCACAGTCCTTCCTCACTTAAATCTAATTCATTTTCAAGTCATGACACCATTTCCCTGAAGTTATGGTCCTCTTGGAAAATGAAGGACAAACAACAGCTTCTATGTGAATAAGAAACAGGCTCCCTTTGACCAATGATTGAAATGAAATGTGGTACATCTGACAGGCAGTCTGCCTTGAGTAGGGCTGAACCTAGGGTTAGGAATCAAGAATTTCTTTTCATCTCAGCTTGGCTGCATGAAGTGTAAACTCTGATTCCAGGGTTCCAAGGCATCAACCAGTCAATAAGTATTTATCAAGCCCCTATTAACGTATTACAGCTCTTACATAAAGGCAAATGAAACATTAACTGCCTTCAAGCAAAAGTTTTCATTTTATCAAATGAAAACATATCTACATATAAGTATCTATGAGCTACACACAAATAAATACAAGATGATTTTGGAGGGAGGTACCAGCATCCAGCTAAATAAATTTATGAAGATGTTACTGGAGGAGTTTGGGTCATAAAGCTGACACTGTCCTCCCTGGGTTCCCATCAAACAAATCTATGGCTGCGAGGTGGGAGGACCATGAAAAATTTCATACTGGAGGTGTCTGAGCTAAGCTTTGAAGGAAGCTGGGAATTTTAAGAGGTAGAAAGAAGGGAGGAAGACTATTCCAGGTGTGACGGAGAGCAGAGGCCAGAAGTGGGAGGTAGAATATTGCATAGAAGTTCAGTCTGGTTGAACCATAGAAATGTGAAGGGAAACCTGGAAATGCTTACAACCTCATTGTTAAGAGTTTTAGGTCATAATCAGAGGAGTTCATAATTGATCCTGATGAGAACTAGATAAGGAGTACCTAAATGAAATTAGGTTTAATTGAGGTCTAGTGGCAGGTTCGGGGTACAGGGAGTCAAATAGAGCTCCCCTGCAATCTCTTTGGATTTGGTGCAAGGATACAGAGTTAAATGAGGTCTAGTAGCGGCGCAAGAGTCCCCTGTAAAGGAATTTACAGACTCAAAAACCTAGATTGATAAAGAGGTTTATTGTGGGGTTTGGAAGTAAAGTTTAGTTAGTAAAGTTGAGGGTAAAGATAAAAGGGCACTGGAACAGTTCCAGTGGGTAGAAATCCTTGACATGGACGGCATAAGAATGCCATGTTTGGGACCTCTGCAAAGATGGACTCCAGTTTGGCTCTTTTTATAATAGGGGCTTTGGACAATCTGAAGGGGCTTGTGGGTAGAGTCCCAGATTGGCTTCCTGCTTGAGTTTCAGCCCGGGTTAGAATTTGAATAGAACTCAATGGGTTTTTAGATAAGGATGAAACTGCTTGTGCTTGGGGTGGGGTCCCTTCCATGAGGCAGAGTCCAAGGAGGTTTTAAGAGTTTTGGGGGTTTCCTCATCATTCCTACAGTAATAGGGATTCATTGGAGATATTTGTTAAGTCTTTAGCATTGTGCCTGGTACATAGTAGGTGCTATGTAAATGCTTGTTACTGACCCATCTTCCCCCTCTCCTCCCCAACAACAGTGAGACTTTTAATTCCTGGAGGAGGAGGGACATTGGGGTGTTTTTGGTTTGGTGTTATTTGTCTTTTTGTCCCTAATGAATCCAACAGTACAAATAGAAATGGAATACCATTTGCTGAATTGAATTGAAATAAAATTGATTTGCAGATCTTAAAGTATTCAGTAAATGCAAATTATTACCAGTTCAGAACTTTGCCCATTGATAAGTCAAAGAATTGGCAAGCTGAGTGATCTTGGACAGGTCACTTAGTTTTTCTGAGATTGGGTGTCTTTATCTATTCAATGAAGAAATTGGACAATTTGCTCTCTAAAGTCTTTTTGGTTCTGTTGTTCCATGTCTCTAATTCTGGTCTGGCCACTTATAATTACAAGTAGGATAAGAGAAGGCCCATTTGCTATTGGTAGTAGGTATTGAGCACAAGATATATCCCTTCATCTCAATCAGCCACTGATGAGTAGGAATGTATATGAAATATTGAGAATGGGGTTGAGCCATTATTACATAAGCAGGAGATACTGGTTACAGGTTATAGCCAAAGGGAGAGTCCCTCTAGAGAAGAGAAGACTTAGGGGGTTGTTGAAAGTTATCTTCAGTTCCTTAAAGGGAACCCAACATTACATGGAGCCAAGTCTTGTTCTGTTGGACACTAGTGGACAGAATTTTAAAAAATGGAAAATTTATAGAAAGACAGATTTCAGCTTAATATAAGGAAGGAGGACATGAGGGATAGTAGCAAGAGTGATAACTTTGAATTACGAGGACCTACCTAGCTTCAAATTCTAGCTCTAATATTTAATACCTGCATAATCTAAAAGTTACTTATGCTTCCTGGGCCTTAGTTTTCTGATCTGTGAAATGACTAAATCTTAAGACTTTCCCCTACACAAAATCTGTGATCCTATGACCCAAGCTCTCTAGCACTCAGAGGGGTCTTCCTTGAATTGTGTTTTACTTGAAGTGCTCAGGCAGAGTCTGGATGACCCATCACTTGTTGAAGAACTGTATTAGATAAGAAATGAACAAAGTGCCTCAACCAATGCAGATCAACAGATGCTCTGCCACTTAAAAGTCTGGCTAGTCACACTTGGATGTCACAAGGCAATATTTGTCAGAAGCTGAATTAGATAACTTCTAATGTTAGTTTTAACTATTCAGTTCTATTGAGAAAGCTAGGTAGCATAGCACAGTGGATAGATCACTAGACCTGGAGTCAAGAAGACCTGAATTCAAATGCAGTTTTAGATATTTTCAAGCCCCTTAACCTGTTTCTAGGAGAGTTGTGAGGATAAAATGAGATATTCGTTAAGCACTTTAAAAACATTAAAATGCTAAATAATACTATTATTATTATCATAATTTTATTATTATGTATAATTATATAACAGTATAATATAATTATATTAATTATATAATATAATCATGTTATATATTATATTACATTACATATAGTTGTCATTATTATATTCAGAACCTTCTCATCTGCCTCCATTCTTTTTCACACACTCTTATTAAGTACCTACTATATTCAGAGCCTTCAGAATTGTTTCCTGCATGAAGGTTCAGTTTAATACAGAAATCACTCATTATGTTTGTACTTCTACTACAAACTTTCTAATTTCTAACTGGTATCATAGAAAGACATTGTGGTATATCTGATAGAGAGCTAGCCTCAAAACTAGGAAGATTTTGCTTCAAATGCTGTCCCTAGCACCTGCCAGATGAGTGTCTCTGAGTAAGTCATTAAACTACTCAGTGCTCTGGGCAATTCTTCTTGACCAGGATTTTTAATCTTTTGGGATATGAACCCTTTGGGCAGTCTGATGAAGGCTGCAGCTTGCTTTTCTGAGTGATAATTTCAAATGCATAAAATAAAATTCATAGAATTACAAAAGAAACCATCTATATTGAAATATAATATTGAAAAATTTTTAAAAATTGCAGAGAGGATACCAACTTTCACTGGTATAGGGACTTCCCTTCACAGATTCAATTCCTGGGCCTGACCTTATTATATTCATGTTTTTGCTTCAGCATCCCCATTAGATTATAAATTCCTTAATGACTAAAAGGTAAAAATCAGAAAAAGCACCCTACCTCCCACTTCCCAGAATGTGGTTATTCCACTAACTATTTGAATCTATTTATTATTCTAAAGAGAGGCATCATAGGCTTGGTAAGCAGGAGGGCTCCCGCCTTCTTCTCCCCTTGTTCTTCTGGAAGAAGACCCATTGGGAGACAGATGGCACTGTCCGGGTGCCAATTTCTTTTGTGCATCCAGTTAGTCTCAAGCTCACAGTGGAGAGATGAGGTGAAAGCGTCCTCTGTTCTTAGCTAAGTGCAGGCCCTCTCCACTGGGTTAGTGCTGGCAGCATCTTTCATTTCCTCCTCGGGTGGCTGTTTCCATGTTACCAGATTCATTTCAAACCCTTATCCTTTTGCAGTAAAAGTGAGCTACAAAACAAAATCCATCCTTTTCTTTCTTATGTGAGCTTTCTTTTTTTCTTCTCTTCTTTTTTTTTTTCATGATTGACAAATACACCTGGCACTCCCCAAACATCGCAACTGGTAGTTTGCTGCACACACTAATCAACGTGCCAGTGATTCTAATAGCATGGGGGAGTGGAGGGAAACTGTTCTTTCCCACTTGGCTGCAGCTTTCTGATGCTCCAGTCTTAAGCGTGCCTAATGGGTAGCATTTGGTTCTTGATTCATGACATACCTCCCCAGCTACCCAAGAAATCTAATTTGTAATCTGTTCACTGTGTGCTTTGGCCTCCAGATGAAGCTGCGTGTATGTCAGTCCACCTGTCTGACAGGGGAGGCTGAGAGGATAAGGGTTCCCAGGAGACCTTGCTTAGAAATGAGGGGCCTAGCAGTCAGAATTTATTAGGCCTTTCTCTGCCTCGGCAAGAATATGTTTGGGCTTTTGGTAAGACGATGGCTTTCAAGGCTCTTTTAACATAAGCCACTCTGGGATTGTAGCATTTGCCAATGTCCTTGTAGAAAGATTTCTACAAAAGACTTCTCTAAGGCTTGAGATCAAATGAGCTGGCCCACCCTTTTTTTTTTTTTTTTTTTTAATTTTAAGGTCATACTGTCTCTTATATACATAATTTCATTTATATTAATTCTACCATTTTACAGATTAATAAAGTGACCTGTCCAAGGTCCCTGAACGACAGAATAGAAGGGAATTTATTAATCAGGCCCATTATTTTGTAGGTGAGAGAAGGGGAGAATTAAGAAGTGATTTGCTCAAGATCACAGAGGAATAAGTAACTGAATCAAGACTGGAACCCAAGTATTTCATCTACAACTAAGAATAATACTTTCCTATTCCATCAGACTTAATCTTATTAGCAAAAAAGAAAGAAACTTTTTCTTCTCCTTTTCTAAGGGTTAGGGTCAAAAGGATCTTAAGTATAAATGATTCTAATATGTAGTATTAGGCATTTATATAGTTTTGGCTTTTGTGAAGTATATTTTCTGAAATAGCTCACTAGCTCAATTAGTGGATAGAGAAAATTGATCTCCAAGTCTAGAAGACCTGACTTCAAGTTTCACCACCTCCAGGTGTTCCAAGGCAACTCTCTAAGACTCTAAGTTCTGGAGTCCAACATCTTTGGCAAAAATAAATTCCTAATTAGGAGTTCCCTATAGCAATGAAATCCTAAGTCTGTCCCAAAAAATTACAAAATATTCTATGTAGAACAGCTCAAGATATATTTTCCCAACCTTACTTGCAATGGCAGGGTTGAGGCCCAGAAGGGAACTGTCACATTGTCCATTGGGTTACTCAGAGACCCTAAATGGTGGGAAATGTTTATCTAGTACCATCAATCATGAGCCCCTACCAGTGTGTCCCCTCTCTCCAGATTATCAGTTGATATCAATCAATTAGACTTCATTAGCTTTTGGAACAACATATTCATTAAAGTGTTGTAATTGGTTCAAAATAAACACCCCTGCCCCCTAAAGGGGTGTGTGCTGTGATTCATTCTCCTACCAGTATACACAGAATTCATACAAAAAAAAAAAATGGGTTTAAGCTTAGAGTAATTCCATTCCTGGTTGCTGGAAGTTCTTTTCTTCCCCCCTGTGGAGAGAAGTATTCATTAAGTTCCCCTCAGGGGAGAATATAGATTCTTCTGGGCTTCTTATAGATTCCTTACAGATGCCTTTCCTTGGTGTATCTAGTTTGTTCTCAACTTTCTATGCAAACTCTGTCTTAAGCTGATCTAGGAACACAATTATATACCAATAAGTCTGAATCTTCTGTTTCTCTGAGGTTCATAAGGTCATTCTCTAGTGAAAATGAGTGAAGAGGAGACACTCTACTCCACTCTTGTCCCTAAGTGATTCCTTTATAAGTGCTTGGCTGGAAAGGCTGTCTTCCCTAAGCTGCAAAACACTTGAATATTTGGTTCCAAATTGGCTTGCTATTTTATGTACAAAAATTGTACAGGATAGCAGTGTATACTTTAATTTAATGTCTTTGATTGGTTGATTCAATAGAAATGGTTATCTCCTGTTAAAGGTTATCAAGGTTAGAGTATAGTGTTACTTCAAGTGAGATGGATGATTAATTGACCCAAGAGTCCCAAGTTCATAGCTTGATAAAACTCAAAAGAGACTATAGAGGTTATCAAATCCAACCTCATCACTCATCACAAGGAAATTGAGAATTTGAAAAAGTGAAATTACTTACCCTTGTCACAAAGGCTGTAAGTGATGAATCTGGGATTTGAACTCAGGTCTTCTGAATTTTCAAGATTTCTATATTTGGCAAAATCATCCATCTTTCCAATTTTGGGCCTCAGAATTTCTCCTTGGTGCCATCCTTACTTTTTAGTGGAGCTTCTTTCCTTCCCTCATCCAATCTGTAATCCATCTTCTCTCCCCTGTCTCCTGTCACAAATGTGCCCTCAGAAAAGGATCTGATGACCTATTTCGCACTGAAAGTTAATTGAAGCCTTAAGTCAATTCCTCAAGGTATTTAGATTTTAATAGAGAAAGAATCTTTTAAGCCAAAATAATAGAAATAGTTGTTGATTTATAAAAATTAGTGAGTTGGATAGGGAAGATGTATAAAAAATCTTTCCTTCAACTCTATGTATATTTCCACCTGCATCTCTGCTTAGTATTCAGTTACTGGAAAAAAGAAGTCCTTTTTTTGAGCTCTTTTCTTGCAAAGCGAAAATAGTAAACACTCCATTCCATTATCAGTACTCTGACTTTTCATTCCCTAGTTTGCATGTCTGACACCTCTCATTGCACATGATATATTACAGTGTTTAAATAGCCTTTTCTTTCAGGATTGAACTGTCTGTATCCATTCAGAACAGAACTCTTAACTTCTAAATGATTGTTTGGAGTATACTTCTGAGTGAGCCTCACTGACAATCTTGTGAGCTAAACTGAGGAACAGGATTTGGGGAACTCCCAGTATTTGGCTCAGAAATGAAACAGGGGAGAAGGCTGGCTTTGGAGTCAGAAGTCCAGGGTTCAAATTCTCACTTCTCACACATATTAGATATGTGCTCTTGAGTAACTCACTTCTCTGAGCCTCAGATTCCACATCTGTAAAATTAAGAAATTGGATTTGATGGCTTTTAAAATCCCCTTCTGAAGGCTCTGGAGCCGAATGGCCAATGGAACTTCAAAATTCGTAAGTATTTCCAGTAATACTAAAAAGAAAGATCTGGTTGTAGAACCAGAAGGGACCTTAAGCCCCCAGTTAGTCTAATCACCTCATTTTATGAATGAGGAGACTGAATTTCAGAGAGGTTAAAAGATTCATCCAATATCACACAGCTAATGCAATGCGTAGTGTACTGTATGTAGAGTAACTTCAAATCTAGTCTCAGACACTAGGCAAGTCACTTAACCTCTGTCTTTCTCCGTTTCCTCATCTGTAAAATGAGGGTAATCATAGCACTTTTACCACAGGATTGTTGGGAAGATAAAATGAAATAATATTTGTAAAGTCCTATGTAAAGCCAAGGATGATGTTCAGTCTTTCATTTCAGTTGTGTTCATCTCTTTGTGATCCCATTTGGGGTTTTCTTGACAAAGACACTGGAGTGATTTGCTGTTTTCTTCTCCAACTCATTTTACAGATGAGGAAACTGAGTCAAACAGGGACTTGCCCAAAGTTACAAAGTCAGTTAATGTCTGAGACTAGATTTGAATTTTGGAAGGTAATTCTTCTTGACTCCAGATCTGGTGCTCTATGCACTATAACACCACTGTGATGCTGTAAGCCCAGATCTCTTGACTCAATATCCAATACTCTTCCCATTATGGAAGACCCTTTTGGCCTGAATTAACATGAGTCAAGGCAAATACACTCCTCAAACTAGAAGGATGGTTAGAGGTCATTCAATTTAATTCAACAGACATTTATAAACTGCTCACTATATACAAGGACCATGGACATATAATGTAGGATGAAAAACGGATGCATGTGGATATGGATGTGTATGTGTATACATATACATCTACAAGTCTGAACCTATGGTTTTATTAGTATGAGGAGCTCTCAGGATGAAAACTCTTTCTACAATGCAGATATTCAATTTCTCTGAAACTTGTTATCCCAGAGAGTTACAATGAAAAGTTAAATAGCTTGCCCCTTATCATAAAGCTAAAAGGCTAGCTAGGTGACACAGTGGATAGAGTACATCTTCCTGATTTCAAATTTGGCTTCAGACACTGTGTGAATCTGAGCAAATAATTTAATTCTTTTTGCCTCCATTCCTCATCTGTAAAATAAACTGGAAAGGAAATGGCCAGTGAAACCCCAAATGGGGTCATGAAGAGTCAGGCATAGACTGAACAACAACAAAACAAAGCTAATACGTAATAGAGGTAAGGCTTGAACCCTGATTTTCCTTATTCTAGGTTATCTCTCTTTGTTTGCCCAACTTTCTCTCATTTTCAGTTGTTCATAAGAATGTGAACAAAGAAAGTCATTTAGTTCATTTCCATGCTTCTAGCAAGGACTCTACCTAACTCTCCTAGAGAAAATGGTTTGTAGCCTTTTTTCCCTCCTATAAATCTTTGATTTAATAGGTAAATCCCCAGTAAGAAACTCAGTGTGTACTCTTCAATTTATGATCTTAGTGTTGTTTTTGGTCACTGAGGGGTTAAGTGATTTGCTCAGGATCCCAAAGCCATTATGTATCTATATCCTTTTTAAAATAAAAAGTTCTAGGGAGGGACCTTGGATGGCTTATCTTTCCAGAGTTTGACATCCATGGCCATTTGAAATTTCTTCAATCTAAACTAATAAATTTCTGTTGTACTCATAACCTCTTAGAGACCTGTTGGGACCAGAACAGAGGAAGGGCAGAACAAAACATGCAAAACCTCTTTCTTTATAAAAGAGAGCCCTGGGTTAGGCTCCCATCTCCAGGAAAGCTTATTACCTGAATAGGTTCCTAAGCTTATTACCAGCATCCCCTGATTAGCATTGGGGGAATGGCTGCAGAGATCTTTCTGAACATCTTTTGTGCTCTGTGTGGGGAAGACAAGCCCTACCAGTTTCCCGTGGAACATTCTGGTGCCTATGGTTATCTTCCATTTATAGCTTGGATTTCGCTAAGAGCCCACCTCCTTCTGTTCCTAGGTGAAAGGCTGTTTGATAAAAATCCCAATTAAAGGGAAAAAGGCTCCTGGGTGGTTTCAGTGGGCTGAGGTAAAGGGGCAGAGAAAGAAAGGATGAGGGGGAAATAAACGTTTGCCTGAGTCCTGTAAGAATGGAAGCTGGTGGTCTGGCTTTGTATTCCTGATCTGCAAAGAGACAGTCGCCCATTATACACATTGGTTCTGCCTTCCCTTTCAAGTTTCCCATGAGAAGATTCCCCCATATTCTTTAGAACCATTGTTGGCCAGCTTGCTTTTGTATGTCTCACCTTCCACTTTACTCTTATTTAGATAGCCTTTTATAACATTGCTTCTCGTTTATCATTAAGCACTTCTTATCATGGTGCTTGCAGGATGGTTTTTTTTTTTCCCCCACTTAAATTCTTCCCTCCTGGCTATGGCTATCATTTAGACAGTGGGAGTGTCAGGTAGAAAATTCTCTTAAATACAGATAATGAATAAAGCAAAGAGGCAAATCGAGATTTACTTTAAAGAGAAAGAAAAAAAAAATCTTTCCCAAGAATTGGAGCTCTCCAAAAGTTGAATGGATTGTCTCAGGAGGTAGTGGGTTTCCTCTCACTGGAAGTCTCAAGCAGAGGCTAATGATGATGATGATGATGATGGTAGTCATATTAATGATAATAATGACCATGTACTTTGCTAAGCTCTTTAAGATTATTTAATTTGATCCCCACAACAGCACGGGGAGGTAAATGCTAATATTATCTCTATTGGGTATGTTGTAAATGGAACTTTTCCCCTGGAATAGATTGGACTGGACAGCTGCTGAGGTCCCTTCTAACTGAAATAATATAAATCTGATTCTATGAGTGACAGATGAGAGCAGCTAGGTGGAACAGTAGCTAGAGCATGGGATTTAGAATCAGGAAACTCATCTTCATGATTTCAAATCTGACCTCAGACACTTAGCTGTGTGACCCTAAGCAAGTCACTTAATCCTGTTTTCCTCATTTTCCTCATCTATAATAAAATGAACTGGAGAAGGAAATGGCAAATCATTCTAGTATCTCTGCCAAGAAAACCTCAAATGGGGTTAGCAGTCAAACATAACTGGAACTATTGAACAACAAAGAAAATTCTTTTCAGTACCAACATTTTATGATTCTGCATATATGGCTATTTGACATTACTTCCCTAATATAGGCTGTGAAAGAACAGATGGAAAGGGTCTAGGTGATCCTCTTTTTTTTACAATCTGAGAAAGTATGGAGTACCTCACTTGATCCTCCTGGCTTCCTTCAAGTCCCATATAAAATTCTACCTTCTAAAGGAAGCTTCTCCCAATCCCTCTTAATTCTAGTGCCTTCTCTCTGTTGAGTATTTCCTATTTAACTTGTTTATACATATTTGTTTTCTTATTGTCTCTCTCATTAGATTGTAAGTTCCTTGAAGCCATGGATTGACTTTTGTCTCTTTTTGTAACCCTGGCCCTTAGTATAGTGCCTGGTCCATAGTGGGCAGTTAATAAATTGAAGTCCAGGGAGAAGAAATGATTTACTTAAAGGAATACATTTCATGTGGAACAAAGAACTGTTGTAACTCAGATCTCTTGGTTCTTAGTTCTAGGCCCTATCCATCACATAAATCTTAAAGGATGGTGACATCCCTCTTCATCCACAGGTCAGATTTCCAACTAACAAAGGAAGTGAACAAAAGTGGTCTTTATAGAATTGTCATAAAGCCCATGCATTGTTCCATATAAAGGGCATGAAACTCTTTTCAGAAGAGGAAGGAGGAGTAGGAAGTGGTTTAGAACTAAGTATAAAATTAAGTTCCCTGATTTAATTAGATTGAGATAGCAGATTAAAAGAAGGATTGCTTAAATCGAAATATAAGACTTGTTTTCTTTAGCCTGCTATTAATTATAATTAATGGTCAGAATGATGGTGCTAAGTGATCAAGAAATGGTTCCATTGTATATGTCTTACTTTATTTAAAGTGTTGAGCACTTGACAAAGACTTTAATCTAAATAGATGACATAAAGAGTTTTGGTTATAAAAGGTATAACCTTCAATTTTCTGTAAAATTAATTTATATAGAAACCTTTTCCCCCAACTGAATAAATAGCCACTTGATAGGATTATAGATATAGACTCTAAGAGATCTAGTCCAACCCCATTGTATTATAAACACTGATATGTACATATAGATAGAGACAGAGAAAAAAACAGAAACAGAGACAGAAATAGAGAAGAGAGGCTCAGAGAAGTAAAAAAAAAACTTAAAGTTGCTGTGTCCAACTCTCCATGATCCCATTTGGGGTTTTCTAGGCAAAAGTGCTCTACTAGTCTGCATTTCCTTCTCCAGCTTATTTTACAAATGAGGAAACTGAGGCAGAGTTTAAAATGACTTACCTATGGTCCCACAGCTAGTAAACATCAGAGACTGAGTTGGTACAGTGCTGAGCCACCTACCTGCCCCAAAGTTGCACTCAGTGTAATCTTAATATTTCTAGTAAACTTTTAGGTTACATCATCCTCTCTGTCTTTGAATCTAAATTTAGAACTCAGCTTCCGATTTCCTATGGGCATCTCAGCCCCAAGGGACACAAAATTAAACTCATTACATTGGCTTTGTGCTCTCACCCCTACCCCAAGCCTTTCCTTCTCTAAACCTTTTCTATTTCAAGTGAGCATCACTATCCTTCCAGCTATTCCAATTCCCAGCCTAAATGTCATTCTGAACTCTTCCCTCCCTTTCATGATGACCTGCCCCCCAATCTGTCAACAAGGTCCACTCCATGAAATCTCTCACATCCACCCTCTTCTCTCCACTCATACAGTCTTTATCCTAGTTTAAGTCCTCATCACCAATTGCCTAGATGATTGCAGAATCCTCCTAATTGGCCTCCCTGCTTCCAGGCTCTCCCCTCTCCAATCTATCCCCCACACAGCTGCTGAATTGATATTCCTAACACAGACATTTGATCATGTTGCACCACAATCCAGAAATCTTTAGTTGCCCTTATTGACTTTAGCATGTAACAGAATCTCTTTGGTCTGATGTTTAAAGCCTTTCACAAACAGGTTCCTACCTGCCTGTCCAGACTTAATTGATAATAATGATGATGATGATGATGTTAACAACAATAGCTAGCATTTAGAGGGTACTTTAAGGTTTACAAAGTGCTTTACAAATATCATATCCTTTTACCTTCAGGACAACCCCATGAAGTAACTACTATTATTGTCCCCATTTTACTGTGAAGAAATTGAAGCAGACAGAAGTTATGTGATTTGAACAGGGTCATACAGATCACAACAACAATAGTAAGTGCTATAGTGGGTAGAGTACCAGGCCTGGAATCAGGAAGCCCTAGGTTCAAATGTGACCTTGCACACCTACTAGCTGTGTGATCCTGGGCATGTCACTTGACATTGCTTCAGTTTCCTCATCTCTAAAATGAGCTGGAGAAGGAAATGGCAAATCTCTCCAGCATCTTTGCCAAGAAAACTCCAAATGGGATCACCAAGAGTCAGATGTGATTAAACAACAAGTAAAGCATCCACTGTGTGTCAGGTACTGTGCTAAAGTGCTTTGCAATTATTATCTCATCTTATGCTCACAACTATCCTGCCAGGCAGACCCTGCTATTGTCCCCCTTTATAGATGATGAAACTGAGGTAAACAGAGATTGTTATATTCCCAAGTCACTCAGCTGAGACCAGACTTGAATCCAGGCCTTTGACTCCATGCTCACCCTGTCTTGCTATTTTATTCAAACTGGACTTCTAAGTGTTTCCCATACACTCTACTCTACATAGCCCCTTTGTATTTCTGTACAATTCAATCCAATAAATATTTATTAAATATTTACTATGTGCCAAGTATGGCGCCAATCTGTAAAGAGCAGGTTAAGAATTTTTGGGTTAAATACATGACTTCTGAATCTTTAGTCCAAAGTAGTATGTGGAATGAACTCGTTCCTTCCTCTGCTTCTTAAAATGTCCACCTTCCTTCAAAGTATGGCTTAAGTGCTACTCTTCCATAGATACCTTTCATGATTTTCTAGTCATGGACTGCCTTTTTCCTTTCTTTGAATTCCCAACATTTAATACATAGTAAGTCCATAATAAATGTAAATGAATTGTATTTCTTCCAGTAAAATAGAAAGTCCTTGAGGGAAGGATTTGTGATATTTTTCTATTTCTCTATGCCAAACTCATGTTTTAATTATTTCTTATTTATCTTGTTATAGGTTGCTTTGTAAATATTTATTTGTTGTCTCTAGATTTTAAGCTCCTTGAGGACAGGGAACATCTTTTGCATCTTTTTGTAGCCCCAATAGTTAGCATAATGCCTGACACATAAGAGGTGGGTATATATGTGTGTATGAAGCTTGTATAATTTCATGTATGTATATATACACATATAGAAAAGTAGAGATGATATAAAATATAACATATATGTATATGCGTATGTATACACACAAATAATATACATGATATAGTACCATATATGGGTATGTATATATACAGAAAAAAATATATACTTTATATATATGTATGTATATGTATATTTATCTGTAGCATATACATGGTTGCTTACATGTTGTCTTCCCTTCATTAGAATGTGATCTCCTTAAGAAAAGGGGCTATTTTTGCCTTTCATTTTCTCCCCATGCTTAAAGGTAATTCTGGGTATATTGTAAACTCTTAGCAAATGGATTTTGATTTGATTTGTCTGAGGAAGAAAGGATCCTTTCTGACCAGGGCAAATCAAGGAACATTTCAGGTAGAAGTAGGCATTTGACTGTAAAGGATGAAAAATGTTTTAACAGTCACAGATGGAAAAAAATATCCAGGAATGATGTGAGAAAAGGTATGGAAGACGGAGAGCACAGTCAAGATGGTGAAAAATAGTGAGTAATGTGTAGCCTGCGTTGAGTACTTTGGAGGGAAACTGTATGAGATGAAGGTGGGAAGATAGGATAGTGCCAGGAACAACAGGAATCTATTGCAAGGTTTTGAGCAAAAGAGAGTATCTGTATGAGGAAACTAACTGGTATCCCATGCAAGGTATACTTTGGAGGCAACAGACACTAGTAGTGGCTGAATGGTTTTATTCAGAGGGTGATTATAATAGTCCAGGCAGTTGGTAATAAGGATCTGTAATAGGACTATGGCAGTGAAAATGAAAAGAACAGGGGAAAGCAAAAAGATATTTCAGAGGACAATCAATGAAGCCTGGAGATTGATCAGATCTAGAAGGTGATAGAGAGGGAAGAATCAAAGATAGTAAAGATGGGAGACTGGATTAATGGTGAAAGCCTTGACAGAAATAAATAGTCAGGTCAGAAGGAGTAGCAAATGTGGGAGGAAACCTCCTAATTAAAAAGAACTTTGAGAGAGGGCAGGGTTTGACAGCTCTTCAGAAAGAGCTTTGGACTTAAGGTTGGAAGTCCTGGTTCCAATACTATGTCATTGGAACATGGACTGGCCTGTAAGCATTTAATTAGAGTCGGCCTGCAGGCAGTTTTAGATCATTGGCTAACTTAGAGAAACAAAGGGACTGAGAGTGACCTAGCCTTACCCCTTCCTCTTAGCTCTGACGGCCTCCAGCTCAGGAGAGAGATCAAGGCTAGTGATGCAAATTTAAGAGCCATCCGTGTATCATTTAAGAGTAGATGGATTGCCAAGGGAGACCATGTAGTGTCTATCTTTCCTCCCTGAAAGCTGGTTATCAGTAATGAAACTGAAACCAGGGCAGAAATTGAGGCGAGGGGATGGGACTGGATAGATTTAATCCATTGCATAGTGAGTAACTCAGCAGAATCTGAGTAGGCAGCCCTTGACTTACAGCTTGAAGTGAAGCATCCTTGTGTTGACCCACGTGAAACATGAACACATATGGTAGAGTCCAATCCTCTGCATCCAACAGGCACTCCATCAATATTGTTGACTAATGTGACTTTTCAGGCCTGTCAGATCAACAGCCTGCTTGTGATTGAAAATTCTCCCATAAAAACAGGCTTTGCAGAAAGTGTCATTTATTTATTTGTATCTCATAGCTTTTATTCAAAGCGTGGTTTAGTCAGCAGGGCTGTTGGGCTGAGCAATGGAATTAGGCCTCAGAGGGAAGGGATGCTTAAGTCATCCTGCTTTGAATACTTTTGAGTGGGCCCTCAGTAATTTTTAAAGATGAGGGGAGAGCCTTCTTGTTTCTGTTTGTTTGCTTTGCCTTTTTGTACCACAGCTATAGATTCAGGTTTGAGAAGGACTTTGATCTTCCCCTCTAGTTAAGACCACATTTCAAATATGCCTCAGGAGACAACAACAATATGATGTCCATTTTGATAGCACATTACATGGCCCAGAATGCTTTCTTGTGATAATCCTGTGTGCAAATAACATTGGTATCATGAAGGAGGTTAACTAAGAAAAATAACAGCCATCCCATGGCCACCCACCTAGTAGGGTTAGCGCAGGGTTCTGAACCCTTTATTGTGTTCCAGATCCCTTTAAAAGTCTAATGAAGCCTATTTATCCCTTCTCAGAATAATGTTTTTAAATTCATTTAAAAAATACATAGGATTACTAAGGAAACCAAAGCTGAAGAAAAATAAAGATGTAATTTCTCCCCCACTTACGGTCACTTAAACTTATTTATGGAACTGGGGGTGGTGATGGGGAGAATTGGGATAGGAGAAAGCAATCTGTGAGGACCAGGTTAAGAATTTTTGGGTTAAATACATGACTTCTGATTCTTTAGTCCAAAGTTCTTTCTACTACACTCATCTTCCACTGTCAAGGTAGATCTTTTTAATTGGGAGGCTTTTAAAAAAACACATACAAAAAAACCCCTTTTTGATTCTTTTGCACATGTCTAGAAAAACATGAGAATTCCTAATGAGTTGTTGAAATTGTGAAAAAACAAGCTATTTCTGATGATCATGTCTCTTATTGGGATGGTAGTAAACCTGGATACTTAAAGGCTATGCCAGCAGGTTCTAACAAGGCAGAAAAGTCTCCCATATAGATCCAAAGCTGTTATCTAAAGAAAAACCAGTTTTGTTCACTTTGGAGATGCTCAGCAGCAGGAAGTGGTCTATATGGAGATTAATTTTGTCAGCCCCAGCAGCTCACTAGAATCTTCTCTTAAGGCATGAAGGGATTTCGTTGCAAAGTCAGTGATGGGACCAACTCCTTCAACAGAATCACAGATTCTAAGAGTATTAAAGGTGTTTTTCGTTTTAAAAAATTTTGATCCTTCATTGAAGAATCAAAAAAACTTATGAGTGACTGGAAGCATTTAAGACTGTTTATACAACTCTCATTGAGTTAGCAAGAGGACCTTTATTAGGGTTGTGGTATCAGGAACAAAAATGACTGCATGAAGGAGTTTTTTCAGGGATAGGTCTTAGACTTGGAAGGTAAGGGAGAAGGAAGAATCAAAAATAGCAACAAAGTCAGGAATATGGGAGGCATGGGGCTACACCACTGGAAGAAAGGGTGAAGTTGGAAGAACAGTGTGAGCTTGAGGTGGTGTGGTATAATAGGAAGAGAATTGGCTATGAAATTAGGGAAATTGAGTTCAAATTTAGCCTCTGAAATATGCAACTTGTTTCACTTAGAACAAGTCATTGGGACTCAGATTTCTCATCTGCAAAATGATGGGGTTAGACAAGATAATCTCTAGGGTAATCTCCACTATGAAGTGCCAAAGGGACATCCTGTATATAGTTGAAGATGATTTGAAAGGTTGAAGATGATTTGAAAGGAACCTTAATGATAATATAGTTTACCACCTAATTCTATTATGATTCCCCTGTAATCATCTACAGGTTTCTTCACTCACTTGACTGGAGCAGGACCTGGACTATGGATTCCTAGCTAGTAGATGACCATCTATTGGGAGCTGAGAAAAGAAGCCATGACTAGCAATATAATCAACTATGTATTGATTTTGTGCCTATTAAATGCTAGATACTATATACTGGGAATATCAAGATAAAAATGAAACACTCTCCATCTTCAGTGATTGAGTTGCAATCATTCTATTTTATTTTCTCTGAAGTAAGATATGTCAGTCAACAAAAATTTATTAAGTTACTTGCTATGTGCCAGGTACCATGTGCTGGGTTCACAAAAAAAGCAAAAGACAATTCCTATTATCAATGAGCTAGCTCACAGGCCAATTGGAGAGACAACATGTAAATGATGTGGAACATACTTAATATATACACAGAGTAGATGGAAGGTGATCTCAGAGGGAAGGAATATTTGTGGATGAGGCACAATTACAACCAATTCAAAAACGCAAGAGTCAGGAAGTAGATTGTCATGAGCAAAGAACAGCAGTTGGCCAATATGATTGAATCATAGAGTTCTAGTAGGGGAGTAAAGTGTAAGCAGTCTGGCAAGGTAGGAGGAAATTACATTATACAGGGCTTTAAATGCCAAGCAGAGGTCTTAACATATATGACCCTGGAGGTAATGGGGAGCCACTAGAATTTTTTTATACTTTATTTTTTAAATTAATTTTATAATTATAACTTTTTTTTGGACAGTACATATACTTGGGTAATTTTTTACAACATTATCCCTTGCACTCACTTCTGTTCCAATTTTTCCCCTCCTTCCTTCCATCCCTTCCCCTAAATGGCAGGCAGTCCCATACATGTTAAATATGTTACAGTATATCCTAGATACAATATATGTGTGCAGAACTGAATTTCTTGTTGCACAGGAAGAATCAGATTCAGAAGGTAAAAATAACCTGGGAAGAAAAACAAAAATGCAAACATTTTACACTCATTTCCCACTGTTCCTTCTCTGGGTATAGCTAATTCTGTCCATCATTGATCAATTGGAAGTGAATTAGATCTTCTCTTTGTTGAAGATATCCACTTCCATCAGAATATATCCTCATACAGTACTATTGTTGAAGTGTATACTGATCTCCTGGTTCTGCTTATTTCACTCAGCATCAGTTGATGTAAGTCTCTCCAAGCATCTCTGTATTCATCCTGCTGGTCATTTTTTACAGAACAATAATATTCCATAACATTCATATACCATAATTTACCCAACCATTCTCCAATTGATAGGCATCTGTTCATTTTCCAATTTCTAGCCACTACAAAAAGGGCTGCCATAAATATTTTGGCACATACAGGTCCCTTTCCCTTCTTTAGTATTTCCTTGGGGTATAAGCCCAGTAGTAGTATGGCTGGGTCAAAGGGTGTGCACGGTTTGATAACTTTTTGGGCATAATTCCAGATTGCTCTCCAGAATGGTTGGATTCTTTCACAACTCCACCAACAATGCATCAGTGTCCCAGTTTTCCCACAGCCCCTCCACCATTCATCATTATTTGTTTATGTCATCTTAGCCAATCTGACAGGTGTGTAGTGGTATCTCAGAGTTGTGAGCCACTAGAGTTTAATGAGTGAGGAAGGGTATTACATTTCAGGAAAGTCACATTGGTAGTGAAATGAAGTTTGGATTTGAGTGGAGAACAGTTAGAAGGCTATTGAAATACTCGAGGTGAGTCGTAATGAGGATCTGAAGTACAATTCTAACTGTGTAAGTAGAGAGAAGACTACGCGGACAAGGGAAATTATGTCAAAATTTGACAAGAAATTGGGTTTGGTGAGTGGAGGCATGAGTCAGAATGAAGAATCAAAGAACATAGTGATGTTAAGAGTCTGGGTGCTCCCAACATGATTCATAAAGAAATATATGTGTGTGTGTGTGTGTGTGAACATACATGTGTAACCAGAAAAAAAATAACTTTTTAAATTAAAAAACTCTTTTAAAAGAATCTGGGAGGTGGGTGTTGTCTTTGAGAATAATAGAAAAATTGGGAAAAGGGGAGTATTTCTGTTTTGGATATGTTAAGCTTGAAAGGTCTATGAACATCTATAAACATGCAGTTGGAGCTGTAATTCTGGGGCTCAAGAGAATGACTAAGACTGAATCCATAGATCTGGAATCATCTACATAGAGATGATAATAATAATAGCTAGCACTTATAGTAGTGTCTACAATGTGCCAAACACTGTGTTAAGTATTTCACAAATATTATTTCATTTGATCCTCACAATAACCCCGGGAGATAGGTGTTATTAGCAGCCCTTTTTGTAGTTGAGGAAACTGAAGGAAACAGAAGTTAAATGACTGCCTAATATATAAAGTTGGATTTGAATTCAGGGCTTCCTGAATCTAGGTCTTGGACTCTATTTAATTGCCATCTAATTGCTAATAATCAAATTGGGTCCATTGAGCTTGATGAAATCACCAAATAAGATAGCATTCTAGAGCAAAAGAGCATCAGGATAGCTTCTTGGAAGACTTGAAGTTATTGACATGATTTAGATGAAGACCCAACAATGGAGTTTAAGAAGTGGTCTGATGGATAATAATAACATTATTTTAGATGGTTCAAAATTATGTGGTTACAAAGTCTATATGGTTAAGTTTATATGGTTACAAAGTGCTTTATAACATTATTTCATCTTATCCTCATAACAATCCTAAGGAAGGATTAAATACTAGATTATATCATCCCCATTTTACAGATGAGGAAATGGAAGTAAATAGAGATTAAGTGACTTGCCTATGGTCACACAGCTAGTAAATTTCTGAGGCCAGACTTGAACTCAGGTACAATGTCTCTACTCATTGGACCACTGTGCTGTTTCTAGGAAAGATACCAAGAATTGTGTTGCATAAACTTAGAGAAGAAAAAAATACATAATGTCAAAGGTTGAAGAGACTCGGTCAAGAAAAATGAAGAGTGAAAAGAGATCATTAAATATGGCAATTAAAATATTATTGCTAGCTTTATAGAAGGAAGTTTTCAATAAATGATGGGGTTATAAGACAGATCATAGAGGTGAGAGTAAGGAAAAAGGAGAAATACATCTAATGTAAATGACTTTCACAAGGAGAAGAGTAACCAA
Source organism: Sminthopsis crassicaudata (assembly GCF_048593235.1). Taxonomy (NCBI): domain Eukaryota; kingdom Metazoa; phylum Chordata; class Mammalia; order Dasyuromorphia; family Dasyuridae; genus Sminthopsis; species Sminthopsis crassicaudata. The sequence continues at coordinate 372,995,100 of NC_133620.1, read as the reverse complement.
GAAATGAGAGAGAGAGATATTGGATGATAGCTAGTGGAGACGGTTGAATCAAGTGGTGGTCTTTTTTTTATAGCTTTTTATTGACAGAACATATGCATGGGTAATTTTTCAACATTGTCCCTTGCAATCACTTCTGTTCCAATTTTTCCCTTCCTTCCTTCCACCCCCTCCCCTAAATGGCAGGCAGTTTTATACATGTTAAAGTATATCTTAAATATAATATATGTGTACATATTTATACAGTTCTCTTGTTGTACAAAAAAATTGGATTTAGAAAAACAAAAATTACCTGGGAAGGAAAACAAAAATGCAAGTGGTCCACATTTATTTCCCAGTGTTCTTTCTCTGGGTGTAGCTGGTTCTGTTCATCACTGATCAATTGGAACTGAATTGGATCTTCTCATTGCTGAAGTTATCCACTTCCATCAGAATTGATCCTCATATAGTATTGTTGTTGAAGTCTATAATGATCTCCTGGTTCTGCTTATTTCGCCTAGAATCAGCTCATGTAAATCTCTCCAGACCTCTCTGGAATCATCCTGCTGGTCATTTCTCACACAACAATAATATTCCATAACATTCATATACTACAATTTATCCAACCATTCTCCAATTGATGGGCATCCATTCAATTTCCAATTTCTAGTCACTATGAAGAGGGCTACCACAAACATTCTTGCACATACAGGTCCATTTCCTTTCTTTAATATATCTTTGGGATATAAGCCCAGTAGTAACACTGATAAATCAAAGGGTATGAACAATTTGATAACTTTTTGAGCATAGCTCCAAATTGCTCTCCAGAATGGTGGGATCCATTCACAACTCCACCAACAATGTGTCAGTGTCCCAGTTTTCCCACATCCCCTCCAACATTCATCATTCTTTTCCTGTCATCTTGGCCAAGCTAACAGGAGTGTAGTGGTATCTCAGAGTTGTCTTAATTTGCATCTCTGACCAATAGTAATTTGCAACACTCATATTGAGTAGAAATAGTTTCAATTTCATCATCTGAAAATTTTCTGTTCATATCTGTGACCATTTATCAATTGGAGAATGACTTGATTTCTTATAAATTAGAGTCAATTCTGTATGTATTTTGGAAATGAGGACTTTATCAGAACCTTTAACTGTAAAAATCTTTTCTCAATTTTTTGATTCCATTCTAATTTTGTTTGCATTAGTTTTGTTTGTACAAAAGCTTTTAAAGTTGATATAATCAAAATTTTATATTTTGTGATCAATAATGATCTCTAGTTCTTCTTTGGTCACAAATTCCTTCCTCCTCTACAAATCTGAGAGGTAAATTATCCTATGTTCTTCTAATTTATTTATGATCTCGTTCTTTATGCCTAAATCATGGACCCATTTTGATCTTATATTGGTGTACAGTGTTAAGTGTGGGTCTATGCCTAGTTTCTGCCATACTAATTTCCAGTTTTCCTAACAGTTTTTGTCAAGTAGTGAATTTTAATCCCAAAAGTTGGGATCTTTGGGTTTGTCAAACATTAGACTGCTATAGTTATTGACTTTTTTGTCCTATGAACTAACCTATTCCACTGATCAGCTAGTCTTTGCTAATATCAAATGGTTTTAGTGACCACTGCTTTATAACATAGTTTTAGATCAGGTACAGCTAGGCCACCTTCATTTGATTTTTTTTCATTAGTTCCCTTGAAATTCTTGACTGAAGTGATGGTCTTTTTGTTTTTTGGTTTTCGTTTTTTTTAAGATGAGAAGTATGGGCATGTTTGTAGGCAGTAGGGAAGGAACCAATAGATGGTGAGAAAGAAAAAATTAGAGAGTGAAGATAACAGTGGGGAGAATCTGCTGGACAAAATAGGAGAGGATGGGATGAAGAGTACATATTGTAGAGTTTGCCTTGACAAGGAGAAAGATTACCTCTTCATGTGAGACAAGATGAATGAAAAGATATTGAGGAACATACCAGAGTGATGTGAGATAAGAAGGAGGGGAGAAAAGGAAGGACTTGATAAATGGTCTCCATTTTTTAATGAAGTATGAGGTGAGGTCCTAAACAATACAGGAGGAGTTGAGGAGGAATGAAAAGCTTTAGAATAACCACTGTGGTGAGTGGGACAGCAAATTAATTAAAGAAGTATAAAAGGATTGTCTTGCTATAGTGTGGGTTCAGTTGAAGTTGTGTATGATAAATTTTTAGTGGATTAAATCAGCAAAGTTTCATGACTTTTTCTCTCTCTGTTCAGTGGTATGAGAATAGACCAAAGGAAGTAGCTGGTGGGATCTGCCAGGATATGATCAAGGGTAGAGTTGAACTGGCTTCCTCAAGGAGAGATGGAAGGGCAATATAGTCATGGAAATAGTAATGATCTGGAAATGAAACAAAATAAAACAGTGATATATAGAATAGAAAGCACAGGGAGGATTAAGAACACTGTTAGGAAGTCATAAGGCAGAGAAAAGGGTGAAATGATGAAATATTATGATCAGAAAAAGAAATTTCAGAGTTCTTGAAAATATAAGTAGAATATGATGGATGATGGCAAAGTCAAGGGTATGACCCTATGTGTGTATTTGAGGTAGAGTGGAAGAGGTGATTATATTGAAGAAGTATGAAGTTAAAGTATTTGAGGGAGCATCAAAATGTATATTGTAGTCCCCTAGTATGAAGACATGAATTGGGACAGGGAAGAAGACTGAGAGTCATGCATTGGCCGCGTTCAGGAAAAAAGAGAATATTCTGGGATATGCTAGATAGATGCTGGATTCAGGATTATGTGATCAATTTGGGTTGAATGACCCTCAAAGGAGAAGTGGCTGAGTGATGGTCATAGAAAAAGGTTTTGAAAATGTTAGAAGGGAGCAAAGAGTGTTCTAACTTCCAGATCATTCCATTGAGTCAGGAATTGAGGAGATGGAGAAGATGAGAAAACATAAAATCAATCTGGAAAGGGTATGATGTAATGTCATCAGGATGGAGCGAGGTCTCAGTGTATGCCAAAAGATGGGAAAAGTGAAAAAGGAAAATGTTTAGAATGAAAGGAAGCTTGTTAATGATGGAACAGAAATTCCAGAGAGCCCAATAGAAGGGATGGGACATCATAGGAGTAGGACATTGGAGGGGTGGGATTGAGAGGGAAATGAGAGTAAAGGAGTGGGCAGTTAGGGAACAGTTTTGTATGCTGGTAATCAGGTGTTCAGAATCATTGGGAAAAAGAGAGTTTGAGGAGATGGGAGTATCCTAACCTCTGAAGAATGAGTAGAGATAGCATATCAGAGACTGTTCAAAGATCCATTGAGGTAAGCATATAATTAAACTCTTCCAGGTTCTCCTTCAAGGTTTAAACCCATGTCCTGGGAAGCCCACATCATAGTAGGCAAGAAGAGGCAGAGATGTGGCCAAGGGAATCTTGCAGGGAGGTAGGAGATGGGAATGGCAGGTTGCTACCTGACGAAGACCCTGGGGATGAAGGTATAAGGTAGGAAGCTTGTGGCTTGACTACCAAACCATCCTAGGAATGATGATCAGGAAAAAACCCTTAGTTGAAGAATTCTGAAAGTTGGGGGTAGATGGAAATAATGAGGTAATTTAGTGGAGAAAGGCATGAGAAGCTGGGAGGGATACAAATCTAAACTTTCTTCCTTCCATCTTGGTGAAGTAACTTGCCCAGTGTTACACTGTTAGAAAGTGTCTGATGTTGGATTTGAACTCAGGTCATCTTGACTCCAGGATCAGGATCATTGTGCCACCTAGCTGCCCCCAGATTTAAATTGACAATGACAATTTAGGGAATCATTCCTGAACCTTTACTCATGGATATTGACTCCATCCACCTCTGTCCTTTCCCTCTCCACCCACCAAAAAAACCCAACCTAGCCTGCAAAATCTTTCCATCTGGGAAATAAACTTAAAACTTTTCAGGAAATGACCCATTCAGAATTGCTTTTTCCCTGCAAAATCAGAAATTTGCCATTGCCCCATCAGCTGAAGATGGAACAGCAGGCATGGCAAAGGGAAGGAGCCACAACTGGCTTCATTTAGCACACTGCTATGTTTCCTCTCTATTTCCACACCTTTTTCCTTGGTCTTTGGGGAACATTTCTCCCATAATCCTTGAGGTACATATTCCTTATCCCTGTATCCAGGGTTACCACTTCACTTCAACAAACATTTATTAGGTACTGACTGCATAAAGAACACTAAGCTAAGCCCTGAAGGGAGAACAAGATTTAGATAAGACAATTCCTAGTCACACAAAGCTTATTGTCTAGCAGGAAGATTTGACAAATACATAAGTAACTGTAATAAAAAATAATAGCAAGAAGTGTGTTGGCTAGTTGCAAAGTGCTACATGAGTTCTGAGGAATGCTCATTATAAGCTCAGGGTGGCTTTCTGGAATAGATGACTTTGGATTTGGGTTTTAAAGAATGGGTAGAATTTCAGCAGGTGGAAAAGTCTAGGGAAGTAAGAAGCAGTAGGGAGCCGTTAAAGATTTTTGAGCAAAATGCTGACATAGCCAGATATGCACATAAGGGAGATTAACCTGGCATTAGTAGAAAGAAAGAGTGGAGGTGGGAGGAAGAGGGAACTATTACATTGGTCCAGGTGGGTGGTATGTAGGCATGTACTACTCTAGGCTGCAGGGGAAATAGAGAAAAGGAAGAATGGGAGAGAGATTAAGGAGGCAGAAGTGACAGACTTTGGTAACCTATTGCATCCTCAGCGGGAGGAGGAAGAAATAGTCAAAGATTTTGAGCTGATGACATGATGGTATACTTAGAGAACCCCAAAGACTCTGCTAAAAAGCTATTAGAAATAATTCAGAATTTTAGCAAAGTCGCAGGATACAAAATAAATCCACATAAATCCTCAGGATTTTTATACATTACCAACACAATCCAACAGCAAGAGATACAAAGAGAAATTCCATTCAAAATAACAGTCGATAGTATCAAATATTTGGGAATATATCTACCAAAGGAGAGTCAGGAATTATATGAGCAAAATTACAAAACACTTGCCACAAAAATAAAGTCAGATTTAAATCATTGGAAAGACATTCAATGTTCTTGGATAGGCCGAGCGAATATAATAAAGATGACAATACTCCCCAAACTAATCTATTTATTTAGTGCTATACCAATCAGACTCCCAAGAAACTATTTTAATGACCTAGAAAAAATAACAACAAAATTCATATGGAAGAATAAAAGGTCGAGAATTGCAAGGGAACTAATGAAAAAAAAGTCAGAGGAAGGTGGTCTAAGTGTACCTGATTTAAAGCTATATTATAAAGCAACAGTCACCAAAACCATTTGGTATTGGCTAAGAAATAGACTAGTTGATCAGTGGCATAGGTTAGGTTCACAGGACAAGATAGTGAATAAAAATAGCAATCTAATCTTTGACAAACCCAAAGATCCCAAATTTTGGGATAAGAATTCATTATTTGACAAAAACTGCTGGGAAAACTGGAAATTAGTATGGCAGAAACTAGGCATGGACCCACATTTAACACCACATACTAAGATTAGATCAAAATGGGTCCAAGATTTAGGCATAAAGAACGAAATCATAAATAAATTGGAGGAACATGGGATGGTTTACCTCTCGGACTTGTGGAGGAGGAAGGAGTTTGTGTCCAAGGGAGAACTAGAGACCATTATTGATCACAAAATAGAACATTTTGATTACACCAAATTAAAAAGTTTCTGCACAAACAAAACTAATGCAAACAAGATTAGAAGGGAAGTAACAAATTGGGAAAAAATTTTTACAGTTAAAGGTTCTGATAAAGGCCTCATCTCCAAAATATACAGAGAATTGACTTTAATTTATAAGAAATCAAGCCATTCTCCAATTGATAAATGGTCAAAGGATATGAACAGACAATTTTCAGATGATGAAATTAAAACTATTTCCACTCATATGAAAGAGTGTTCCAAATCACTATTGATCAGAGAAATGCAAATTAAGACAACTCTGAGGTATCATTACACACCTGTCAGATTGGCTAAGATGACAGGAACAAATAACGATGAATGTTGGAGGGGCTGTGGGAAAACTGGGACACTGATGCATTGTTGGTGGAGTTGTGAAAGAATCCAACCATTCTGGAGAGCAATCTGGAATTATGCCCAAAAAGTTATCAAAATGTGCATACCCTTTGACCCAGCCATACTACTACTGGGCTTATACCCCAAGGAACTACTAGAGAAGGGAAAGGGTCCTGTATGTGCCAAAATGTTTGTGGCAGCCCTTTTCATAGTGGCTAGAAGCTGGAAGATGAATGGATGTCCATCAATTGGAGAATGGTTGGGTAAACTATGGTATATGAATGTTATGGAATATTATTGTTCTATAAGAAATGACCAACAGGAGAAATACAGAGAGGCTTGGAGAGACTTACATCAACTGATGCTGAGTGAAACGAGCAGAACCAGAAGATCATTATACACTTCAACAATGATACTGTACGAGGATGTATGCTGATGGAAGTGGATTTCTTCAACATAGAGAAGAGCTAATCCAATTCCAATTGATTAATGATGGACAGAACCAGCTACATCCAGAAAAGGAACACTGGGAAATGAATGTAAACTGTTATTTTTACCTTCTGAATCCAATTCTTCCTGTGCAACAAAAAATTCGGTTCTACACACATATATTGTATCTAAATTATACTGTAATATATTTAACATATATAAGACTGCTTGCCATCTGGGGGAGGGGGTTGGGGGAGGAAGGGAAAAAATCTGAATAGAAGTAAATGCAAGGGATAATGTTGTAAAAAATTACCCATGCATATGTACTGTCAAAAAAATGTTATAATTATAAAATAAAATAAAAAATTTAAAAAAAAAAAAAAAAAAAAAAACAAAGATTTTGAGCTAGAGAAAGTAGATGGACAGTGGTACACCAAAGAAAAATGGGAGATTTTGGAGAGAGGGTCATACATGGGCTCCATTTGGGACATGTTGTAATGCTGTGTTTTGGAATTAGGAGGATGTCGAGGTGGAGCTGCTTCCTGGAGAGCAAGAGGAACAGGGTACCCTTTTGTATTATTTACCAGCAACTGGATCTTATTCCCGCTCTGGATGTAACAGAGCTGTCGATGGCATCTTGGAAGGAATCCAGAAGCAAGCTGTAATCAGATCAGGGACCCTTTTATAGGGATACAGTGCTCACAACAAGGGCAGCTCCTAGCCTGGGCTTTCTGTGATATGAGATCATAATGACCAGCCACCTCTCCTTGCTGAGAGCCAGTGGTCATGCCCCACTTCTCGCCTGCATTTTCACATTTCATCTGCCATGACCAACCTACCTGATGTGCTTTTCACTCAGGCAAGCAGATGCAGGATGATTTCAAAAGCATATGTGAGAGACTTATTTCTCTGCCTGGGATTGGGCCCTCTCACATCTCTTCTTCTCGGCAGCGGATGGAGGAGAATTCTAACAAGCCAATTACCTCACTCTTGAGTGATGAGAACCAGTGCCAGCAGCTTTTTAAGGAAACAAACTGATGAGTACAACAAAACCCTGCATGGTAGGAACAGACCCCCCTCCCTCCTGACCTGCACCCCATCCTGGGAGGTAGTGGTTCAGTTACCAAAGAACACAGCCAGTTACCTGGCAAGTCAATGTGGATTATAAACCATCTTATCCAGGCCAAAGTGTTGCTAAAGAATCTATAAGATGGGGAAATAGATCTATGGTCAGCTATTCCCTAGCAATCCCTATCCTTGAAAATGTATGGCACGAGAAGAAAGAGGAGGAGCTGGAATTTGACAGAGGGAAAGACAGAGTAGAGTATTTGAAGGGTATCATACAAAAGAGGTAATATTGTTCTGTTTGTTCCCTCAGAGAAAGACTATGAATAATGGGTAGTTTAAAGAGGCAGATTTAGGTTTGATGCAAGGAAAATTTCATGACAAAAAGATTTATCCCAAAGTGTAATGGGTTGTCTTGGGATGTGATGAGTTTCTCCTCATTAGAAATCTTCAAGTAAAGGGTGGATGGCCACTTATCAGGAATGCTGGAAAGAATATTTTTCCCCATGTAATAGTATTTTGGTTTTTTTCTAATTACATGTAGTTTTCAACATTCAGTTTTATAAGATTTTGAGTTACAATTTTTTTCCTCCTTCTCCCTTCTCTGCCCCCCTCTGCATGATAGCAAACAATCTGATATAAGGTTATACATGTATAATCATATTAAAAATATTACCACATTAGTCATGTTAAAAAAGAAGAATCAAAATTAAAGGGAAATGGAATTTTTCCATTAGGTATTGATTAGATTGCGATCCCTTTCAATTAAGATTCTGTGATAATTCTGCTCTTATGCTTTGTATATAATAGGTGCTTAATCAGTGTTCGTTGATTGACTGGACTATTGATAGCTCCAAATAGTTTTATTCTTTCTGAAGTTTTGCTCAGACTCGGGTAAGAAGTGTGTAGAGTGGTAATCTAATGCAGAGTATTGAATGTCAAGGGTCTTAGGTTCTAATCCCAGCTTTGTTCTTTATTCTCAGAGTTCCATGGCATCAGGCGGTTATGCCATGACATGCAAGTGAATTGGATATAAGTGAGGGAGTGCTGTGCAAAGTCACCTGCCTCACTTTCCCCTCCAGAGCCATCTGGGTCCAGTAGCCAGATATAAAACAAGATGACAGAAGATGGCTTTGGATGGGGAGTCCTTGGCCTTTTTAAGCTAAGGTCTTCCACATGTCTCAGTTTAACCGAGTCTGCACCCATTCATTGATTAAGGCTAGGTAGCAATTGAGGCAAATAATCTCTTCTTTCACCTAGTTCAAAAAAAGCTAAAATAAATAAAGCTGAAAGGGGAACACACCCAAGGTTTCTGGCCAAAGCAGAAATGACTGCTATTGATATTCAATCTGAGTCAATCAGGACACAATGACCAAATGGGGCTTGGCCTAGGACCTATTGGTGGCCAATGATAATCAGACTGGTTTTGGTTTAAGGCTGGTCCTTATAAAAGAAATCTAGCCAGTAAATCTCAAGATATCTTGAGAGGGTTCAGAGAGCTAAAAGAAAAGATAAAAATGCTTTTAAAAGCAACTGTAGGTAAGAGTGTGATACTCTATGGAAGTAAAGGGAGGAAAGAAGAAAGGAAAAAATAAAGGGAGGGAGGGAGAGAGGGAGGTCATAAAGGAAGAAGGAAAAGAGGAAAGGAAGAAAGGAATATATATCTTTGAATAACCACATTACTGCTCCCACATTATCACATGTGATTGACTTGTTATTTACTGAGAAAATAAAGACCATTCACTGTGAGTTCCTTCTTTTGTCCTTTTCATCTCTTAGATAACACCCTTCCTTTACTCTAATTTCTGAATTAAAACTGGCTCTTCTTACCAAGGATCTTTAGACATATATTTTTAAACCCATCCCTTTACATATCTTCATGATCCCCCATCCCTCTAATCTTCAATTTCTGCCTATATTCTTTTTCCTTCCCTGCTGCCAAAAAATTGAACATATTTTTCTTAATTTGGGGAAAAGATCACTTATTAAACCCTACCATCCCCTTAAACTATCTTCCTATCTCTCTTTTCACTTTTGAGGGAAATTTCTAGCAAAAGCTATCTATACTTGTTTCTTACACTTCCATTCCTCTTTCCTATTTCTCAGTCCTTTGCAATTTGTCTTCTTAACTCATCACCTGTCAACTGAAATTGCTTTCTTCAAAGTTCCCAATGACTTTTAATCGACAAATTCTATGGCCTTTTCTCAATCCATATACTCCTTGACCTCTCTATAGCATTGACACTATTGATCCCATCCTTTCCTCCTAGATACTTTCTCCTCTCTGTATTTTTATAACATTGCTCTCTCTTGGTTCTTCTTCCACTTATATGACCAATCCTTTTTCTTCATTGCAAGTTAACTACCCATATCATGGCCTTTAACTGTGGATATATTCTAGAACTCTGTCCTTTATTCTCTTTACATTCTCTTGCTTAGTGACTTCTATATCTAGCCAGATCTATATATCTATCCCTAGTTTTACTCTTGAATTCCAGTCCCATATCACAAACTACTTACTGAATATTTCAAACTAGTTATCTCATAGACATCCCAAATTTAACATCTCCAAAATTCATTCCCTTGCTCCCCTTCCTTTCTTCAACATCCCTTTTCCCTGATTTCCTTTATTTTCTATCATCCTTTGAATCATTGGTGTTTGAAATCTTGGCAACATCCTTAACTCTTCACTTTGCTCTCCTCACTATCCAACTCAGTTGCCAGATTGTATGCTTATCACTATATATCATCTCTGGCAACCATCCCTTTCTCGCCACTGACACAATCACCATCTTATCTCAAGCCCTTATCACCTCAACTGGATTCTTGCACAACCTCTTAATTGGTCTCCCTGCTTCCAGTTTCTCCCAGCTCCAATCTACAGCTATCAAGATTTTCCTAAAGCACAATTTGACCATGTAACAATATACTTAGTAAACTCCATTGAATTCCTGTTACTTCAAGATCCAATAGAAACTCCTTGGTATTTAAAATCCTTCATAACCTGTATCCAATATATCTTTCCTGCCTTATTTTTATACTTTATTGCCCTCCATGCTCATATCTACAATTCAGTCAAGCTGGATTCATGGGCAACATTCCATCATCTGTCTACATCCGTTCACACTGACTGTCCCACGTGCCTGAAATTCACTCCCTTCTCACCACAATCCCTCAAAAGCTTTAGTTTCCTTCAAGGTTTAGCTCAATCCTGACCTGAACTCCAATTGCCAGTGCTTTCCACCTCCCTCTTCCAAATCATTTTGTATCCATTTTGTATATATTTCTATGTACATGTTGCATTCCCAAGCTAGATTGTAAAGTCTTCTAAGACAGTAATAGTTTCACCCCTGTTTTTGTACTCCCAGTTTCCATTATAATGCCTGGAACCTAATAAGTGTTTAATAAATGTTTGTTAAAGGACAGCTTTTCAAAAATGTGGATAGAAGCAGAAAATGGAGGGCAAGACTCAGAGGTTCCCTGATCCAAATTCATAACAAGATCCTTTACAAGAGACCATCTAGCGTCTACTTAAGTAACTCCAGTAATAGAAAGCTTACTGTTACAAGAGTAGTAGCCATTCCATTTATGTTATTTTTCAGTTGTGTTTTAGTCATATTCTACTCTTTGTGACTCCATTTGGGGTTGTCTTGGCAAAGTCTCTGGAGTTTGCATTTCCTTCTCCAGTTCATTTTATAGATGAGGGAATTAAGGCAAATAGGCTGAAGTGGCTTGCCCAGAGTCATATAGCTAGGAAGTATCTGAGGTCAGTTTTGACCTCAGTAAGATGAGTCTTCCTGTTTCCAGGCCTGGTGTTCTGTGCTCTATGGCACCATCTAGCAGCTCATTTATGGACAGTTCCAATTGTTTGGAAAGTCCCTCACCTTGAACAAAATTTTACCTCCCCTTTCACTTCTACAAATTGCACCTACTTCTGTCCAGAACAAGTCCTTTTATATATTTGAAAACAGTATTTGTATACTTTCCAAGTTTTCTCTTTTGCACACTAACCATTTCAAATGATTCTGGTATGGTATAAACTTGAGTCCCTTCATTGTCCAGGTCTCCCTCCTCTGCATACCTTGTAGCTACTCCCTCTTAAAATGCTGCACCTCAATCATTTATTCCATGAGATGATGCATGTAAAATATTTGGCAAAACTGAAAGTACTTTATGAATTTCACCTATTGTTATTATCACTACTCTGTATGTGTCCTGATCAGAATATAAATTAACAAGATTTTTCTCTTTATTCTGGCCACTGTGCTTCTGTTAATGTAGTCTAAGATTACCTAGGGTCTTTTGGCTGCCCCATCATGCTTCTGACTCGTTTTGAGTTCACATCCTCTAAAACTCCCAGGTGTAAAATGTGTTTTCTAGTCATATTTATCCCATCCTGCCCTGCCCTTGTGTAATTGATTTTTTGAACCAAGTGCTACTCTATTTACATTTATCTTTATTATAAGTAAGTGTCTGGGGGCAGCTAGGTGGCACAGTGGAGAGAGCACCAGCCTTGAATTCAGGAGGACCCGAGTTCAAATATGGTCTCAAACACTTAACACTTCCTGGTGTGTGACCCTAGGCAAGTCACTTAACCCCAGCCTCAGGGGGGGAAAAAAAAAAGTAAGTGTCTGAACAAGGCCTAGACTCAGAGGTGAGTTAGAGCCAGCTCAAAACAAAAGCAAAAATTCTTAAATTTTCAAGGTGAGAATTTAGCTCTTCCAAAATTGACAAACCCTAAAAATCAAGGGCTGATTTAATTTTGCTGATGTTCTGGACTTAGGAAAATCATGGAGGAAGTGCTAATAATGCATACTAAAACTGAAAGCTAAGTTATGCATCTTGGAGAGCCGATTGTTAAACATTTACTGGCAATACCCATAAGTAAAATCCAAGCTTTTTGCTCCTCAGCCTTGAGCTCTTTCTATTACACTCTGAGCTTCCCCATTCTAATATTTGAAATTGTCAGCCTCTACTGCATTAGTACTATTCAAATTGCTTCTATACCTGCATTGATAGGGCAATCTTGTAACAAGTTGACAGAAGGCTATTTATAAAGACAAGTTATCTTTGAGGAATAGACCTATGACAAATGGCATCTCTGTGGTTAAAAATAAATGAATGAATGACCAAAGAAATAAATAAGTAAATGCATAATTAAAAGGAAGCAAAAGATTGAAAGAAATGAATGAAGACTATCTATAAAGACAAGGTATCTTTGAATAGTAGCCTAGAACACATGGTGGCCTATGGGTAGCAATCAGTCAGTACAGCCTTCGCTGATGTCCTCATCCCAAAGATTTTAACTCTTCAAAGTGAGAACTGAAGTATTTTTCTCTTTTTGGTCTGTGACCTTTCTTGGTTCATAGACTTAGGGAAGGAAACTCAATCAAATGCAGATCAACAATTGTTCTGCTTTCTAAAGTTCTTGGAGCACTGAGAAATTAAACTTGGTTAAAGTCACACAGCTAAAAAAAAAAATCTGAAGGAGGATTGAGCTCAGGATTTCCAGACTCCAATCTACTCTCTAACTAAAAGTGTTTTGGGAACTTTGACATTATTATTATTAAGTCCCTTCTTATAGCTTACCAACTATTATCTTGGGAAAATCACTTTTTTCTTTGCCTCAGTTTCTCTTTCTACAAAATAGTGCTAATGATATGTGTACTAGCTACCTCAAAGAAGCTGTTTCAAAAAAGATATTTAGTCAACCCTCAAGAACCCCCTCAAAATTGAGTGTTGTTACCATAATAGGTATTATACTTAGGTCTAACTGCCATTTAATAAATAAAGAAACTGGGGCAGCTAGTTGGTGCAGTGGTTAGAGCACCAGCTCTGAAGTAAAGAGCACCTGGGTTCAAATTTGCCCTCAAACACAACACTTCCCAACTGTGTGATCCTGGGCAAGTCACTTAACCTCAATTGCCTCAGCAAAAAAGAAAGAAAGAAAAAAAAATAAAGAAACCCAACAACTGTTGAATAAACTAGCCAGTAAACTGTGTTTTGAATGCTACACCTAGGCCTTTACTTCCAAGGACCTGGAGATAAAAGTATTTTAGGGCCCCACTGGGGTCCGACAGTCAGGGAAAACAAAAGCAGGACTCCAGTAAAACCATTAAACTGACTACTAGGGACCAGATGGGGTGACGTACTTGACAACTGGTTTGCCAACTTGATGTTGGGGAAACCATCTTTTCTTCAGTCCCACCAGTAAGGGCTGATTTAGAACATTACTTCAAAAACACCCTATTCGTCTCTAGAAGAAAATCTTCACCCTGGCAAGTAAACCTTTCACAATGTGACTACCCTTTCTACTTCAATCTAATATCCTATTATTTCCCTTAATGAACTCCACATCCCAATCAAACTATTCTGTTTTTTCCTTTTTTTTTCCTTTGGGAGGCAATCAGAGTTAAGTAATTTAGTCAGGGCCATACAGCTACTAAGTGCTGGATTTAAACTCAGGTCCTCCTGACTCCAGGGCTGGTCGCCCTATCCATGGCGCCATCCTAACTCAATTCTGCTCATTCCATCTTGCACCTTTGTATATGTTCCCAAATGTTTGGAATCCATTCCCTTTTCACCCCTATCTCTCTAAATTCCTAGTTTCTTTCAAAACCCAGTACAGATGCCATCTTTGAAGTGAAGACTTTCCTTATCCTTCTCCTCTCCCCCGGGAAGCAATAGCACTGTCTCCATTTCTTGTTAATTACTTTATATTTACTTTTGATGTTCACATGGTATGCTCTCTGAAGAATGTAAGCCCTTTGAAGGCAGGGACTCTTGTTTTCACCTTTGTATCCTCAGCACCTTGTACAATGCCTGGTTATAAATGTTTGATCAATTAAATTGTGCTGCCCCAGTGCTATGAAACTTATTAAACTGGAGGTTTAGGGGAAGGATTTTTCTAATTAAAGAAAGGTGCAGAGTTGGCTAATATAAAAGATCCCTTTTGAAGCAAAGCACCTGTGATGGCCCCAGTCCCACATCTCCTGGCACACTCTTCCAACCTTCTCTGAACATTATTCAACTCATCTCCTCTCTCTGCAAATAAGCTCTTAACATGTGCCAATCTCTCTTTCTTGGCCAGGTTTTCCTGGTTCCTTCCCTTTTCTCCCCCAGATTTCATGATGTGTTTGCGGATGGGAAATTGTATGTTAGCCATCACAGCAAACCCGGGGGCTCATTTCATCACCAGCAATCAGCTGTTGTACTCTGGGGAAACCTAATTAGGTATTACTGGACTTTTGATGTTGTTTCCATGGAAACCTCCATCATAATGGTGTGCACGCAGGCTACTTGCTAAAAGGAGAGATTTTGTTTTATTTTTTTAAAGTATTATCACTTATTTTAAAAATGTATACATATATATTTTTTAAATAATACACACACACACACACACACACACACACACACACACATATATAATTTTCCCTTTTTTTTTCTTGCCCATGGAAAAAAGATAGAAATTTCCCCTCCAGTGATGTTTTCCCCTCCTGGAAAGAGGGAACAGTAGAATATTTTTTAAAAGCTTTTCCAGTTTTCTCTTGCTTAATTTTAAGGAAATACAGCTTTGCTCAAGAATGAAAGAGTTTTCTCCCCCATTGGCAAATATCTAAGCAGCCAAAAGTAGAGAACATTTTTATGAAAGATTTTGCTTAAATAAAGAACCTGACAGGCCTTGCAGCTTTCCAAATAGAATGATATAAAAAAATGCAATGACTCAACTCTAAGCTTTTATTTATCCTGAATAATGATGACAAAGATGATGATAATAACTACAACAATTGCTGACTTTAGATGACACTTAGAGCTTTATGACGGACTTTGTATGTCATCTCAAGTGATCTCCATAACCTTTCTGAGAGGTCACAGTTTTCATAGATTTAGAACTGGAAGGGACTTTAAAGATCCGGAAGTCCAATCCTCTCTTTTTAAAGATAAGGAAGCTGAAGACCTTAGGGATCATTGCCCAGGAGCAAATAGTAGTTAGTGTTTGAGGCAAGACTTAAATCCATATTTTTCTGACTACCAAATCCAGCCCACTATTCATTACACCAAAACAAGGTATTATTATTATGCCCATTTTATAGATGAAAAAACTTTGGAGGTAAATTGACTTAAGTCCATACATCTAGTAAACTTACAGAGCAGTCAATATTCAAACCCAAGCCTTCTGATCTGAAATCAGCTGAACTTTCTTACATACCAAAGCTGCTCTTAATAACTACAATCAAGCAAGCAATGATTAGGCACCTACTATGTTCTAGGCACTGTGCTAAGTACTAGGAATATAAAGAATGACAGTTTTGCACTCAAGAAACTCCCAAGGGGAGACAGCATGCAAACAACTACCCACAGCAAGAAATTGACAGGATAAATTAGAAATAATAGAGGGAGGCCACTAATATTAAGAGGAATCAGGAAAAAGTTTCTTGGAGAAGATGGGCCTTTTAGCTGGGATGTGAAGCTAGGAGGTAGAGATAAGAAGAGTAGTATACTGTTCCTGCCCTCAGGAACGAAAATAAAACTAAAAAAACAGAACAAAAAACTGATTTGAATAAGCAAAAAAAAAAAAAAAACCAAACCCCAAACACTAGACATTCTTTTATGAATTAAAAATGTCAAAGAATTCAATTGAAGCAAATATGACAGGGTGCCCCAGACCCTGGGTTTCTTCCATATCCCAGTATTGGGAGCTGTAGAGATCCAAACCACAAGTAGTGCATGTCTCTGGTTGAATCAAATGAATATTCAGTATTGCCAGGGGAAGCTTTTTAAATAATATAAATATCTTTAAGGGGCTCATTTCCTAGTAGAACTTGTACAGCTCTTTAGTTTCTCTTCCCACTATGTCACCTGCTTTCCACCCCACAAGTCTCCACTTTACACCTGGACTGCTCTACTCTTAATTCTAACGAGGCTCTTCTCTCACTAATCACAAGCCCACTACAGAATCATAGTTTTAGAGAGGGAAGAAATGTTAAGTCTATGATTCTTTAGCATAAGCCTCTCAGAATCAATGACTGAACTGAAACTTAGAAAGAACATGAATATTTGAAAATTACAAAGATAGTAGGAAAGGGAACTACCAGGTGAGGAAAGTCCCTCTAACCAATGCACATCAACACCTTTGAAGCTTAGTTTTAGATAGAGACCTAGAGATCTAAGAAGCAAAATGACTTGCCCAGTCACACATAGCTTATATTTATATTCCACATAGTGTCAAAGGCAAATCTTGAGCCCATGTTTTCTTAATTTAAAGGCCATCTCTCTATCTACTTTTCTTATAGCCAGTGAACAGCAGAAAACCAGGTCCTAGTCTAAAATAATAAGGATATTACAAGGATCTTGCAGAGCCTCTGTCTTGAATCTAGCTCTATGAAAATAAAAATATTTCAAACATTATAAGCCCAGTTCTCATTGATGAATCATTGTCTGCTCTCTGGTCATAGTATACAAAATGGTGTCATTCACTCAGAAGGCATAAAATGTGAACTATTTTAGTAGCATAGGATTTTAGAGTTAGAAGTGGATCATTTGGTTATAGATCATATATCTTGGGCTAGAAGGGACCTCGGAAACTAATTCAACCTCATCATTTAAAATTTAAAATTTTATTTTTTAGAAATGATCTAGCAATTATTTGCTCTCCATCCCACTTTCCCCAATGGGAAGAAGGAAGAAAAATAAGAAAACCAAATATTGGCCATTAAGTGGCACAGTGGATAGAATATGGGACCTGGCATCAGGAAGACCCATTTTCCTGAATTTAAATCTGACTTCAAACACTTTCTAGTTATGTGATGATAAGTCACTTAACCCTGTTTGCATTAGTTTCCTCTCTTGTAAAACGAGTTGGAAAAGGAAACAGAAAACCACTCCAGTATTTTTGCCAAGAAAATCTAAAATGGTGTCATGAAGAGTTGGGCACAATTGGAAAATGATTGAACAAAAGACAATTTTATTTGTATCTATAGGACCTTTTTCTTTTTTTTTTGATCCAACACTAATTTTGAAGATAAACTGAAGCACAGAGGTCTCATGGTTAGAAAGTATTTGAACCAAGATTTAAAGCAGTTCTTCTGCCTTCATATCACATCTTTCCATTATGCCAGATTCCTGATAGAGAGAGCTTGAAAGACCTAAAAGCCTTAGGAATCAAACAGTAGAAATAAAACAATCTTTTTTTTTTTTTTTTTGAGTTGCAAAGTGGCCTTATCTGGAATTTTCTTTTTTTTTTTTTTCCAGGCCATTCCATTTATTGGACAAAATTTTACAAATAAAACAATCTTTAGAGTACAAGTATCTTGAAGAACACAGGGTCACTTCAGGACAGTGAGGTCAGTCACCAAATGTTAAATATAAATCATTCATTCTCAGACTGACTGAATTAACTAGTGAAGAAAATACTGACACCAAATGAAGATGCAGGAAAACAAAGCTTTTAAGAATTGTGTCCTCGTTGTATATCAAAGGACACACAGGGAAAGAAGTATTAGGGAATCTAATTGAGAATCATTCAATGATGTGCTTATGTCCTTCTTGTTTGGAGACTCTTCCCCCTCCCTCAGCTCTCTGGCTTCTGACTTAGTGATTGACTTAGGATATTGAATATGTACAAAAATTCAAATATTTTTCCCTAGAAGATTTTTATGACATCACCTCCATGTTTTTCCAGAATTTATTTGGTACAAACAATGCAAAAATTGTTTAAATGAAAGAAATGATGGAGACTAAAATATCAAGACCTATAATTCTGAGATGTGTTATTTAGACTTTCTTTTGCTCTGCAAGGTTAATGAGCTTCCAAAAATGAACAATTCAGAATGACAACTTTCTGTGATATCTGGTCAGAAGGCACAGATTACTAGGAGTTGTGGACCACTAATCACCTTCCTTCTGAACTCTCAAGGTACAAAAGGTACAAGTTATCTCACCAGTACCTGAGTACCAAATTTCCTGGTGCTTTTCTAATCATCAGATACAGTATAGTAGAATAGAAAGAAAAGTGATTTCGTTGTCAAAAGTATCTAGGTTCATATCCTAACTTCTAATTCTTATTAACTATATCATAGTGGCAAGACATCTAACTTCTTTGAATCTCAGTTCACTCATCTGTAAAATGGAGATAAAAATATTTGTAGTACTTGCTTCACCATGTTATGTGAGATTCAAATAGTAATGTATATAAACCACTTTCCAAATCTTAAAGCACTATTTAAATGACAGTACCAGCTCTTGTTTGGGACTTTTTTTTAAATTAAAACTTTTTATTTTCAAAACATATATATAGATAATTTTAGCATTTACCCTTGCAAAACCTTGTGTTCCAATTTTTCTTCTTCTCACTCTCTCCCCTAGATGGCAAGTAATCTAATATATGTTAAACATGTATAATTTTTCTACACATATTTTCACAATTATCATGCTGCACAGTAAAAATCAGATCAAAAAGGGGAAAAATGAGAGATCAAAATGCAAGCAAACAACAATAAAAAAGTGAAAATACTATGTTGTGATCCACATTCAGTCTCCACAGTCCTCTCTCTGAGTATAGATGACCCTCTTCATCACAAGATCATTGGAACTGATCTGAATTATTTGTTGAAAAGTATTTTTTGCCAAGAAAATATCAAATGGTGTCATGAAGAGTTGTACACAATTGAAAAATGATTGAACAAAAGACAATTTTTTTGTATCTATAGGACCTTTTTCTGTTGAAAATAGCTACATCTATCAGAGTTGATCACTGTATAATTTTGCTGTTGCCATGTACAATGATCTCCTAGTTCTGCTTACTTCACTTAGTATCAGTTCATGTAAGTCTCTCCAGGCCTCTCTGAAATCATCCTGCTGATTATTTCTTATGAAACAATA
Source organism: Sminthopsis crassicaudata (assembly GCF_048593235.1). Classification (NCBI taxonomy): domain Eukaryota; kingdom Metazoa; phylum Chordata; class Mammalia; order Dasyuromorphia; family Dasyuridae; genus Sminthopsis; species Sminthopsis crassicaudata. The sequence continues at coordinate 372,975,686 of NC_133620.1, read as the reverse complement.
ATATTCCATAACATTCATATATCATAACTTATTCAGCCATTCCCCAACTGATGGACAGCCACTCAATTTCATTTCTTGACACTATAAAAAGGGTTGCTACAAACATTTTTGCGTTTTTCCCATTTTTATTACCTTTTTGGGATACAGGACCAGTAGAGGCACTGCAGGATCCAAGTGTATGCACAGTTTGATAGCCCTTTGGATATAGTTCCAAATTGCTCTCCAGAATGGTTGATCAGTTCACAACTCCACCAACAATGTATTAGTATGGGACTCTCAACTTGATAGAAATGCAGTATGAAGAATGCAAATCTGAATTTTCCAAACTTTGATTGTGGTCCATAACCCCCAGGGTCTTTTCCCAGGCTTACCATGAAACACATAATTATAACTCAGATATTGGTTTTGTGGTTGAGATGAACCACAAATATATATTATAGAATGTTAGTTTGGATAACAAGTTTCATATTAGGACAGAGACCATAAAGTGACCTTCACCTTCACCTCTCTGCTCCACAAAAGGTTACCTTCTCTTACAGAATTACTAGGCACAGAATCCTATAATCTAAGAATTAGAAGGGAGCTCCCAACTCATGTAGCTCAGCCTTCATCCTAATTCAGGAATCTCCTCAGTAGTGTTCCCAACACGCAGAATTATAGACTTTGATTCAAAAAGATCTGAGATTCAAATCCTGCCTAAGACATTCTTATATGACCTTAGACAAATCATTCAATCTGTCTGGGCCCCAGTTTTGTCATCCTTAAAATGAGGAGTTGGCGTAGATGATCTTTAATGACCTTTCCAGTTCTTAAATCTAGGAGCTAATTTATGATTCTATGTGATCATACAATGGCACTTAAATTGAATTGAAGGTCTGACCTTCCCAGAGGATAGAGAATATATTACCTTCATTAGGCAATCCATACAACTTTTGGGAGTTCAATCCATCTCCAAGCTATCCCTAGGTCAGGAGGTCTGTATAACTCTTATTGTTAAGTTCTTCCCTCTGTTGAGTCCAAGGCTGTTCTTTGTAACTTCTACCCATTGATTCTAGTTGTGCTTGAACTCTGGGGCATTCTCCAGCAAGGGACCATTCTGGAGTTTGGGGTTCATTCTTAAATGACTCTAGAAGGTGGTGGAGTCTTGTTCCCTTGGCTTATATTATAAGGCAGTGATTCTCAAACTGTGTGCTCTTGGGATCTTTTTACATTCTAAAAAACCATTGAGGACTCCTATATTCTTGACATTTACTGTTTTGGAAATTAAAATATCTTAATATTATTATGAAAATATGTTTTACCTCACAGATCTCCCCCACCCCAAAGAGTCTTAAGGACTTCTATGAATCCTTGGAACACACTTTGAGAACCACTGCTCTAGAGATAGCTTAAGTTCAAAATGTGTTCAGTCTTATTTAGTTACATCCAACTCTTCATGATCCTATTTGGGATTTTCTTAGCAGAAATATTGGAACAGTTTTCCACTTTATTCTTCAGCTCATTTTATAGGGTTAAGTAACTTGCCCAGGCAAGATAGTGAATAAAAATAGCAATCTAGTGTTTGACAAACCCAAAGATCCCAACTTTGGGGATAAGAATTCATTATTTGACAAAAATGCTAGGAAAACTGGAATTTAATATGGCAGAAACTAGGCATGGACCCACATTTAACACTACATACCAAGATAAGATCAAAATGGGTCCAAGATTTAGGCATAAAGAACGAAATCATAAATAAATTAGAGGAACATAGGATAGTTTACCTCTCAGACTTGTAGAGGAGGAAGGAATTTGTGTCCAAAGGAGAACTAGAGATCATTACTGATCACAAAATAGAAAATTTTGATTACATCAAATTAAAAAGTTTTTGCACAAACAAAACTAATGCAAACAAGATTAGAAGGGAAGTAACAAATTGGGAAAACATTTTTACAGTTAAAGGTTCTAATAAAGGCCTAATTTCCAAAATATACAGAGAATTGACTTTAATTTATAAGAAATAAAGCCATTCTCCAGTTGATAAATGGTCAAAGGATATGAACAGACAATGTTCAGATGATGAAATTAAAACTATTTCCACTCATATGAAAGAGTGTTCCAAATCACTATTGATCAGAGAAATGCAAATTAAGACAACTCTGAGATATCATTACACACCTGTCAGATTGGCTAAGATGACAGGAACAAATAATGATGAATGTTGGAGAGGATGTGGGAAAATTGGGACACTGATGCATTGTTGGTGGAGTTGTGAAAGAATCCAACCATTCTGGAGAGCAATCTGGAATTATGCCCAAAAAGTTATCAAAATGTGCATACCTTTTGACCCAGCCATACTACTACTGGGCTTATACCCCAAGGAACTACTAAAGAAGGGAAAGGGACCTGTATGTGCCAAAATGTTTGTGGCAGCCCTTTTTGTAGTGGTTAGAAACTGGAAAATGAATGGATGCCCATCAATTGGAGAATGGTTGAATAAATTATGGTATATGAATGTTATAGAATATTATTGTTCTGTAAGAAATGACCAGCAGGAGGAATACAGAGAGGCTTGGAGAGACTTATATCAACTGATGCTGAGTGAAATGAGCAGAACCAGGAGATCATTATACACTTGAACAATGATACTGTATGAGGATGTATTCTGATGGAAGTGGATATCTTCAACATAGAGAAGAGCTAATCCAGTTCCAATTGATCAATGATGGACAGAATCAGCTACACCCAGAAAAGGAATACTGGGAAATGAGTATAAACTGTGAGCATTTTTTTCTTTGTTTTTCTTCCAAGATTATTTTTACCTTCCGAATACAAATCTTCCTTTGCAACAACAACAACAACATTCAGTTATGCAATATATATTGTACCTAGGATATACTATAAGATATTTAATATGTATGGGAATGCCTGTCATCTAGGGGAGGGGATAGAGGGAAGGAGGGGAAAAACTCGGAACAGAAGGGAGTACAAGGGATAATGTTGTAAAAAAAATTACCTATGCATATGTGCTGTCAAAAATGTTATAATTATAAAATTAATTTTAAAAAAAAGTAACTTGCCCAGGGTCACACAGCTAGTAAGTGTCTGAGGCCAGATTTGAACTTGGGAAGTTGAGTTATTCTGACTCCAGGCCCAGAGTTCTGTGAACTGTGATGCTACCTAGCTGTCCAGATTTCAAAGTTAGTCTCAGATTTTTCATACCACTTTGTTAGATACTGCTTCAACTACTGACCTTGAAATGGCTATTGTGTAGTAATTCCTATTTTGCACAGGCATTTTTCCTAAGAGATGATCTACAAGTATCTTAAATTCTATCTGTCTCAAACCAAACTCATCCTCTTCCTCTATATCACTCCACCCCGATCCTGGCATTCCTCTTGCTAATTTTTCAGTCACCTTGCAATCTCTCTGGCTTAAAACCCCAGAGGCATCTGTGACTCTTTTCTGTCCCCCAGTCCCCACATTCAATCAGTCACCCTACCTTGTAGATTCTGTTTCCATTGTTTCTCTCAAATGTGCTCTCTTCTTCATTTCTAGTGTCACCTATTCAAATCATTATTTAGTCCCATAGATAGCCTCCCTGCTGGTCACCTCTAGTCTGCTCCCCTCTGAAAACCATCCTTAACATTGCTACCCAACTAATCTTCCAAGGAGTCTTCCTCTGTCGGTGTTACTTCCTTTTCTCAAAAGACTTCAGGGACTTACTACTGCCAGCAGAATAAAATAAAACCCGTAAGGCAGTAGTGTCAGGTCTGGGGTTTGGAACACCAGAGTTAAAATTCAGCTTCAGACAGTACCTATATGACCCATAACCACTTAACTGTCTCTATTTACCTCAGTTTCTTCATTTGGAAGATTGAGATAATAATGGCACTTTCCCCCCAGAGCTGTTGTGAGAATCAAATAAGATAATAATTGTAAAGTACTAACTATAGTAAGTGTTCTGTAAATATTAGCTATTATTATCATTTTCCTAATCAAGCTCCAATCTACATGTCTAGCCTTATTTTCATGCTAATTTGGGTTACTCTTTCTGTCTCTTTGGTTATGAATTCTTGATGCTTGAGATGGATGCTTTGCCACCCAACCATGTCCTCCCATTGAAGTCCCTCTATATTCTCAATATTTCAATGCTACTTCTTCCATGAAGTCTTCCTTCATTCCCTGGACTAAAAACAATCTCTTCTTCTTCAGAAATTTCATAATCCTTTACCTTTTCTCCTTCTTATGTTCTCCTTTGAATGAATAAGCACTTATTAAGCACTTACTGAAGATATAAGCATTTATTAAGCACTTACAAAGTGCAAAGCATTTTGTTAAAGTTCTGGGGCTGCAACTAGAAAAGCAGAGACAAAGAACTCAAATTCTAAATAATGGGAGACAACATATATAGTAGGACGAAAGGTTTCATGGTTCTTGGAGTGCAAGGAAAAAGTAGATGGTTAATACATTTTCTCTAGTTTATTTTCACTGATAAAATGGTATCCATTTCCCTTTTCTTCTATTTTTTTAGTCAATTGAGGTTAAATAATTGCCCAGGGTCACACAGATAGTAATATAGGATTTGAATTCAGGTCCTTTTGATCCCAGGGCCATGCTCTATTCCATTGTGCCATTTAGCTATCCCTAATTGTATAACCATTTCTTATGTTGAACCATTTGACAATGCCAGGGAATTAGGAGGAAAGAACTTTCTTGACTTTTCAATAGCTCTAGCTGCTGAGGAGGCAGGGACTACAGTATCTGCAGCAGTCATTGCCCCGGCCTATCCCCTTTGCTTTGTAGTCTCTATTAAATTATAAATTTCTTGCTAGCAGGACTTCAGCCACATAAGTCTATCTTTGCTTAATACATGTTTGTTGCTTGTTGTGACAGGGTAAATAATGGCTCCAATCAGATCATGGGATTTAATGCTGGAAGGGACCCTACAGATCATCTACTTAACCCTCTCATTTTATAGATGAAAAAGTGAAACCCCAAGAGGTTAAGTCAATCCCCAAGATCACACAGCTGGTAAATGAGAGTCAAAATTTGAATCTCTGTCTTCTGAGTCCCATTTCAATGTTCTTTCCATTATATCACATGGGCTCTCTACTAGAAAGGCTTTTTCCACATCTTATGAAAACCTCCTTTATATCTAGCCAGCTCTACAAAGGACCTCTTAAAGAGAAGGATACTATTTGAAAAACTAAACAGGAACACAAAACTTGAAGAGCTGATGAGAGCAGTTTTTAACTATGGTACTCAAGATAGTATTGCCTTGATCCCAAAGTACCCAGGCCCTACTGATGTTGCATTTCCCAACATAAATACCAACCTCTTTCTTCAGATCTAAGAAGATCATATCCTGATTCTTATCAAGCAAGCAAAGGGCTCTGTTACTAGTTCCTTTAATCCTTGGCCCAGAACAAACCAGGTTTCTATAGCAACCAGATGCAATCTTTCATTGCAGAATGTATACTTTCCATTTTGTATTAGAAGAGTTGCCCATGCTGTTTTTGTTGCTATGGTGTGGTCCTTCTGTCAGCAATCCGGAGCAACAGGGACCCTTTAATCTGCCATTAAGTCAGGCTAATGGGTGAGAGTCGTGAGAGTAGGAAAGCCTGGACTCAGCAGCACAGACTATTTGTTGGGGTTTTTTTGGAGTGAGATAGAATGGGGAACGAAGGAAAGAGGGAAGGAAGGAGAGGAGGAAAAAGGGAGGAAGAAAGGAGGGGGTGAGAGACAGGGACAGAAAGTTTTATTTTTTTTAAACTCAATAAAGCCATATTGACTTGATTGGGAGCCACTATTGTAAAATGCAAAGAGTCCCGAATTTAGAGTCAGAGGACATGGTTTTTAATATTGTTTCTTAACCATAATGATAATAATAATAACTAGCACTTTAATAGAGCTTTTAAGGTTTATAAAGTCCTTTACGAACATTATCTCATTTGATTCTCCCAGCAATTCTGGAAGATAGGTGCTATTATCATCCCTATTATACAGATGAGGAAACGGAGGCATAGAGTAATTGAGACTTACCCATATAGCTAGTAAAGGAGGCAGGATTTGAACTTAGATCTTCTTGATTCCATTTTTAACACTCTATACATTTTGAAAACTGTGCAGTCTTGGACAGATAAGTCATTTCATACCTCAATTTAGTCACCTATAGAATTAGGAAAATGGAAAAGATGACCTTCAAAGTCTAGGACACCATGATATTCCTTGTTACCCATGTTGTTGACCTTAGTATCATTCTCAATCCCTAATCTTCATATTCATTGTCTCTTATCAAATTTTGTCATTTATAACATCTCTTAAATATGTCCCCTTCTCTGCAATCACATAACCATAAGCCTGGTTTAGACACTTATCACCTCTCATCTGGACTCTTTCACTATCCTTTTAATTCTTCTCTTTGCCTTAAGTATCTTTTCATTCTCATCTGTCCTTCATTCAGTGGACCAAGTGTTTTTCCTAAAAGGATGTGTGATCACATAATCAATAAACTCAAATGTCTTCTTTTTTCTTCTAAGATAAAATATAGAATCCTCTCTTTGGCATTTAAACTTTTTTACAACTTGGTCTCTCCCTACATTTTCAGATGTTTTACATATTATTTCTTTTCATGTACCTTACATTGCAGCTACTTTAACTTTCTTTTCTTTCCTTCCTTCCTTCCTTCCTTCCTTCCTTCCTTCCTTCCGTACATATAGCCTTTGTTCTACCACTCCGGTGTAGTGTAAGAAAGGCTTTATATGTAGTATATATAAGTACTTCTTTGCTTCTCTCTCTCTCTCTCTCTCTCTCTCTCTCTCTCTCTCTCTCTCTCTCTCTCTCTCTCTCTCTCTCTCTCTCTCTCTCTCAATTCTTAATGACAAGACTCTATTTCCTGACTCTTTTCATTGGCTTATGACTGGCATCTTATAACCAATGCAAATATTATAACAGGGCACTACAAGCATAAGAACTGAGGAAAAACTCTACATGCTTTTATCTTTGGATTTAATCGGTTTCCAGTTAATTTCCTTTTCAAATTTAATTTTATTTATTTTTTGTTACATTTTAAGTTCCAAACCATCTTCCATCCTCCCCACCCCACACTAAAGAAGGCCACCATATGACACAGATTTATAAATATATGTAAAACTATACTATGTGTACTTCTATTTAGCAGTTCTTTCTCTGGAGGTGGATAGCATCTTCTTTCGTGGGTCCTTTATAGTTGATTTGAGCATTTATAGTACTCAAAATAACTTGGTTCACAATTATTCTTTGAACAATATTGTCATCACTGTATACAACATTCTCATGGTACTGCTCATTTCACTTTTTATTATTTCATCCAGGTCTTTCCATACTTTTCTAAAATCAATCAGCTTATCATTTCTTTTAGTACAATAGTATTCTATCACAATTATGTATCACAACTTGTTTTGCCATTTTATAATTGATGGGCATCTCCTCAATTTCCAATTTTTTGTCCTTATAAAAAACCCACTATAAATATTTTAGAACATATAGGTTCTTTTCCATTTCCCCTGATCATCTTGGGAATCAGACCTAATGGTGGTACCTGCTTAATTTCAAATGAATTAATATTTTATTAAGTTATTACTATGTGCTGACTACTAGGGTTGATGGGGAGAGGAGGAAGAGAAAGGATACCAAGGAATGTTCCCTGTCCTTCATGGAATTTACAATCTAATAGAAAATATGATCAATATACAAATAAATAATAAATTACTTGCATTTATGTTGTTTACAAAGTACTTTCCTTACACAGTAGCTAATATAGGAATTACCAACATTTTACAGATGAGGTCATATAACTGGCAATAACATGAGAAGGGTAAACAAAATACTCTTCTTTGAGTTTGGAAGGTTGGAGGAAAGATTTTCTGGAGGAGATGGTATTTGAGGAGGATGAGGAGGATTTCAATGGGCAAATATGGTCATGAGCAGCAAGGCAACAAGGTCATGGGGCTTCAGGACCAGTGTGCACTTCTCAGACAGGAGAGCAGAAAAGCATAAGAAATGTGGTCAGAGTGGAAGTAGTATCATAGATTCAGAATTGGAAGGAACTTCTATTCTACTCCCTCATTTAACAGATGAGGAAACTGAGGCTCAAGGAAGTAGAATCATAGATTTAGAGTTGGAAAGGACTTTAAGACATTATAGTTCTTCTAGTCCATTCTTTTTTTATAGGTAAAGAAAGTGAGGTCCAGAAAGATTGTTACCTGTTCCAGGTTATATAGGTAGTAAGTGACAGAGATAGCATTTGAACTGGGAGGTGTTTTATGGACTCCACATCCAACAGCGTCCATTTTCATGAAAAAAAATCTCATGCAGGGCTGATTTTTTTTTAATCCTGAACAGGATAATGAATTTTAGAGCTAGATGAGAACTTAAAGATATAAGGGTGATAATGATAACTAACATTTATATAGGGTTTTAAGGTTTGCAAAGTGTTTTATGAATATTATCTTATTTGATCTTCACAATAATCCTGGGGGATAGGTGCTATCATTATCCTCATTTTACAGATGATAAAATTGAGGTTGAAAAAAATGAAGTGACTTCTCCAGGGTCACACAGCTAGTAAATCTCTCAAGCAGGATTTGAATTCAAGCCTTCTTGAATTCAGGGTGGTTAGGTTAGCAGAGTGGATAGAGAACCAGTCCTAGAGTCAGAAAGAATTACCTTTGTGAGTTCTCTTAACCTCAGTTTCCTCATCTGTTAAAAAAAAATGAGTTGGAAAAGGAAATGGAGAAGGAAATTTCAATATCTTTGCCAAGAAAACCCCACAAAAAAGCCACAAAGAGTTAGACACATATTCTGAATTAAAGTCCAATTCTCTATTCAGTTCTTAACTTGGGGTCCATGAACACCCAAAAGGTTAATAGATAAATTTAAGAGGCAAGGAGGAGGACCTCTAAACTTGAATGTGAAAAAGTTATATCTTCATCTTCACTAATCTCCAACTGAAATATAGCATTTCCTTCAATTATTTAAAAACATAATTATGAATTGGGGTCTAGAGGCTTCACCATATTGCTCTAATAAATCCCCTCAGTTCACAGTTGTGGAAATTTGAGCTCAGAGGAGTGGTTTACTCAAGGTAACACACACTAACAGGGGTAGGAACTTGAACCCAAGTCCTGAGATTCCATATTTAGTTATCTCTGGACTACACCATATCAGCTCCCTGTACCTGGAGTAGGCCTATGGACATTTTGCAAGACTGCCTTAATACCTGCCAAGCAGGTCATTTAATCAGAATGCTTTGCGCTTCTGTTGTCCTTTGTGACCAGGCTCACTTTATTATACCACTCACACTGTACCAGGCTGCAGTATCTTGCCTTTCCTAAGCTCACTAAAGGCCAACATCATTAGCTTTGTTATAGCAACACCTTTGGGTAGTACTTGGAATCTTTGTATGGGGCTGGAAGTAAGGGAGGAAGGTCTGACACATAGTATTATAAGAATATTCTAACAGGGCTTGAGCTTCAATAATCAAGTCTATGGAAAGTATTCCTCCATGCTTAGTGGGAGAATGGAGGTATGAAAGGGCAGAGCTGCTGTCATTGCTTGCAGTGGTCAAATCTCCAGACCTGCCTGAACTTCTTGTCATGTTCACCAAATGGCTGATGAGATGTCTAAGTCTAGCGCGACCATCCCATATATAACTTTGGCGTTATTGTCATCAACAGACATCATTCATGGATTGAATGTCACCCGTGTGTCAGGAATAGGGTCTCGTCTCCTGGCAGGCCACTGTTCTGCTTGTCCTAATAAAGACTGACATTTATATAGAATGATTTATACATATTGTCTGTCTAGATTCTCACAGCACACGTGTGAGAGCCCAGTATTATAAATTTAGAGCTGGACGGGACTTAGAGGCTATCTAATCTCATCCCTATAGGAAAAAAAACAACAACTGAGATTCAAAGAAGTTAAAATGTTCTGTCCAAGGAGGGAGGGAAGGAAACAAGCATTTATTAATCTCCTTCTGTGTCCTGGGCACTATTCTAAGTACTATAATAAAATAGCTAATATTTATATAACTTTTGTTATGTGCCAGTTACTATATGCTAAGCACTTTAATAAAAATAGCTAACATTTATATAGGGCTTATTATGTGCCAGGCACTCTATGGTAAGCACCAAAATAATAATAGCTAACATTACATAGTGCTTACTATGCATCAGGCACTATGCTAAGCACTATAATAATAGCTAACATTTATATAGCGCTTACTATGTTCCAAGCTTTGTGCTAAGAATCATCATCATCACAGTTAACATTTACATAGGGCTTACTATGTGCCAGACACTGTGCTAAGCACTATAATAATAATAGTTAATATTTATATAGCGCTTACTATGTGTCAGGCACTGTGGTAAGCAACAGCAGCAGATCATCATCATCATGGTTAACACTTACAAGGGGAATACTGTGTTCCAGGCACTTTACAATTATTATCTAATTTGATCTTCACAACAATCTTGTAAGTTAGAAGCTATTACTGTCCCCATTTTACAGATGAGCAAACAGGGGCAGAAATAGATTAAGTGACTTGCTCAAGAATACACAACTAATAAATGTCTAAAGTTAGATTTGAACTTGAGTTTTCCTGACTTCTGACTTCAAGAACTGCCTAGGTGCTCAAGAATATAGATGGTGGAGGACAGAACCAGCACTCAAATTATAAATAAGCCTAAGAAGGACCTCAGAGGCCGTTCATATCATTTTATAGATGAGAAAACTGAGGCCCATAGGGGTTAAATGACTTGCCCAAATTTTTGCAGTTAGAGGCAGGGTATGAACCCCAAATTTGATCCTTTGACTCAGGTAATTAATAAATTCATTAAATTAATTAAATAAATTAAATTAATCATAAATTAATTTAATTAACTAATATGTATAATTATATTATATAATATGTAATGAATTATAAATACTATATCAATTAATTAATTGATAAATTAAATTAATAAATTCATTAAAATTAATAAATTCATTAATTAAATTATTAAATTATTAAATTAATTAAATAAATTAATTAAAATTAATAAATTCAAAGTGCATATTAGCCTTACTTAACTGATATGAAGCTCCAAGATGTCCTGGGATTGTAAGATTCAGTACTAGAAAATACAGTTAAGATTCTCCAGTCCAGTCTCCTTATTTTATGAACTAGACAGTTGTGAGAATTCAGACTGAAAGGGATCCAATTCAGTCCAACAAATGTTTATTGAGGTTATCTAGTTCAATCCCCTCCCAACTTTGCAGATGATAAAACATTCCCACGGAGAAGAAGCAATGTGACTAAAGAACCATCAGTAGTAAGTAAGCCAGATGTCCAACCCACATCCTTTATTCCAAATCTTTCCATTACATCCAAACTCTGGTCATGGAATCATAGAATATTAGAATTGGAAAGAACTTGATCATATGTATTTTTACAGATGAGGAAACTGAAGGTCAAGAGGAAGTGTTTTCCCAAGGTCCCAGTTAGATAATGGTAGAAATAGGACATGAGCCCTTAGTCCTTTACTATTCATGGTTCCATGTTGCCATCCTCATGGCAATGAGCCAATGATGAGTCAAGTCAGGGCAGCCTTGACATTCCACCGACTCATTCCTGGCTCCTCACCTTGCAGTCCGTCAAGACATCCCCATCCCCTCCAGAGCGCTTCCATCTCTTTTCCCAGCGCGCAGGGTATTATTTGTTCCTTCTAGGTGGAGGGGGTTCTAATGCCAGGCGGCGCAGACTCAACCACCACATATTATACTTGGTCTTTGCGGTTCTGTAGCAGCGCTAACTGTGGTTTTTGTTCTCTGTTAGCTCTTTGTGATTGACAATGGCGCAGATGACTGGAGGATAGCCATGACCTACGAACGCATCCTCTACATCAGCCTGGAGATGTTGGTTTGTGCCATCCACCCTATCCCTGGTGAATATAAATTTTTTTGGACAGCCCGCCTAGCCTTCTCCTATGCTCCTTCCAGGGCTGAGGCTGACGTGGACATCATCCTTTCTATCCCCATGTTCCTCCGGCTCTACCTGATTGCCCGAGTTATGTTGCTGCATAGCAAGCTCTTTACAGACGCCTCCTCACGAAGTATCGGGGCACTAAACAAAATCAACTTCAACACACGGTTTGTGATGAAGACTCTTATGACCATCTGCCCTGGGACAGTGCTTCTAGTGTTCAGCATTTCTCTGTGGATAATTGCCGCCTGGACAGTACGAGTCTGTGAAAGGTAAGCCTGAGAGGAAGTATGTGGGGAAACAACAGTTCCTGTGATTGTTTAGTGGTGGAAAACGCACAAGAGTCAGAGGATGTGGGATGGAGTCCTGTGTCTGGCAGTCACTAGCTATGTGGCCTTTACCAAGTTACCTAATATCTCTAAGCCTCAGTTTCTTCATCTGTAAAGTGGGCATAGCAATACTAACATGACTCACCCTTTAATGCTGGGAGGAAAATATTTGTAACTTTAAGATGTTCTAGGAAGTGAGTCCATATTCTCATCTCTGTGTTTCCAAGTCAATAAGTTTGCTATCTATTCTAAACAATTCCTGGAAACATGCACCTTTGCCCTTTCTTTTTTCCCCCTAAGTATTTTTTTAAATTTTTCTTCTGCATGTGTGAAATCATAATGGACTAAAGGTTAGTTAATTTTTGTAAAAGTTCCATAGATTCTGAAAGTATATATATATATGTATATAGTTTTAGCAGTCTCATTTAGAAGATGCTGTCTTTTAGTGCTAGTTTCCTTATCAATTTCCCCCCATATTTTCCTTTTTTCTTTTTCTTTTCATTTATTTAGTATCTTCTTCCAGTTATATGTAAAAACAATTTTTAATTTTTATGTTTTTATTTAATAATTTTTAAAACTTATTTATTTAATAATTTATTTAATTTTTATTTTTAAAAGTTTGAGTACTCAGATTCTCTCCCATCCTTCCTCAACACCTTCCTATCTCATTGAGAAGGCAAGCAAGTGGATATAGGTATAGTCAAACCTTTGTCCTTTCTTATGTTTTTGTCCTTGTCATACCTTTGTCCTTTCTTATATAGTTTAATGCTGAGCTGGTACAAGCTCACCTAATAGGTGATCATTGAGAAAGTGCACATGAATATTAATGAAACATTACTGATTCCTCCTTGGATTTGGATTTGGGCAATAAAATTGTATCCAGATCCAAACTGAATTCTATGTTTAAGAGTTTTGCCTCCAATGAACTGGGTAATTAACTATGAAATCTCTCCACACCTTGTAAACTGCTGAGAAGTGAAATAAGGAGGTGTTCAGTGAGAGAGAGGAATTGGTCCCCAAAAAGTTGCTACTAGGAAAAAAATCTGGGTCAAGGATTGTAGGCCTCAAATCAAATTAACAAGTCGAGTCAGCAAGCATTTATTAAACACTTACTATATGCCATGCAGAATTTAAAGGCTAGAAGGACTCTTAGAGAGCATTAAGTCCAAATCTGTCACCTTATAGCTGGGGAACCAGGCCCAGAAAAGGGAATCAACTTGTCAAAGCCAGTGAACACCGGAGCTGCGACTAGGCATTCTTCTTCTTCTAACAACATTTTGTCCCTATGATCCCACCCTCTCCCATTCCAAGCAAAGTAATAGGACTATGCTTTCTATTTCCACAGATCTTTCAGATATTCTTCCATGACTTTTCTCCTTCAGAGATGCCTTAGAGTTATTCTAACATGTTCCTCCTAGATAAAAACTATCTAGAGGAACATATAATGGGATTAGATCCATCTTGTGTGCCTTTGAGGTGGCCGTCTTAGTCACTCTGATGAGTGGCTCATATTTTACCCATCAACCTCCCACCAGCCTGTCTCCTGATTACTGATATCTTAAAAATGATACACCCTATGTGTTCATTTATTCAATGGATATTCTAGTGCCTGTTGGGTGCAAAAGGGAAGATGTAACGCCAAGATATAACATGAGCCTTGTTCTCATGAGCTTTGGTCTAGTTTTTGTTCTCTTTTTTTTTTGTGCAATAGGGAGTTAGGGATGGACGTGGTAAACATAGATAAATAACTGGGATACATAATATTCTATAATAAGTGCAGCAGAGACATATAAAACCCAGGACAAAAGGTAATCAGCAGCAATAGCTCAAGCAAATGAAGTTTTTCTGCCCTGACTCATATTTTCTATTTATTTTTAAAATTCTGATTCATTTAGAGACTAGTTTCTGTCAGGGCACTGGCCTGGGGCCCCCATAGCTAGGCTGTAATGGCATCTTCTGTTGCAGCTGGACAGTTCCCTGGAGATGGGGATTGCACATTCTGTGACAGTGAGTGGAGCTTTGGGAAACAACCTCGGTGAAGAGCAACTCGGCATGTATCAGACCCAGCTCCTCAGGCCCAGGATAGTATGTAGCAACTGGCAACTGACATAACAACATATGCTTCAAGTGGGATGACATTCAGCAAGGTTTTCTTTATGTTCTCCCATAAAAGCAGACGCTGTCCAAACGTGAAAAGCATTTAGGGCCAGTGAAAACCATTGGGATTGTTCTGTTTGACTTTAGGCAAGGCACAGTAGAAAGGGGATGGATGGGGAAACAGGAGGACCTAGATTCAAATCCCAGTTTTGCTACTGATGAGCCACATAACTCTGGGTCTTTCTTTCTTCATCTGTAAAATGTAGATATTAGACTAGGAATTTTACATTTTTTTTTAAGTTCCTCCCAGCCCTTTGATTCCTAAGGATAAAAAATCTCAACTTCCCCCTCTTACCTCAGCCTCCTTCCAGCCAAGGATAAATTTTTTTGTGTGGTTTATCTATTTTACTTTGTGTCTCTAATTCAACAAAGTCTAGACCTTAAGCAGTATTGACCCAAATGTTTTCTTTTTGTTTAAATGAACTTCACTGTTTTGTTTATTTATAAAAATTAAAGAGCTAGAAGAGACCACCAGGAATTCTCTAGTTCAGCTTCATAATTTTAGGGTTATAAATTGATATTTAGAGAGGAAGAGTGATTTGTCTGAGATCATGGAGCCAGTTACTAGTTGAGCTAGGTCTCCAGTATGCTTTCCATATTGTCTTTCAACTTGGCCCCCCATTCATTTTGGCTCTGAGTTCATTGTTCTATCTACTGTGATACTGTTCTATCTACTTTGTCAGATAAAAGGAACTTGACATTTTCCTTGGCTAATAGAATGATTTGGAAGTGTGTTGACATTTCAGGTGGTTTTGAATGATCTTTAATGTGTTCCCCCCCCCCAATTTTAGCAATTTGGCCCATGGGCAGCTAGATAGCACAATGAATAGAGTGCTAAGCTAGAGTCAGGAAGACTCATCTTTCTAAGTTCAAATCCAGGCTCAGATACTTAGTAACTGTAAGACCCCAGGCATGTCAGTTCACCTTATTTGCCTCAGTTTCCTCATCTGTAAAATGAGTTAGAGTCTGGTATCTTTGCCAAGAAAACCTCGAACAGGGTCACAAAAAGTTGGACATAACTGAAATGATTGAATAATAACAATCTGGCCCATTGATGGATGCATGAGAGGCAACATAGCTTAGTGGAAAGAGAAACAGAACCAGTTCTGACACTTACTAGCTATCACCTTGACTCTTTGAAGTCTCATCTGTAAAAATGGGGAAATTAATTCTTGTATTATGAACCTCACATGATGATTGTGAAGAGAGCACATTTGAAATCTCAAAATGACATATAAATATAACTCATGATTCCAATCAAGGTTTGAAGCACAGAAAACAATGAAGAGATTTTTAGGATATGCAAAAGTTTATACGTCTTTTCTGAGAGGTAATTATATATTTTAAATAAGCTTTTGACTTAGTTGCTATAAGAAATTAAAGTGTTGACTAAGCCTTGATCCATGGTGTGAAATTGAATATAATTAAAATATAAATGTGGGAACCCAAATACATTTTCATGTTATTATTGTTCAGTCATTTTCAGCTGTGCCCAACTCTTTGTGACCTTGTTTTGGGTTGTCTTGGAATAAATACTGAATAGTTCACTATTTTCTTCTCTGGTTCATTCTACAGACAAGAAAATTGAAGCAAGCAGAGTTAAGTGACTTACCCACAATTACAAATAAGTGAAAGAAGTCAAATTTGAACTCAGAAAAATGAGTCTTTCTGACTTCAGGTTCAGCATTCTATTCAGTGTACCATGTAGCTGCCCACAGTTTCATTTACTAATGCTGTAATCAAGGGGCAAAAGATATTTCCTAAAAAGACTGACAGTGGCCTTTAGGAAGAGTAGTACATACTTAAACAGCACATATTGGCTTATTGTCCTCACTGCTGCAACATTAGCCAGTGTTTGGTCTCTAGCTGTATACACACAACTTAGAAGTTGCTATGGAAATGTTCCTTTAACTAGAGACATTTTGAAAGACATTTCCCATTTCTTGTATGTGTGTTATTTGTTAAGAAGCATTTTTTCACTTTTCCTGCTTCCAAGGAAGAATAGAAGGATTTGGGAATTTCACCAAAATAGCCATTGATTTATAAAAAACAAAACAGAGCCCTGTTATCCGAGGGAGTGATGACAACCATAGGCTTGTTTGTGTTGGCCCCCAGCTAGACATTACATCATAGACTCTGAAATCTGACAGTTGTGGGATTCGGCATTCTCTGGGACACTCTTGGTGATATGTCAACCTCCCACAGGCCCTCATCCATCCATGAAGCTTCTAATTAAACACTTTCAACTATGAAGTAATAGAGTAGACTGAATTGGGATGATTTTCTCCCCATTGTCCTGATTCCTAATTACAACAAGTTGGGGAAATCAGGTTTCCTGTCATGTACTGAGCAGAGGAACCTGCCAGCAAACACTGGTAGATTCATCTTTCTGTGCATAAACATGTGGCCATTTGGGGATCCTGCTGGTTACTTTTCTTAGGATGTTCCATAGCTGCAGTCTTGCTATTTGTACTCTATCCTCCCTTTAATGGCTGTTTTAGATCTATTCGTTCTCCCAGTAGCTTTAATGTAATTCTCTCCACTTGATGGAAAGGATTCCTTTGCTTGTGATGTACCAACCAACCTTGTACAAGCAGCATGTAGCCATGATCTGGAGGGCTTTTAGCATAGCTCTCTGTGTACATTTCAATTGCTAAAAATACTTTCATACATCAGAAAATCTCTCATTTCTTCCAGGTGGATATTTTCTCCACCAATGTAAGTTATAACCCTTCCCTGCCTTAATAGACTATTTACATGAGTTGCCATGTTCAAAAAAATGAATCATCTGGAAGCCAGCCTTCTGTTGTTGGACTCTATAACCTCAGTCCTATAATGGGGCCTGCACTCACAGACTCTCAGAACTAAAAGGAAACATTAGTGCCATCTAGACTAACATGTACATGAACAAGATTCAAACAATCAAACCATCAAAAAACATTTATTAAGCACTTGTTACATGTCAGACAACAGTAGTCCCTGTTGTCAAAAAAAACTTAAACTAGGAGGAGTGGTGAGTGGGAAACACTATGTGTGTATGAGTATATACATGTAAATGTGTGTATGTGTGCATACATATATGCATGTATGTGTGTATATATATAGTGCTTCTGCTCCCATGGGCTGGACAGTTACCCAAGGGATAGCACCCTGCCCCCATGTGTGTATGAATATATTTCTATGCAAGTGTACATACATACATATACACACATATGAGATATGTATGTTTTCATGTAAATAAACACACATAAGAACTCCACCCCTATAACTAGACATTTACCTAAGGGACATCCTCCCCCCATCCCTTATACAGACATACACATATGTGTTTATACATATATATGTATGTGTGTGACTGTGTATGATGTATGTGTATAGCACTACTACTCCCATGAGCTAGACAGTTACAGGGCAGAATAGTGCAAACTTCCTATTTGATATATAGACACAAATTTATACATACGTATACACATGTACATACATACACATGCACATATGTACAAATATACATGTGTACATAAATTCCCTTCCCCATGGCTAGACAGTGACCTAAAGGTCCCTTTTATATATACAATGTGTGGGTGGGGGTGAATTTAGCACCTCCACCCCATGGGTTGAACAGTTCTACCTAAGGAATAGCTCATTGTGCAGAAATAAAACATGGGCACCTCAGAGCTGTCTCAGCCGGTCCAGTGAAATGTCTTCCTCTGAATATAAAATAAATACAAAACAATTTGGGGAGGGAAAGCTGAGGGAATTAGGAAAGGTCTCACACAGGACATGAAACTGAACCGAACTTTGAGGGAAACTGGGGATTCAGAAGCAGGAGAAAGAACATTTCAGACACGGGGGGAGTCTGGGCAAAGGTACAGGAGATAGAATTCTGTATTATGTGAGAAATGACCCTAACACTAACTTGGTTGTTCCATGGAGTGTGTGAAGGGGTGTCTGTTCTACTGTGTCCAAGACATCTAGCGGGGGAAAACCCCAGGGCTGTAGTATCCCAGGTAGCCCCATTACCCTCGAGCTAATTGTTAAAATTTTTCTTATGTCAACTGGAATTTGCCTTTTTGCCCATTGCTCCAATTCAATTCTATTTAGTTCCACTAACACTTATTATAAAACACAAAACCAAAAATGAAATACCATTTCTTACCAATTGTACTTCTTAAATTCCACTCCACCGTCACCATATTCTCAGGAGAAAGCTCATCCTCTGGAGAGTACATCGGCTTTGGTATTCACCCCTCATCTGTACCCTTGGTAGCCTCCAACCTCTGATTAGAGAACTAGAGAGGGGAGCCAAGAACTCTTCCCAAAGCATCCATTTGCAGAGGTTCACAGTACAAAGATTCCCTCCTTCCCCCGGCTGTATTCCATAGATTCCATTCCATTACTACCTTTCTCTATATCCCATACCTTCTACTTCCCTCCCCATTTTAATCTTTCTTTTGTGTGTTGTCTTCCCCCATTAGATTGTAAGCTCATTGAAGGCAGGGACTGTCTTTTTCTGCTTGTACTTTTATATTCAGAACTTTTAGCACAGTACTTGGCACGTGATAAGTTCTTAATAAATGTATATTGAATTGGATTCAAATAGTCCCTACTCTCAGGGTATTATATTCTATTGGAAGGATACAAAGTGTATATGGATAAGTACTAGTAGTGGTAATAATTATAAAGTACATACAAAGTAATTTTCAGAGGAAGACATTCCTGCGAACTGTTGAATGACCAAGAAAAGCCTCCTATAAGAAGTGGCACCCATTTGTCCTATAAAGTCCTAAGTCTAATTCTCCTTCTAAGTGACAGGACTTCAAATATTTGAAGAATGTTATGTAGCATAGTGAACAGCTAACTAATGTAGCGGATAGAACACTGGCCATAGAGTAAGGAAGATTTGAAATTGAATCTGGCCTTAAACAAGTATGTGACTTTGATCAAGTCACTTAAATGTTTCTCTGCCTCAGTTCCTGCAGCTATTAAATGGAGATAGTAATAGCATCTATCTCCTAGTATTATTATAAGGATCAAATGAGAATGTTTACAAAGCTCTTAGCATAGAGTTTGATATATACAAGTGCTTATTAAATGCTTGTTTCCTTCCTTCCTCCCTCAAGTCTTCCCTTCAGAGAAATCAGCCCTAGTTCCTAGTGGCTCTTAATAAATTCTTCCTTGCTAAATTATGGCATGGAGAACTGAAAGCCTTTGTCTGCAAAGCCTTCTAGAACTGAGAGTCAGTTCCATGACGTGATGAGGTTGTTGATCAATCAGCTGATCATCAGTTGACTTTTAAAATACAGTTTTCTGTAACTGATTTAGAATACTTTCCAATGTCTTCATTAACTAGGGAAGAAATTATTTTCCCTTTTTACTTCCTCCTTTAAGAATCTGCACTCATCCCCTGGACATACCTCTTTCACAATACCACATTTTAAAAGCAATCCCTGTAAAGTGACTTCTTAGTTTCTATAAGGCCAAATTCTTTGAGGTTGACATTGAGCTTATTGTATCAAATATTAGAATATCATGAAGATTTCTAACAAAGATTTATAATTACTCAAAAGAGTTTCCCTATCTATCTACATAGGAAAAACTAAATGGAAGAAGAATGCCTATTGTCTAGACTATAGTATGGAGTTGGATAGATAACAGATAGAGCAGGCCCATCTGAACATTTAACAGACATTGTACATGGACAATGAACTGGACCCAGAATTGAATTGTCCTTGAGAAAATAATCCCAAACTTCTTTTTTAATGACAGTGTTCCTCATTGATGTTGTATGGCCAACCATTTATTAAACCAATAACCATTTATTAGGTATCTAATGTGATGGGAATACAAAGATAAGAAAATAGTTCTTGCCCTCAGGAAGCTTACATTCTAATGGGGGAGGCAACATATCAATATGTTTAAGAGTATACAAACACATACAGAGCACACAACAAAGTATGGTAGAAATGACATTTATTTTACACTAACTAGTTAAGATGATTTCTCTTTAAGAAAACAGAGTCTATTTGTGGGATTTGGTTGGTTCAAGGAATTAGAGCTCAAGTCATTTATTTGGTGTTCTTGTCACCTGAACATAAGGAACTAGGTCTTTGAGAAGATGGTGCCTGGAGACTTAAAAGAATTCCCATTGTCCTTTGCAGAAGAAGGGGGAAGACAAGGAATGGAAGGGGGGAATTTTTCTGGCCTCGTGTTGATGTTGCCATAGTGAATATAGAGTCACATCTGATTTACCAAATCTCATTTACCTCTCAAGTTATAACTAGGAAGAGAGAAGAATAGGAATGAGGGAGGAGGGGAAAGGAGGAGAGGGATCAATTTGAACTGAGGGGCCCCAAGGATTCTGTTTGGCATTTTCTTTCATTTGCCTGACAACAATTGCCTTGGCTTACAGGATCATCAGGGAAAATGTACTAATGGAAAGCCTGTTGATTTAAGAGAAGGTTCATTTCTGTCTATGTTTTTCTGTCTGGGTCTGTTTCAGTCTCTGTGCGTCTGTGTCTCTGCCTGAGTCTCTCTGTTTTTTTCTATCTCTTGTCTGTCATTCTCTGTCTCTCTATCTGTATGTATCTATCTGTCTCTCCCTGTATCTCTATGTTTTTCGGTCTGTGACTTCATACAATAGTGACCGAGAGGAGCAATGCCTTAAGCAGTAATAGAATGTTGATATAAAAAAAGTATTTTTGCAGCTAATAAAATTTCTCCTGGTAAAAATGGATCACAAAAACTGGATCTTATAACCATTACTGTAGCTTGATTAGAGGACCACCATACTGCTATTTCTTTAGAAGGCTTTCTAAGCTAAAATATGACACTTTGTGTACTGATCTTGGGACAAAAATCATCCTCCAGTCCTTTGTGGTTCTTTGAGCCTGAGACCTCAGGCATATTTCAGCATAGATGGATAAAACCTTCCATATGAACATATGTAACACATGGATAGAAATATAGATACACATGTAAACTTTATTTAATTTTTTATTATAGCTTTTAATTTACAAGATATATGCATGGGTAATTTTTCAGCATTGACAATTGCATAAACTTTTGTTCCAACTTTTCCCCTTCTTCCCCCCATCCCCTCCCCCAGATGGCAGGGTGACCAATACATGTTAAATATGTTAAAGTATAAGTTAAATACAATATATGTATACATTACACATGTAAACTTGAAAGTAACTATTTCCTATCACCCCCCCATCCCCAGTTATACTGCTTTACCATCTATCTCTCTTGCCTGTCTATCTTTACCCAAAGTAAGAGACAGATAGGCAGAGACAGAGAGATAGACAAAGAACAGAGACACAAAGACACACACACAGAGACCAAAAAAAAAAAAAAAAAAAAGGCAGAGAGAGTGGAAGAAAGACACAGAAAGAGCACGTTTCCATTGGCCAGCCTAAACAAGCAGCAGTTCAGAAACCAAGCTCTCCTAACATTTAACTGCTACCTGCAATAATCCTCCGAGTTGGAGAGGTGCTGGTTGCATTGTAGAATATTGGCAATAGCTACAGATTTACCACCCTACCTTCTTGAATGTGGTAACAACTTGACTAGTATTCCCTCCATCAGTGCTGATTCTAATCCCTATATTCCTTGTCATCCTGTTTCAAACTATGACACAAAGCATAATAACTCCCATTTTTAAAAACACTTTTGGTTTCAAAGCACTTTACTCATAACAATCCTGTGAGAAAACTAGTAGAGGTATAATTATCCCCACTTTACAGATGAATTGAGATTCAGGGTTAAATGATTTATTCAAGGCCACACAACTAGTCAGTGGCAGAATCTGGACTCTGGCCCAAAGAATTCTGGTTCCAAGATCAGAATTCCTTCTACTCATAATATACTGTTTTTCATGGATGAGCTTTTTCTCACTTCTGTGATTTTCTGTTTTTTTTTTTTTTTCATCTTTCTTTGAGCTTTAACTCTCTTGTTTTCTTCTTTTTGCTCTATATTCTGGGGTATTTTCTCTCTCTTTCATTGTGTTCTGGGAGTCCTTAGCAACCCTCTTCGAATCCTTGGCACTAGAACATGCAAAGGGATCATTTGCAACAAGGGAGAGACCTCTTAGATGATAAACTTGAGGAACCGGTTGGAGTTGGGGAGAGTCTATAAATAAGCTTTCTAAATAAAGTACTGAATTTGGGGCTTCATGGTACAGAGTGAATTTTATATTTCAGGGGGAAAGGCCCTCTATTTTTCCAAATCATCACACCCAAAGCACATTATCAGCCTATACTCCAACCAAATAAACCCTATCTCTATCATCTGTTTTCTATCCCACTTTATTAACATATAGAGGAGGAGAGGGCTGATAGCCAAAGAGGCCCCAGAGGCAGCAAGGCCTGGGTTAAAAAGTCTTATCTCTGATACATATGTTGACTGTGTGACTGACTCTGGAAAAGTCCTTCAAGCTCTCACTGAAGCAGGCAGCTTTTTAAGACAGTAAATTGTAGAACATTTACCAATCTACTTTGGTAAAAGAAATTTCTTTACTATGGAGTGCCTTATATTTTCAGATCTATATAGTCATAGATTTGACATGCTAATGTACCTCTAAAGCACTTAGCACAGTGTCTGGCACATTTTGTTGTTATTAGTCATTTTCAGTCATGTCTGACTCTTTGTGAGTCCATTTGGGATTTTCTTGGCAATGATACTATAGTGGTTTGTTATTTCCTTCTCCAGCTCATTTCACAGATGAGGAAACTGAGGCAAATAAGGTTAAGTGACTTGCCAGGGTCACACAGCTTGTAAGTGTCTGAGACCAGATTTGAACTCAGGAAGATGAGTATTCCTTATTCCAGGCCCAGCTAGCACTCTCTCCACTGTGGCACTTAGGTGCCCCCATTTTGATACATAGTAGATACTATGCAAATATTGATTTCCTTTCTTTCCCCCTTTTCTTCCTCTTCCTTTCCATGAGCAAAATGAGCCTGAAATCTGACTTTTTCTAGTTGTGTGATCCTTAGCAATTGCCTTCACCCCCTAGAGCCTCAGTTTCCTCATTTGTAAAATGGGCTAAAAAATATACACCACACAAAATGTAGAGACATTGCTTTAGTTACATTTAATGTGGAGACATTAAAACCTATGGAAATGGGAGATGTTTATTTCTCTAAAATGGGGTGATCATTCACCAGTTAATTAACAATCTATTGTCCTGAAGCTAGGACAGAATGTCCAGTATTAGCCAGGAGGGAAGCATCAGATAAAGGTCTAAGAGGACTTTGGTAGCACATTGACATGAAAAGTCCTGAGAGGGTGCCCTCTAAATTGTGCTAACAAAATTAGTCTGTGGCTTGATTCTAGCTACAAGGAGACAACTCTTTTGATCATGTAAACAAATTTACTTAGAGGAAAATGATACATAAAGGAAAAATTGAAAAGAATAAAAAAAAAATCAAATGAAATATATATGAGTTATATATATATATATACCTTACAATATTATATAGATGCTAATTATTGCTCTGTGAACAATTTTTTCTATATTTTTTATTTGCATCACTTTTCCTTTATTTTAAAAAACTTATTAAGAGTATATGAGTTAAAGTTCTGCCCTGCTCTTTACTAGTTTTGATGAGATTGAGCCTTTAATTAACAGGCTAAATCCAGAGAGGAGTTTAGTATCTTTAAAAAGTTAGTTACAAAAAGGAGAAAGACACTATGAGGCATGGAGGAGGGGGGAGGAGATAGGACGAAAGACACCACAAAGCAGAGCACTGGAGCACAAAGGGAATTCAGCAAAAATGGCATGGATTTATAGGGGCAATTATAGGGGCAGATTTATAGGGGAAATTAGATCTCAGGGCTTTGACATCATAACTTGACTTTCTGATTGGATATAGTAAAGTGGGCTGACCCAAAACCTCCATGGGAGTGGGATTGAGCTAATCATCATCAGTGCCCTTTCCTGTTTGCCTCAGGGAATAATTTTATCAGTACTTATGTCTTTCTCTACCAACCCAACCTAGTTATCCTGGATCTCTCCAGCTTTACCATGCTGGGCTAGGAAATTAACCTCTATGATCCTAGGATGTCACAGACTGTAATGCTAAAGAAATCGTCGATTTTTTGCATACTCCTATTTTAGCAAATACTTCCTTTAAAAAAGAGCTGCCATTATGTGCCCTGCATTTCTGGAGATATACAGGTAAAAGTAAGAGTCCCTGTCCTCAAGGAGCTTACTTTCTATGGGGGAGGAAATAGAATGAAGACAACATGTACACAGATAAAATAAAAAATATATGCAAGTGATTTCAGACATGTGTGGTGAATGGGTAGGGCCAGCAACTGGGGATGTCCACTTTAGAAAAAGATTTCATGTGGCAGGTGACATTTCAACTGAACAACGCACGGTAAGAAATAACAATTTAGTCATGGGATAGGAAGAGAAAGTTTATGCAAAAGCACAGCGATGGAATGTCAAATGTGACAGATAGCAAATAAATCAGTTTAGCTAAATCAAAGAGCAAATGAAGGGGAATAATGTGAAATCATTTTAGAAAAATTCATTGGAACCCATTGGTTAAGGGCTTTAAATGCTAGAAGGTTCAGATTTTATTCTAGAAGCAATAGGGAATCACTTATGCTTTTTGAGCATGAACATGATTGTGCTTTAGGAATAACAGTATTTTGAAATATTATCAGCTGTCTGTTCCCCAAGAATGAAGAAAGAAATTGATATTTCCACATTATACAGATTAAGTAAAAATCAACATACTTCAGTGACCAAATTTGGTCCTGGATCAAACCAGGAATCTATAAAAAGTCAATGGAGTTGGACAATTAGAAAGGGATGTTTTAATCCCAGAAAAGCATCACAAAATTATAGAATATTCATACTGAAAGGTACTTTGCTGAGGAGCTACATCCTCTGTGAAGCATTCTTGAATCCTTTCATCATCTGAAAGTGATTTCTTCTCAAATTTTTCTAGAGTACCCTCTTTCTTTAGTTCCATTGCATTCTACTTTTCTTCAGCTTGCATCCATGTTGTATCACTTATCCTTCCTTTATATTAAATTGTAAACTCCTTGAGGGTAGGTTTTGGCTTTTCATCTGTGGATTCTTAACTGATAGCACAACACTGTGTATTTTGGAGATGCTTAACATATGCTTATTGAATGAAATTATCAATTGATCCTGTTTTCCACATTGCAATCAAGGACAATTGTAAACACTGATCCCTTCCATTCAAGATCATCCCTTCAAAACCTCTTTCATTATTTCTTCTCCCTTTATTCCTTTGCAGGTTTCATTTGGACAATTCTAGTGATTTGGGAACCAGTGATATAATAACACATTGTGTGTTATTTGGTCTAAAAGTAACACCTATTATATCCAGTCCAATGTCGTTTGATCTACTAGGGCACAGAGTTCAGGAGAAGCTCTTGAAAGAGTTTCTACTTTTGATTTTCTTCTGTATAGATAAAGGTCTCTGTCTCAATTGGATTGGTAATGGAATACAGAAAGAAGTCACGACTGCCAGGGCAAAAAATTCCCCAGGAATCTGAGTGTGTTTAAAGAAATAATTTCTGTTTAATTTTTCAATTCTAACAATATATAATATTTGCCTTGGATTTGAATACTCTGTATTAATGAGCACTGAAAAGACTGTGCAACAATTTAATTTCCTGCTATCTGGCATGTTACACTATATCCATTAAGATATGGTCTTAGTAGTCAGGATGTCTGGGTTCTTTTTTTTTTAATTAAAGCTTTTTATTTTCAAACATATGCATAAATAATTTTTCAACATTAACCCTTGCAAAATCTTGTGTTCCAATTTTCCCTCCCTTTCCTCTACCCCCTCTCCTTCTAGGATAATCCAATATATGTTAAACATGATAGAAATATATACTAAATCCATATCTGCATACATATTTATGCAATTATCTTGCTACACACAAAAAAAATCAAATCCAACAGGAAAAAATGAGAAAGAAAATAAAATGCAAGCAAACAACAACAAAAAGAGTGAAAAAGCTATGTTGTGAACCACACTCAGTTCCTACATTCCTATCTCTGGGTGTAGATGGTTCTCTTCATCACAAGATCATTGGAACTGGTCTGTCTTAGTTTTTCCATTGATAAAAATATGATGAATCAGGTCTAAGAAGGTCTTTAAATAAATAGGTGTTTGGTAGACATGAAGTATCGTCTATTGCCTCTTTGAAAATGCTACTCTGAACTTTCCTGCCTTGAATATTTGCATTTACAAGGAAGAATGGGATCATGGACAGGCAATTGCATCCCACAGCCATGTACTCCCACCAAGTGTACTATGTCATCCAGTTTAGAGACTTGTTACTAGAGGAAAAAAAAAGAAACTTCTCAAAGTTGAAAGATGAAAATGGAGCAGAACAATGATGGGAGATGAAAGTACAAAGTTAAAAGATTAAATATTAATTTAATAATAAATTATATTATATAGGAATAGCAATATATTATATATAATATAAATTATGTATAATATAACATAATATGATATAATAAAATAAATAATAAACATTAAGATTAAACATTAAATTAAAAAAAAGATAAAGTTTTGTTTAGTGGGTTATGGTGACCTAATGGCAACTGGAACATTAGAGGAGCAAGCAAATGCTTCAAGTTAGAGGGGTGCTGACTATTGTCCCATATCAAGACAAAATTCTTCCCCATAGAAACACATTTTCCAATTGTTTCTTCATGTTAGCCATATGTATAGTTTTCCACAGTCCCTTGCAACAATGTCAATTCCATAGAATCAAATGAAAAAAAGGTCTTAGGATTCTGACTCCATAAAACCTTCTCCCATCTTTCTCTCCAACACACATGACAACTTTTTTTAGAAATCCTGGTTGGTACTACATAGAATTTTCAATCCCTCTATTTTTGTCTGCCTGTATTTTGGATTTCCTTCACAGGCTAATTGTACACTATTTCAAAGTCCAATTCTTTTTGTACAGCAAAACAACTGTTTGGTCATGTATACATATATTGTATTTAATTTATACTCTAACATATTTAACATGTATTGGTCAACCTGCCATCTGGGGGTGGGGGAAGAAGGGGAAAAATTGGAACAAAAGGTTTGGCAACTGTCAATGTTGTAAAATAACCCATGCATATATCTGGTAAATAAAAACTATTTTAAAAAAAAGAAAGAAAAAGAAAAAGAAAAGAAAAGAAAAGAAATCCTGGTTGTATCTAGCTCTCACCACTTTTTTAAAATCTATTTATTTACTTATTTGTTTTGCTAGTGAATTTATTTATTTATTATTAATCTTTAAATCTTTATTTATTTTATGTACTTTACTTTATGAATCATTTTGGGAGAGGAAAAATCAGAGCAAAAGGGGGGAAAAAAGCTATGTCTCCTGCCATTTTTAATTACCCCTAAAATGATGGGATAAAAAAAGTTTAATTTTATCTTCACTGAAATAATAAATAAGCATGTGAATGAGTGAGTGAATTTTAAAAAGCATTTACTAAGTATCTTCCAAGCATTGTACTAAGTATTAAATAGATGCAAAGCACTAAGGCTACTAACTGGAAAGAGAAATAGTTGTTATCAAAGAGTTCACATTCTTATGAAAGAAGATGATGTATCCAGGAGGGTTCAACTGCAGGCAGACAGAAAGATCCAATGGTCCAGAAAAGACTGATGAAGGAAGGATTAAAGGTTTGAAGATCCTTAGGGTGCAGTGAATGGGAAGGGGTCATCTTATCAATAATTTCTTATCTCCTTTATAAAGCCTCTATAAGGATCCTAGCTCCTCCTTTTCTTCCTGCCTCCTTGATCATTGGCTTTTCCCCCTAAGTCTAATCCTCCGGTTACTACTTTTCTCCAAATTGTATTTAGTCTCCTAGGAATTCATCCACTCTTAAGTCAACTCTTCCCATTATATAGATGATTCCCAAATCTCTACTTAAGCTCTTTCCCAGGCTCTAGTTACCTTTCTTTTAGACATTTCTACATAGTTTTCTCCCTCAACATATCTAAACCAAACCCATTTCTCCCCTAGAATGATTCCTTCTACGTAGTTCTTCTTTTTATCTTCATTCTTCAAGTCTCCCAGGCTCACAAATTTGTTGTATTCATCCTTCTTTGTTAAAAAGGATCAATAACATTAGGAGGCGGATGTCTTGACTTGCAGGTGAATTGGATTTAAGTGAGACAGAGCTGTGCAAAGTCACTACTCTCACTCTTTCCTCCAGAGTCATTGGGTCCAATGGCAAGATATGGATCAGGACAACTGACAATGACCTCAGAAGCAGTTGGGAACCTTGGCCTTTTTAAGCTAAGGTCTTTTTCAGGTTTCAGTTTGTCTGAGGAAACACCCATTCAGTGATTCAATGTCAGATAAGAACAGAGGCAAAAGCTGGCCCAGTTTGCCTTCACAAAAGAACTCCTAATGTTGTGCTCTTCTTTTGATTCATTTCCCTTGTCCCAGTACCAAATATTTCATCGAGAACTGTTTATCATTCCTTCCTTCACAGCATCTCTTAGATCAATCTCTTCCTTTTTATCCCCATGCCTACTGTCATAAGCCAGGCTCATTTAATTTCCCTCTTGACTTATAGTTCCTAACCCATCTTCCTGAGTAAAGTCTCACCATTAACTTATTTCTGATTACTATTCCCATTGCACTCTTCAGTTACTCACCTAATTTCTTCTCTAATGATTGTGTATAACCTATATCAGACTTTTTACTGTCTGGGGAGGGGGGCAGAAAAGAGAGAAAGGGAGAAAAAAAATTGGAACTCAAAATCTTACAAAAAATGAATGTTGAAAACTGTCTTAACATGTAATTGGAAAAAATAAAATACTATTGAGTAGGGGAAAATAAAATTGGATGTCCTCTCCCCATAAAAAAAAAACCCAACTTTCTTTTCTGCTTGAGCACCTCTGGTGATGGGGAACTCACTCTCCAACAAGGCAACCCATTTTACTTTTGGACAGCTCTAATTGCTAGAGAGTTCTTCCTTATTTATTTTTAGCTGAAGTCAGTCTCTCTGTAATTTCCACCCACTAGTACTATGTGTAACACATGACTAATTCCTTTTTTACATGAAAGCCCTCCAAACTCCTGAAGATAATCATTATTACCCCTTAAGCCTTCTCTTCCTCAGGTTAAATACCTCAAGTTCCTTCCAATGCTCTCATGTGAATGTTGTATAGAGTACCTCCACATCCTGGTCTCTTTCTCCTAGATGTAATACAATTGTAGAATGTCCATTTGAAAATGCACTCCCCAGAACTGAACATCGTGTTTCAGATGGAGTCTGACTAATCCCCCCTTTATTCTAGATAGAATGATTCTTTAATGCAGACTAAGACTGAATTTGCTGTGGGGGTGATAATGGACAGACCTCAATATCACAGTTGATTGAAATTCACTACTAAACCCTTGTTTCCCATAGGAACTGCTGTCATGTTCTAGAGACACATACACACATATGCATATATACAACAAATATACAAGTACATATATATAGACACAGATATACAAAATGTGTTATGTATTACAGAATGTATTCTAATAATGTTTATAAACATATTATATATTATATTATGCATAATATTGTCCTATATTATCTATTATATATATTCATCTATAGCATATTTTATGTTAACCTATATATTATGTGTGTAACATATTGTACAGTAGATACAGGATAAAGAAAATCTTGTACATAGTTCATGAAGGGATTCTAATAAGAGTCAATGTTGTGAACTACAGGGGACAACTGGATTTGGGGTCATATAGAAAAATTGTTAGGTTTCCTGACAGGGCAGTGAGAGAAATATCATTTTTTGTGAGAAAGAAACTATTCCTAGGTGAAGTCTATACCTCATTTTAACTTAGAGACAGGAGTCCTTAACTTGGGGTCTATGAATTAGTGTCAGGCCTGGAATCAAGAAAACTCGTCTTCCTGAGTTTAAATCTATCTTGAGACACTGCCTAGATGTGTGACCCTGGGCAAATAACTTAACCCTGTTCACCCCAATTTCCTTATATGTAAAATGGGCTGAAGAAGGAAATGGAAAACCACTCCAGTATCTTTGCCAAGAAAACACTAAGAGAGTCAGGACTAGAAGGACCAAACAACAACAAAAAATAAATATGTTTCCTTAGTGAGTTAATGTATTTTATTTTTTACATTTAAAAAACATCACTCCTAGAAAGGATCTATAGGCTTGCCAGATCATCAAAGGGTTCTAGGACACCAAAAAAAAAAAAAAAAAAGCTCAGTTAGAATATTATTTTAGTATTTATTGAACAAAACTAATATTTGGAAACTGTCCTATCTGAAAAGATTGTTATGATTAGCATTTGCATTAGATACTAACCAGACTTTCTATTTTTGTAGAAGATGTCTCAAAATTAATTAAACCAAGTAAACAACATATTTAACTTAAGTGACAGGTAACTTGAATAGCATTAAGTAGACATATTTGTTATAAATTTCCAAAATTTGTTCTATGTAATTTTCTTCTTTAATTACTATTTAATTAATTTATTTCATTACTGTCTGTATTTTAAACATTTTTATTTTTAAAAGTAATTATTATTATTTTTGTTTAGTCATTTTTCAGTCATATCCAACCCTTCTAATAATGTTTATCTATAAACATGGTATGTGTTTTACATTACACATAATGTTATTTTATATTATCTATTATGTTATATACATATATATGTTAATATAGCATATTCTATGTTTATATATTATATACGTGACATATTGTCATTCCATTTGGGGTTTTCCTGGCAGAGATACTGAATGGTTTGCCGTTTCCTTCTCCAGCTTATTTTACAGATGAGGAAATTGAAGGAATTTGTCCACAAATATACAGATAGCACTCGTGGATCTCTTTGAACTCAAAAGATGAATCTTTCCGACTCCAATCCCAGCACTCTGTGCACTATGGCGCCACCTAGCTCACCATTATTAACTTTAACTCAACTTAGTTTGATCTATCTGTAAAATGGGAATAATAACAGCAGCACTACATTATCTTACAAGATTATTTTAAATAAAGTATTTTATAATCCTTAACACATTATGTAAATGTGAGTTATTATTATATGTTAAAATTATATTATTATATACTAAAAATCTAGTAGACATGACTATAATGAAAAATATTCTTAAATATACAAATAACTATGATAATTCCTAACAATCAGAGTGATTCTCTTTACATCCTTCCCTCTGCCTCTGTTCATTCACACAAGTATCATAGTATAGTTTTGCCTATTTACTATATATAGATAATATAGTTTTTCTACTTGCAATTATTTTATATTGGCATTTTCTTTATAGCCACATATTCATAGCATGTTAGAACTAGAAGAGACCTTAGGGAATAAGTCGAATCAACTCCTTTACAGCTAGGAAAGTAAGATCCAGAAGAGAGAAGTGATTTGCCCAAAATTACAGTGAGAAGCTGGCTATCACCATGGATAGCTCACCTTCTAACATCAGAAGGTCCTGAGTTCAAATGTAGCTTCAGATGCTTACTAGCTGTGTGATCCTGTATGTCAGTTATTCTTGATAGCCTTAGAACAAAAATTTCAGTCATAAAGCTAGTAACTGGCTGGCCCTGGACTCCTACCCATACCACATGACCCTATAGTGGTTATTCAAAATGATGACATAGGGATAAGTAGGTGGTGTAGTGGATAGAGCACCACCTGTGAAGTCAGGAGGACCTAAGTTCAAATCTGGCCTCAGACACTTAACATTTCCTAGCTGTGTGACCCTGGGCAAGTCACTTAACCCCAATTGCCTCAGCAAAAAAAAAATGATGACATAGTGCTCATTGCTGAGTTACAGCCATCCCCCAACTCTGTAAGCATTTAGGTTGCTGCCAGTTTTTTTTTTTACTATTATAAATCATTTAGCTATACATTTTATGTAGATTTTTCTTTCTAAAGAAAAAAAGATTCAGTATATATTATTCCTAGAACAGGTAGGGAGCACAGTGGATAGAGCACTGGGACTAGAATCAGGAAGACCTGAGTTGGAATCCAACCTCAGACACTAGCTGTGTGATCCTGTTTACCTCAGTTTCCTTATCTGTAAAATGAGACATAGAAGGACATGGCAAATCACTCCAGTATCTTTGCCAAGAAAATCCCAAATGAGGTCATGAAGAGTTGAACATGATTGAAAAAGCCCAACAATATAATTTTCCTAGTTTGAAGATTGCAAGCCTATAAATATGTATGCTAAAACTATGCACTTTTAAAAACTAACTTTAAACTATGATATTTCAAGTCTCTACCCTCACCTCTGAAGGGGAAATAATTGATAATTTCCTCAAATATTCAGGATTGAGCTGTAGTAAAGATGTCACATTACCTTTACCAACTAATTCCCTAACATGGACTCTGTGGGTGATAAGCCACTTTCTATTGAACATGCCTTTGTTCTGAGTGTTTCATCTCATCTCAAAGTTCTCCCTTCTTGTTCTTTTCTCTTCCTCCCTTCTCCGTTCTTTTCCCTTATATAATTTCTTCTTTCTCTCCAAGTCCTCCTTAGAAGTTGCTACTACCTAGATTTTCTCCTCCTCTCCCCCAGATATCCATATCCTATCAAGGCAAGCCCTCTATTCTCCAGACAGTTTTTTCTAGCTAAAAAAAAAGCCCACCAATTGATCTTCATCATGTACTACTTTGAAATGGTTATTTAAGCATTTTGAGGAAGGGAACTTCTCATGGAATCTCAGAATTAGAAGGAAGTCAGAAGTTCTCTAATGCAACTTCCATCTCTAATTCTTTCTACAACAAACCTGAAAATGTCTGTCTAGCTTCTCTTTAAAGACTTCCTGTGAGGTGGGAACTGCCACCTCCAAAGCCCATTTGGATAGCTCCAGTTGTTAAGATTCTTCCCCCTTTACATCAAGGCTAAATTGTCTTCCTTGCTAGTCCTACCTAATTCTGCCCTTTGAGGCCAAACAGAAAAAGTCTCATAATTTTTTTTCACATGACAACCATTTAAATACTTGATCATAGCTCTTATGTGTGTCCCTCCTCCCACATTCTATGCTTTAGGTTATAGTCTCCATTCCTCCAATTAATCCTCATATGACATTAACTTGGAACTCCTCAGTATCTTGTTGCCCTCTTTTGGATATTCTCCATCTTTTGAAAAAAATCAATCAATTTACAATTATTTATTAATTGCCTCCTGTTTGTCAGGCATTGTACTAGGTGCTGAGTCCATAAGTATGATGAATGGAACAATCCCTATTTATGGAGCTTACATTCTAACAGAGAAAACAACAAGCACATAAATAAATTTATAAAAAATAAATACTTAATAACACAATGAAATTAGAAATGGTCCTAGTAATTAGTTAGGGGAATCAGGAAGAAAGAAAACAAGCATTAATGAAGTGTTTGCTGGGTGTCATCAAGATAGACTTCATGTTGAAGATAGTGCTTGGTCTCCTTCTTGAAAGAAAAACGGTATCTGATGTGGAGATGAGTAGAGAATGTATTGCAGGAATGGGGGACAGTCAGTGCAAAAGTGTGGCAATCAAATTTCAAGTATCCTGTGAAAAACAGAGAGAAAGCCTGGTTGATTGAATCACATAACGAGGGAGAAGAAGTAAAATACAATGAGTCTGGAATTCAGGTGGAGGCAAGATTGTAAAGCGCTTTCATGATCAAGCAGAGGAGCATATATTTAATTCTTTTTTAAATTATTTCATTTTTAATTTATAGAATAAAACAAGAATTTCTATAACATAACAATAGGAAGCCATTCAATGGGCGATGATTTGGTCAGATGTGCACTTAGAAAAATCACTTGACAGCAAAGCTAAAGATGGTCTGAAGTAGGGAGAGACTTGAAGTTTTAGAACTAACTGGGACATTGTGACAGTCAGCTAGACAAAAGGTAAAGTTAGAGCTAAGGGAGCAGAGAGAAAGGATCCAGTGTGAGAGATACTGTAGAGGCAGAATAGCAAGACTTGGCAAGTGGTTGGTTAAGTGGGGCAAAGGAAAGTGAGAAGTCTAGAACAGCACCAAAGTTGTGAACCTGGGAGACTGGGAGGAAAGTGCAATCTAACAGAAGTAGAGAAGTTTGGAAGATGGATGGATGAAAACGAAGGTGGTGACTTCTTTGTTTATGATAAAGGTCTTTAGATTCCAAATGGCATTCAGACATTTCAGACATGGCAAAGCACCATGAAAAACTGAGGCAAACAGAATTCAGTGACTTGCCCAGACCATATCTGAAGCTGCATTCGAACTCAGGAAGATGATTCTTCCTGACTCCAGGCTTAGTGCTCTGTATGGCAACCAACTAGCTGCCTTATTTGCTTCGACAATTAGATTATTCCCTTCTGACTCAATCTGATGAGTGTTTATACTTTGTAAAGCAATCACCAGATGTAGCCACAGCTTTCCAGTTAGTTGAACACATTGATACACCACAGTTAAACCTCATCATCCTTGAGTAAATCCTGTGACTACATCAACTGAGTTAGAAGCAAAGAATCACATCCAACTCTTCTCCCTGCCTCACACCCATTAAAGTAATACAAGATTCCAGTGGAGCAAGAGCATGTAAACAGTCTCATGGAGTTCACTGACTGCACACCCCTGTGTAAAATACCACTTAGAGGCCAGAGTTGAGAAGCCAGGTGACACCATAGTACACAGAACATTAGGCCTGCAGTCAAAAAGACTCCTCTTCATGAGTTCAAACCTGTCCTGAGATACTTCCTCACTGTGTGGCTTTGGGCAAATCATTTAACTCTGTTTGCCTTGGTTTCCCCATCTATAAAATGAGCTGGAGAAAGAAAGGGCAAAAAAATACTTCAGTATTTTTGCCATGAAAACCCCAAACAGGATCAAGAAGAGATGGATATGCCTGAAAACAACTGAACAACAAAAAGAGTTATGAAGAATAAATCTCCCTTAATCTTGTGAGATTATATGCTAGATCCCTTCTATGTCATTAATGTCCATGTAATAATGACTTC
This sequence comes from Sminthopsis crassicaudata, assembly GCF_048593235.1. Taxonomy (NCBI): domain Eukaryota; kingdom Metazoa; phylum Chordata; class Mammalia; order Dasyuromorphia; family Dasyuridae; genus Sminthopsis; species Sminthopsis crassicaudata. The sequence goes on along the minus strand of NC_133620.1, from coordinate 372,940,200 downwards.
ATAAATACTCCATTCTTTATGGAATATATTCCAGCAATATTTTCTACAAATCAACTTTATGTAAAGTGAATTCTATATTATTGTTAACTTACATTATAAAATATCATGTCCATTAAAAAAATAAAACAACGTCATAGTAAGACTGGAGAAATAGTTAACAAGAAGCAGGTTCAAGATGATGGTGACATGACTATCTTAGTACCATACCAAGCAATATGGTTTTTACATTGGGCCTGTGCCTGCTTAGAACTATAATTCTACTTTGAGTCTCTAGGCTGTCCTCTACCATCAGACATCTTCCCTCATCATTTAGCTGAAACTGCTCTCTCCAAAGTGATCAATGATCTCCTTGCTTCCTTCCCTCCTTCTCTCCTTCCCTTTCTTCCTCTCTTCTGCTCTCTTTCACTCCTTCACTTCCTTCCTTCTTTCTTTCCCTCCTTCCCTCCCTTCTTTCATTCCTTCCTTTCTTCCTTCTCAGAATTAAATGACTTGCCCAGTGTCATACATCTAATAAGCATCTGAGGGCAGGTTTGACTTCAGGTCCACCTAACTCCAGGACCATGTTCCATCCACTATGCCGCCTACCTGTTCTCCCGTAATATTGCCAAATCAAATGGCTTTTTCTCAATCCTCATCCTTCTTGGTCTCTCTGCAATCCTGGACACTGCCAGTCACTATTTCTGGATGCTCTAAGTTTTTCTGATTCCTCCTGGCTCTCTTCCCATCTATCTGACCGTTCCTCAGTTTCCTCTACTGGCTCTTCAGTTCACCCTACTGATTATAGAAGTCCCCCAAATCAATATCTTGGAGCCCCATTCTCTTTTTCTTCTATCCTATTTTATTTAGTGGTCTCATTAGCTCCCATGGGATCAATGATAATCTCTATGCAAACAATTCTTATATCTGTAGATCTGGTGTTAGTCTCTCTCCTGGGCCACAGTCCCATATCACCAACTTTCTTTTGGATATCTTCAATTGGAAGACCTATAACTATCATTATAAATATGGAACTTAAGATTTTCTCCAAGCTCTCCCCTTATCCTACTGCTGTCAAGGACATTATCATTTTCATAGTCACCCAGAATTGTCACCTTGGTGTCTTTCTTGATTTGTCATTCCTATTTACCTCATGTACTCAACATGTCAAAACTTTTTGTTTTCACAATGTACCCTTCTCTCTCCTCATATAACCATCAATCTAATTGCCAAAAAAGGAAGAGAGAGAGTGAGAACAAGAGAGAGAGAAAGAAGATGGAGAGAGGAAGGAAAGAGAAAAAAGAGAGAGAAAGAAAGAAAGAAAGGAGAGTTAGAGGAGGAGAGAAGGAAAGAAAGAAGGAAGGTAGACCTCAATTAAATGAGGTCAGATGCTGATTGTAGAGGACAACCAAAAGATCCAAAGTAGGATTATATCACTACTTGCACAGATTATAGCAGTAGCCTTCCAACTGGTCTCTACCTAAAATCTTCCCCCCACTACCCCAATTCACCCTTCAATCTACTACCAACTTGATTTTCTTAAAGTACTGGTCTGCCCATGTCACTATCATACTAAACAAACTTCAATGTTTTTTTCCCAGTCTGAATATGTCTTAAGTATATGTAGTTATTTGTGTAGTATCTTTTTTTAGATTATAATTTATAGACTATAAACTCCTTGAAGACAAAGACCTTGTCTCTTACTTTATATCTCGAGCACTTGACATGTAGTAATGTTTGACTGACTAGTTTTCTAAAACTGCTTAGTATTTATGGCTGTTTCCCAGCTTCAGAGTAGGGCAGTGTGGCATAATAGATAGAATTGGAATCAGGAAGATCTGTATTTGAAGCTTAACTCTAACATTTACTGACTGAATGACCACCAAGGAGTCTCTGGCCCTTTTTGCAATTCAATTTCCCCCTTTATAAAAAGGAGATAATATATATAATTTTTTTATTTTAATAGTAGTTTATTTTTCTAAATACATGCAAAGACAGTTTTCAGCAGTCACCCTTACAAAATCTTATGTTCCAAATTTTTTTCCTTCTCTCCCTCCCATCCCCTCCTTAAGACAGCGAGCAATCCAATATGAATTAAACATGTATACTTTTTCTAAACATACTTTCATATCTGTGATGCTGCACACAAAAAAGAAAAGAAAATCAAATAAAAAAGGGGGAAAACACAAGAAATGGAGGGGGGAAACAAACAACAAAAAAGGTGAAAATACTATGCTTTCATCCACTTTCAGCCTCCATAGTTCTCTCTCTGGATGCAGATGCCATTTTCCATTGCAAGCCTCACGTCATTGTTGAAAAGAGCCAAGTCCATCACAGTTGATCATCATGTAATCTAGTTGTTACTTTGTACAATGTTCTCTTCATTCTGCTCACTTTACTCAGCATCAGTTCATGTTTTCTTATCATTTCTTATAAAATAATCCGTTGCATTCATATACCATAACTTATTCAGCCATTCCCCAATTGATGGGCATTCACTCAATTTCTAGTTCCTTGCCGTTACAAAAAGGCTACTACAAACAACTTTGACATGTGAGTCATTTTTCCTCTTTTATGATCTCTTTGGGATAAGGACTTTTTAGAAATACTGCTGGATCAAAGGGTATGCACAGTTTTGTAGTCCATTGGGCTTAGTAAGGAGATAGTACATTTAAAATACTTGGCAAACTTTAAAATGTTCTAGAATAGAGGGCCAGCCTTGAATCTGGGAAACGTGGGGCTCAAGTGCTGCCCCTGATACATGTGACTTAAGTGACCATGACTGTCATACAGGCCACAGTACCCCAGGTAGCTCTCTAGCTGTAGACCACAGATGAGTTGCTAGTCTACATCAGTAGAGAGAATTTCTATAGCAGGGAATTCTATACACTGGTAAAGTCATTTTAGTGTACTCCCCAAATATGTCGGTTTTTGTTATTATGGAATCTTTTTCATTCCCAGCCATCTCTTTCCCTCATAGCTCTTTCCTCCTTCTCAGGTCATGGAACTATGCTCATGCCTCTAGCTCCAGCCATGTGTGTGTTGAAAATTTCCAGACCATTGTCTTTCTCCCTCTCTTCCTTGGCTTTCGATGAGCCTAGTCAGATTGGACCAGGATGTAACAGTTTTGCACCCTGGTCTATAAAGTCACTTGGGCTTGTGGCCTGACAATATATTCAACAAGATTGCTGCTGCTTTTATCAGTATTGTAAATTCCAGTTCTGTCTATGTCCACACCATATATCTACCCAGGTTATGGAATATCTGTGTGATGTGGTACAGGCGGAGGATAGGGGATGTGAATTGAGATCCAGGAGCAGTATGGGATTGGGTTTGAATTCAGAAGACTAGATTTTTAAATCCCAGCACTGATATGTAATACCTGTGTGACCCAGAGCTCTGGCACCATTTTCCTCATCAGCAAAATGAAGGGATTGTCTTGGATAAGAAAGCCACAAACTAACTAACATTTTCTCTCTGTGTCTCTGTTTCTCTGTCTTTTTTTTTTTTTAGCTAAAAAACAAGGAAATCATCATTTCTATCAACACTGCCTCTGATCCTGTACGATTTGAACAACACATACACACATATATTCATGCATACAGAGAAATAGATATATAGAAACAGCACTTCTCAATCTGGCTTTGTATTTGTGTCTGTCTGGAACCTCTATTGATCCAACTGCCTTTCTGTCAATTTCAGCAATTTGATTTTCCTCACTGTCTGGTTAAATTGGTGGGCTTTGGGAGGGGAGAGAGTTTTACAAAATCATTATCATCGCTTTCCTTTATGCTTTCCATTGTTGCTCAACTGGAACATTTCTTTCCCAACCCCTTCTCTTTGTTTCTTGCACCCTCCCTCCCTCTCAGCCGGTTCTCAATCCTATGGAACTGTCAGAGGTGTGCTGTAGTTTTCAGACGGCATTTGGTTGCTTAGCAACATGCTAACACTCTGCTTCTGCTTTGCCTGTTCGGGGGGACTGCCTTAGTCATCCTCAAGTCGAGTGGGCTCCCTCATCCTTGTTGGACACTTAGGGAGCACTTAGGAGGAAAAGGGTCCGGGCAGAAGCTCTGCAAAAGGCATCCCACAGAGCATGGATCCTCTGGGGGATGAGGATGCATCTGCGCACTTTCCCCGATATGCCCCAAGGGAGGCAAGGAGCCCCTTCCCGCACACCTGTCTTCCCCTTCCTCTCTTGAGGAGTCCCAGGGATTCGGGAAATGTTAAAGGCTCCCCAAAGTCCGAAACCGCCAGTTAAGCCATTAGAGACTCCTTCTAATTGGGGAATCGCCAGGTGAAGCTCCCGATCGCTCGAGCGGCTCTGGGAGGCCCCTGCTGGGCGGCTTCCAGCCGAGAATGGTATTGCCTCATCTCCTTCCCCATGGATGTAGCTGTGGGAGGGAAGGCTTTTCGTTCACAGGCTAAAGTGCCCGAAAGATAGGACACTCAAATGCTGCAGGAGACTAATACAGCCCGAAGGTTAATGCATCAATACAACAGCAGGTGAGGCAGCAAGCTATTAAGGAGAGCCCCCTTGGGCTGGAAAGTAAAAAAAAAAAAAAAAAAACGGTTCTAATACCAGCTTTGCCACTCACTAACCCTCTGAGCCCCGGGGCTATGGGCCTAAGTCTCTTTATATATTTAATAAGGAAGGGATGAACTAGAGCAACCTCTGAGGAAGCTTGCTTTGGCTTACATAGCTAATAAGTATGCGAGGGAGGATTTGAATTCAGGGCTTCCTGACTCCAGGCCTATCCCTGCTTTACCCACTGTGCCCCCTAACTGCCCGGGGCTGGACTCAAATCAGGCTCTCTGACTAGATTCAAGATGTTGAGCCATGAGCTACAGTAGCCACAGCAGATGATAGTTCCAGATCTGCTAGTCACATTCTGAGTGGCCAGAGGGTGCAGTGGATTAGAGTGTTGGGCTTGGAGTCCAGAAGACCTGACTACAAATCCTGTCTCAGACAGTTCCTAGCGGTGTGACACTGGACAAGTCATTTGCCTGCTGTCTGCCTCAGTTTTATCATTTTTAAAATGGGGGTAACAACAGCACCTTTTCATAGGACTCAAATCAAGGCTCAGATCAAAGAACATGTATATTCCTTGCAAGCCGGAAAATGCTATACTTACAACATTTTGCATTTGTGACCTTGAGAAACATAAATTGCCTCTCCGAGTTTCAGAAAGTCACTCTGAAGTGGATTCAGTAACTTTTAAGGCCTTTTCTAGCTCCAAGCCCTAAAACCTTTAGAAGCGAGGTATACCAGAAGATCTCCCTCTCTATGAAGCTTGTTATGTTATAGCTAGGGGTCTCCTCCCATAGAGAAAAATGGGGAAATTCCCATGATTGTAGGCCACTGGACAAAGCAACCTAGTGTGGTCAGTCACCCATGTGCCTGGAAAAATACAAGGCATTCAGGTTAACCTCACATGTGGCCATGCCTGCAGGATAGGACTACCTCAGAAGGTAAATATACTGGCAGCTTCCCTTTTCAGATTCTGCTGAAAATCCCCTTGTTTCTACCATTGCAGGGTTCAGTGTAGGGCAAACCCTATGAGTAATACTGTCTAATTGACAGTGGTCCCTTGGAGGAGCAAAGTCTATAAGGAGGAGGGCTCCTCCACTGCCTCACCAATCCCTGATAGGCACTGCATCCTTGAGGGAGAGTGAGATGCTGCTAGGAAAGCTCTTAAATCAATCTCATGTGGTCACCCAGAAGGGAGGCTAGTATAGCAACCCACAGGTGGGGAACATCTCCTTCACAATGCTCTTCCCACTCCAGCAAGTCCCTCCCTTAGTGAAACAGAAAACAAGGATCCAGGCCTTCAGCATTATTTTTCCCACAGCAGTATCTCTTCAATCTGCCCCTTAGGAAAAAGAAGGCAGGAGAGAAATGGAAGGAGAGGAGATGGAAACCTTTTGGCCCAAATCCCCAAGTTCTAGCATTTTCCATTCCTTCTGTCTGTTTTCACAAGTCAAAGAGTGTGCCAGTTCTATGTATTTATGAGTTCCTCCCAGAAGAAATCATTTCTTGGGGGAAAAAAAAGTATGGTGCATTAGCTTTCACCTTAGCTATCTTTTTTTCCCATCAGTGAACTGCCCTCTTCAAGCCAATCTTTCTTCTTTGGCTCTACTTCTGGATGGGAAGTGAGTGATGTGTTTATGATATTCCACAGCATGTAACCTAATCACTTTACTTGCTTCTTAGATAATCCCCTTCTCTTTTCTAGGCTTCAACCATCTTCTTCTTCAAGAACCAATATCTGACTTTGTCCAACCAATTTCAGAAGGGTCTTTCCTAGAGAGATCATTGAATCATGGGATCTCAGAGGCCACTTAGTTTAACACCCTCATTAAACAAAATAGAGAAGCTGAGGCTCGGGGCAGGGGAGGGATAAGGTCACTTGACCAAGGTCATACTTAGCAGAGCTGAAGTGAGACATGAGAGACCCCCATGAACAGGATGGTAAAAGACCTTGAGGCCATGTCCTCTGAGGAGTGTTTGAAAAAACTGGGCATATTTAGTCAAGAGAAGAGAAGATTCTGGGGAATCTTCAAGTATTTGAAGGAGGATTCTGATTTATTCTGATTTATTCTAATTGATTCCTGAGAGCAGAAGTAGGACTAATTAATCAGCAAATATTTATTACATACTTATATGTTATATATCATATATGCATATATGTATATATCATATACACATATGTATATGATATGTGGTCGGGACTGAAGATTTATTATTGTTGAATAGTTATTTCAATCCTACCCAATTCCTTATGAGCTCATCTTGGGGTTTTCCTTGGCAAAGATATTGGACTGATTAGCCATGTCCTTCTCCAGCTCATTTTATAGACAAGGAACTAAGAAAAAGAGGAGTAAGTGACTAGCTTAAGGCCAGACTTGAACATATGAAAATGAATCATCCCGATTCCAAGCCCAGTGCTTTATTCACTGGGCTACTTACTGCCCTGTACTGGGGATACAAATGCAATAAATGAAGCAATTTTTTCTCATAAGGAACTTACATTCCCTTAGAGGGTTAGAAGTTTCAAAGGGGTCAGTTCAGGCTTAATGTCAGAAAAAAAATTCTTTTTTTTTTTAAGTTGTCAGATTTATTACAAACATTTTATGCATAGGTAATTTTTCAGCATTGACAACTGCAAAACCTTTTGTTCCAACTTTTCCCCTCCTTCTCCCCTACTCCTCCCCCCAGATGGCAGATTGACCAATACATGTTAAATATGCTAAAGTATAAATTAAATCCAATATATGTATACATGTCCAAACAGTTGTTTTGCTGTACAAAAAGAATTGGACTTTGAAATAGTGTACAATTAGCCTGTGAAGGAAATCAAAAATGCAGGCGGACAAAAATAGAGGGATTGGAATTCTATGTAGTGGTTCACAGTCAACTCCCAGAGTTCTTTCGCTGGGTGTAGCTGGTTCAGTTCTTTACTGCTCTATTGGAACTGATTTGGTTCATCTCATTGTTGGAGAGGGCCATATCCATCAGAATTGATCATCATATCGTATTGTTGTTGGAGTATATAATGTATCTCCTGGTCCTGCTCATTTCACTCAAGTCTCTCCAGGCCTTTCTGAAATCATCCTGCTGATCATTTCTTACAGAACAATAATATTTTACAGAGAATTGACTCTAATTTATAAGAAATCAAGCCATTTTCCAAATGATAAATGGTCAAAGGATATGAACAGACAATTTTCAGATGATGAAATTGAAACTATTTCCACTCATTTCATGAGTGTTCCAAATCACTATTAGAGAAATGCAAATTAAGACAACTCTGAGATACCACTACACACCTGTCAAATTGGCTAAGATGAGGAAAAGATAATGATGAATGTTGGAGGTGACGTGGGAAAACTGGGACACTGATGCATTGTTGGTGGAGTTGTGAAAGAATCCAGCCATTCTGGAGAGCAATCTGGAATTATGCCCCAAAAGTTATTAAACTGTGCATACCCTTTGATCCAGCAGTGCTACTACTGAATACTAAAGGAAATACTAAAGAAGGGAAAGGGACCTGTATGTGCCAAAATGTTTGTGGCAGCCCTTTTAGTAGTGGCCAGAAACTGGAAAATGAACGGATGCCCATCAATTGGAGAATGGTTGGGTAAATTATGGTATATGAATGTTATGGAATATTATTATTGTGTGAGAAATGACCAACAGGATGAATTCAGAGAGGGTTGGAGAGATTTACCTGAGCTGATTCTAGGTGAAATAAGCAGAACTAGGAGATCATTATATACTTCAACAACAATACTTTATGAGGATGTATTCTGATGGAAGTGGATAACTTCAACATAGAGAAGAGCTAATCTAATTCCAATTGATCAATGATGGACAGAATCAGCTACATCCAGAGAAGGTACACTGGGAAATGAGTGTAAACTGTGAGCATTTTTTTTCTCCCCAGGTTATTTTTACCTTCTGAATCCAATTCTTCCTTTGCAACAACAACAACAACAAAATTTGGTTCTTCACATATATATTGTATCTAGGATGTACTATAACATATTTAATATGTATGGGAATGCCTGCCATCTAGGGTAGGGGGTGGAAGGAAGGAGGGGAAAAATTCGGAACAGGAGCAACTAGGTGGCACAGTGGATAGAGCACCAGCCTTGAATTCAGGAGGACCTGAGTTCAAATGTGGTCTCAGACACTTAACACTTCCTAGCTGTGTGACTCTGGGCAAGTCACTTAACCCCAGCCTGGGGGGGGGGGGGGAATTTGGAACAGAAGGGAGTACAAGGGATAATGTTGTAAAAAATTACCTATGTATATGTACTGTCAAAAAATGTTATAATTATAAAATTAATTTTAAAAATTAAAAAACAATAATATTCCATAATATTCATATACCACAATTTATTTAGCCATTCTCCAATTGATGGGCATCTACTCAGTTTCCAGTTTCTGGCCACTACAAAAAGAGCTGCCACAAACATTCTTGCACATACAGGTCCCTTTCCCTTCTTTAAGACCTTTTTTACTATATAAGCCCAGTAGTAGTACTGCTGGATCAAAGGGTATGCCCAGTTTGATAATTTTTTGAGCATAGTTCCAAATTGCTCTCCAGAATGGCTGAATGTATTCACAATTCCACCAACAATGTATCAGTGTCCCAGTTTTCCCACATCCCCTCCAACATTCTGCATTATCTTTCCCATTATCAACATTCTAGCCAATCTGACAGGTGTGTAGTGGTATCTCAGAGTTGTCTTAATTTGCATTTCTCTGATTAATAATGAACTTGGAGAATCTAGAAAAAAAATTCTTAATCATTAGTACCTATCCCAAAGTGGAATGGACTGCCTGACTGGAGACTCTCTCCTTAGAGGTCGTCAAAAAGTGGCCCTTGTTGGATGTGTTGTAACCAGCATTCTTCTGGTATATGAGATGAACTAGATGACCACTGAGATTTCATTCTGTGATTCTGTGAATTATTGTGAGGGAAGCCATTCTCCAAATCCAAAGTTTGTCATCACTATGGCTCTCCTCAAGGAAAAAAAAAGAAAAAAGCATCAAGCTTCTTTGCCTCTGACTAGGATAGGGGCCAGAGAAGCAAGGCAAAAAAAGGGCAAATTGGAAATCCATAAACAAGAGAGGAAAGTTGAATTAGACATGTCTGAAGACAAGGATTCTATTTTCCTATCTGGAAGAACTTAAGATGGACAAGGATGCTTTGTTCTTTCCACATATTCTACAGATTCTGATACAAATTAAGAACTCAGCTAACACTAGTTCAAAGGGTAGTGGGATTTAGCCCTGGAAAAAATCTTACTCAGCATTTAGTCCAGGAGACAAGCTAACTTGCCTGGTTTCAAGTCAAAAGGCCTGGGTTCAAATTCTGGTCTTTTAACCCAGTTTCACAGATGATTGATTATAAGACCAAGAATTTCCGAGCTTTAAGACATTGTTGGCTCCTTCTGCCCTTGATCTCTGGTAGGTTGAAAGAATGAAATAGCTTTTAATAGTGGGATTTGTTTACAAATGTGAAAGTAGTTTCATTTCTTCCTCCTCTTCCTTTTTTCTACCTCTGCCTCTTTTTCCTCCTCTTCAGCTTCTTATTGGCTAGAACCTGAGATATGTAAATAAGATAAATAGAAGATAAAATGTGAAGACAGATTGAAATTGGATAGTGGCAATAGTGTTAAGTGTACTGGATTTGGAAACAAAGGGCTTGGGTTCAAATTTTGATTCTACTACTACTACCTGAGTGAGTAGCCCTTCTGGAGTCTCCTCTTACTTAGGCAAGCATGTGATGAAGCAGATAGGATGCAGAACTTAAGAATCAGGAAGAGCTGAGTTTGAATCCTACCTTAGACACTCTCTTACTATGTGAGTCTAGGCAAGTCATCTGATCTCTCCATGCCTCAACAAAATAGGGATAATAACATCATCAACCTCATAGAGTTATTATGAATTTCAAATAAATTAGTATATGTAAAGTACTTTGTAGACCTTAAAGTGCTATATTAATGCTATTCATTATTATAATTTGCAAGTAAGAGGAATAGACAAGCTGACTTCTGAGATTTTTTCCAGCTCTAAATCTATGATCCTGTGGTTTCATGACTCCAATTCAGCCCTTCTTATATCACACAATGCTGCTTCCCCTTGCCTATTGATTGAGAAGAATTACAAGAGGAGATGGAAAGCAGGAGAAATTTTCAGAAACTTAAGAGAATAGAAAAGGAGGAGAGAGGAAAGAAGAAAAGGGCATTCAATTGAGTGACAGAGAAAATTAAGGACAAGGAGGATGGGAGAAAATAAAAGTTCAAAGAGAGAGAAAAAAGGAAGGTCTTAAGTATAAAGGAATGCTTTAGAAAGGAAAGTATAAAAAAAAAGTAGGGAGGAGGAAAGAATAAGTTAAGCCAAAAATGGAAAATAAAAGGGAGAGACAAAGACAGAGAGAGATTCAAGAGAAAGAGATAGAGACGGAAAGAGAGACAGAGAAACACAGAGGCAGAGATATGAGGGAAAAGAGAAAATGAGGGGAAAGTGTCACTGAACTACAGAGCAAGGCATTGTAGGCCTCTAGAATATTTATATAATTCTATCTTTTTCCCTGTCAGAACTTCAAAATATCTGTGTTTTTAGCAGTGTGGGCACTCCCCTCACCAGCAAAGATTACAACTCCTAAGTATCTTAGGAGACAGCCTTCATGAATTGCTGACGCCAAAAAAAAAAAAAAAAAAAAAAAAAAGGAAAAAAATCTCAACCTTTGGTATCAGTCTTCAGGGAATGAGTCTCTGCCATTCTGGGTATGATAGTTTCGATGAGCATTCTAACAGCTTCCTAGAGAAGAGCATTGGTAGGAATAAAATGACGATGTGTGGGTATGTGACATTTTTAGAATCTTAAAAGCCATGTCATCTTTGTTTCTCTGATCATCTCAATCACATAATCAGTCTTTTTGAAAGAGGGAAAAGTGTTTTATGTGTTCCTGCCACGCTATGGCATTATTGACTAAAGGTAGGTCTGAAGAACCTGACCTTCTACTGACCCAAAGCTTTCTTCTATATTAATAAACATGGCCAAGATTCACAAAAGGGAGGCAAAAAAGAAGATATTGTGAGGAAATGTTCCTTTTTCAACATGTTGGTTTTCTCTACATCTAGACATTTTATTAGAATTTCCAGATCAGGAAATATGCAAACATGAGGGGAAAGGAGAAGAAAAGGAAACATTATGAATGGAGACACTGGTTCACAAGATCTTGCCAGAGGAGCCAGCTGTTGTTTTTAGGTTGACAATAACCTGTCTTGGAGGGAGGAGTGGACTGCAGTAGCCACAGCAGCTGAATGCCATCAAAGAGAGAGAACATGAATTTTAAACTCTCCACTGACATCTCATGCATGTTCAAAACACTTAAGACCCAGAAAAGAAGAGCAAAGCAAAAGCTAAGCACACTTAAAACTTAACCACACCCCACGAGGGTCCTCAAAGGGCACCTCCTTCATGCACATTTGATCACACCATCATTGTGACAATTCTTGAAGGTATTGAAGGTGACTTACAAATCTCAACTATGGAAATCCTACAAAACAAACTTATCCCCCCACATCCCCATACATATGCACCCCCACCCATACACACAAACAAATCCTCAATAATCATTGGAAGAAAATTGTTGAGTTCAAGGCAAGTCATAACACGTTCATCTTCCAAAGAGGATGGCTCAGCTTTGTTTTTCCCTTTTTGAAAAAGAATGTGACAGCCTGCAATGCTGCTACTGTCAGCTCTCAGTGCCGGGAATAAAGGACTAGCTAAAGACTTGCTTTGGAAAGATTCAAGGCTGTTACCTTGAATTACCTGAGAGAGGGAAGCATTCTTATTTTCCCCTGAATTCCAGAACCAACTTGGGAAGAACAGCAAGGCAGCCATGAGTCTGATCGGGTACAGGGATTTTCTTTTCTGTATACATCTTCCTATGAATATTCATTTACTTATGAAGTCTCCAAAGCCGTTTACTTTCTATTTTCGGGAAGGTCTTTGTTGGGGAAACTGTATTTTTAAGAAAAGAACTTTTTAAAAAACTAAGTGAATTCACCAATCAACAGAATAAGCAGCTGGGGGGACCGTTCCTTCTCTGTGCCATTCTTTCCCAGATGACTTTGAATGTCAACAGCCCTCATGTTTCCCTCCCACTCCCATGATCCAAAGGATTTCTCAAATATTCCTCAATTAAGCCTTATGCTACCTTTAAGAAGTGCAGATTCCACCCCATTCTCTGCATAAAACTGGAGTCAGGTGCCCTGGTACAGTGATTTGCACCCCTGGGATAGAAATAAAAGACTAAACTAAAGTGAATTGAAGACCTCCCAGTCGGTTGGAGGAGGCAGGAAAGGGAACAAAACATGGGGAGTTGATGTCATTTTCCCCTCTTTAACAACTGTCAGGCTTTCCTAATGTGTCCTGGAGAACATCCAGTTCCTTTGGACTCAGAGGCATTAATCTTACTAGTAGTGATTAAGCAGGTATTTAACATCCAGGTGGTCCCCCGACTTACAACACCTGACTTACGAATGACCCAGTTATCTGACTAACCACCTTCCCCTGTTCCCTATAGGAGAATATGCTGTCTCTGATGTGAAAGAGGCATAAATTCAAAAGTAAAGGTTAGTAGTTGTGAAAAGCAAAAACACCTTTAGAGAGAATGGCTTCCAGGTGGCAAACTTCCAAGCAAAGATGACCTGCCCCTGTGGTAACTTCCTTGCCCCCTAAGTACCCCTTCTGAATTGCCTGAATCTAATCAATTTTCATTGTTGTATCCCCCCAAGTTCACTAATGACAAATTCATTTGGAAAAATGATCAGATATTTCTGACACAGTTAAAGAATTATTTCTTGATCGTATATAACAGTGAGAATTTAATCTGATAGCTTTCTTAAAACATCTGAGACTGGCTGCAAGGAATGGCCATTTTTACTTGAGGAAAAATATAGGTACATAATTTTGGAATGGGGTTCTGTAGGGGCAAAAAAGCAGGATATTAGCATTAAGAACCCAGAGGGAAGGAAGGCAGACAGCTGTACTGGAAGATGCGGCATCCATACAGCTGTTGGCCATCATTAATGACTCCATTTCCCCATAAGAGTATGTAGATTGAAGGTTTTGCTGTTGATGGTCATGATCCAGCACTGTTGAGTAGTTGAATAAGCAAAGAAGGCTGAGTTCCATTGGACAATAACAGTGAAATTGAGTCACTGTGCATGTGTGGGTAAGAGGGACTGTTTACAGAAATATGGTGAGGGGGTGGCTGGAATAATACTCAGTTATTTGGAAGACTCTATGGAGAAGTTAAGTAGCTAGATGGTATAGTGGGTAGAGTTCTAAGATTGAAGTCAGAAAGGCTCATCTTCCCAAGTTCAAATCTGGAACTTAATAGCTATGTGATACGGGCAAGTTATTCACCCCTCTTTGCCTCAGCTCTCTCATCTATAAAATGAGCTGGAGAAGGAAATGGAAACTACTTCAGTATCTTTTCCAAGAAAGCCCCAAATGGTGTCATGAAAAGTCAGAACTGAACTATAAGAGTTGAAATCAAGAATTTTTATGAAGCACCTACTATGTACCAGGGCAATATGCTCAGCACTAGAGATACAAAGAAAAGCCACTAAAAGTTCCTGCTCTCAAGGAGCTCAGTCTCTAAAGAGAAAATATACCAAAAGTCATAAGCAAATAAGATAGTGACAGGAAGTACTAAAAAAGATTTTTTATTTTTTTTAACTTTTCAATAGTATTTTATTTTTCCAAATACATGTAAAGATAGTTTTAAACATTCTTTTTATAAGATTTTGAGTTCCAAATTTTTTTCTCCTTTCCTCCTCCTTCCCCAAGACAACGAGCAATATGATATAGGCTATACATGTACAATTATTTTAAACATATTTCCATATTAGTCATGTTGTGAAAGAAAAATCAGAACAAAAGGGAAAAACCACAAGAAAGAAAAAACCAAAAAAGGTGAAAATGCTATGCTTTGATCCATATTCAGTCTCCATCATTCTCCCTCTGCATGAGAATGGCATTTTCCATCCCAAATCTATTGGAATTGTCTTGGACCCCCCTATTGTTGAAAAAAGCTAAGTCAATCATAACAGATGATCACATAAATAATCTTGTTGCCATTGCACATAGAAAGATTAGTAATGGGGGTTGGCAGAGGATGGCATAAAGCCCTGAGGCCATGTGTCAACTGGACTCTAAGGTTCAGTTCCCTTCCACAGAATGATCTCATTGTTCTGTAGTCTGGGATAATTCCCTTCTCTGATCTGGATACGTGATTGATACAATTCCAAGTACCCAATAGACAGGAGAAGGGGGAAATAGCTTGGGGATAGGGATAGGAGAAAGAGGGGAAAACAATGTATACAGAGCATGGATATGAATGTAACTAGTGGCAGATGGAAAGTACTTGTGGGTATATGAGAGGATCTACATCATGGTAAACCTCATGTCACTCTATCTGGACATTGGTGCCTTAAGAGAAAGTATGAGAACTTGGAAGAGGGACACAGAAAGGAAGACAAATAGGTGCCTAAAACTCCGATTACTTAAAATGTGACATCAGGGCCTCCTATTATACTTAATTCATTGGCATTTATATGCCCCCAGAAACCGGTGTTTAGGGATGTCAACTTCTTCCCCTGGGGTGTATTATCCCTGTTCTTGGAACCTCTCAGTCCTCATTCAGCCCATAGTTAGTGATGAAGTAAGGGGGGCCCATAGAATAGTCAATGGATCACTATCATAGGCTAGTAGATGTCAGATGAGGAACTGAGGCAAAGAGTGGTCAATGATTTACCTTCTCTCCTAAGACATGACCCATGGTTGAACATTCCCCTAATTCTCTTGGGGCCATAAACTAAACTGGGTAGGATTATGCCTATCCCCTTCCCAAGTGAATTTGCCATGAGTAATGGGATCCCCTGCTACAGCAGTTTTGCACTATTGCCACTACATACTCTTATAGCTAAGCTCTGGGTCCATTGCCGCGTTTTCCTGTCTTTCACCCCATCCTCTTTGCCTCTCTTTCCCCACTTTCCTCCTGAAACAACTCAGAAATGTATCATTCACAAAAATAGAATCTGATCAGTCTCTCTCATCATTGCTCCCCAAAACTGATATTACTGTGTAGGAAGGTACTAGGAAACAGATCCTGCACACAGTGTTGAATCAACAGGACTTGATTCAAAGGTGGGACTTGCTAGCCTCCTACATTTGCCCTGCTAACTTCTCTCTCCACGTTCTTCCAAAGAGAGGCTTACACTCAACTTGTTAGTGAGCCAACACGCAGACACTCCCTCAGTCTCTATCATAACCAAAGTCTTTCTTCCTCATACTACATTCATTCAGGCTCAGTTCTCCCTTTACCTCATTCATATTACTGAATAACTATGTCTACTATGCATCCCCCAGGCTAGTCTTTATCTACCACTCTGCCAATCTGATCATAAGTATCAAGAGAATATCCTGATGCTGTTTAATATGCCAATGAAATTGTGGGCAGCCAGATCCTAGCATAGCCTCTGCCTATCAATGTGGGCATTCCCTAAATCTCACAAAAAGAAAGGAACCCCCCCTTTTCACTCTTCTTCTTGCTTCCTTTTTCTTCCTTCTAGGCCCCATGAATGCCTGCTTAAAAGCTCAAGCTAGTACAATGAGTATTATGGTTCAGTTACATTATGACTTAGTCTTTTGTGTCCTGGACTGAGAGCATAACCACCATTTGTGACAAAAGGCATAACAAGTTCCAAACCATTGACTTACAGATGAACTTTTGAAAGATGACCCATTTATAAGGAGGAGATGGCCAGAAAGTATACTTTAGAGATGATTTATGCTCATCACTAACCCTAGATTGTATACATCCTCCCCAGGATTTCAGACTTTATTCTTCCAACCCCGTCTCAGTTTCCATCTTTGGCAGCTAACCAGCTCTGACAGGTATGGGGCAAAGAGGCAGACAGAGAATGGTAGAAAAAAGCTGCTGTTTCTCTGCTCAATAGTCTTCCATTCCCTCCTCTCCCTTCTGGAGGCCCATTGCAATTAGTGACCCAATTAACAAATATATATTAAATGCCTATTTGAAAAGGAGAGTGCAGAAATAGAAAAATCAAGCAAGAAACAAGAATTTATCAAATGCTCTATGCAGTACTAGGCAGAGAAAATACAAAGACCAAAATGAAATAATTCCTGCCCTCAATGAGTTCAGTCAGCTAAACTCAAAAATATTTATGAAATACCATATGCCAGAAACTACACTAAATGCTGAGGATACAAAGAAAGTAAAAACAGAGTTCCTGCCCACAGAGTATTTTTGTCCCAATGGTGAAGGCAACATGCAAAAAAAAAATTTGTACAATCAACATATATTATATAGATGAATTGTATATCTAAATCTGATCAAGACAATGACGCAAAACAATTCTGAAGGATTCATGATGAAAGATGCTACCCACCTGTTTACATATATCTACATGTATATTATGTATTATAGGTGGAAAGTAATCCCATAAGGAAAGCACTAACAGTAGTGAGAAGTATCCAGAAAGGTCTCTTGTAGAAGGAGTGATTCATTCAATTTGGTTCAATTCAGTAGACATTTTTAAATTATCTACTATGTGCCAAGCACTGTGCTAAATACTGTGGGTACAAATAAGAAAAATAAAGACATTAGGGTACTTCCATAGAGTTAAGACCATGCAGTGGACCAAAGCTCACTTTGAGCTATGAAGTTCAAGCCCAGCTCTCTATAAAGGGAAGTTTTGAGTGGAGATTCACCCTCACCTTCATCCTCTAATATAAGGGGAAATAAGGTTGATTGATTGAGTTGGAAGGTGTGGAATTTCAAGGGTGAGCTAAATAGCATGATGATGAAGGGAAACATATCATAGATATGCATACAATATGGGTTCAGTGTTCTGCTCTACCCTAGCTTTTCCATTAGCCCTTCCCCTGGAAAGGAGACTGGTTGTATAAGAACAAGTAATGAACTGATAAAACTAATTTAGCCCAAAGTAGGAGAAAAACAGGAAACAGGAAAATTTTACGGGAAGTTTCTCTGACAAATGCCTCATTTCTAAAATATATAGGGAACTGAGCCAAATTTATAAAAATAAGAGTCATTCCCTAGTTGATACATAGTCAAACATGAACAGGCAGTTTTCAGAAAAAGAAATCAAAGCTATCAATAGTTACAAGAAAAAAATGCTCTAAATTACTACTGATTAGAGAAATACAAATTAAAACAATTGAGATTCCACCTCACATTCGTTAGCTAAAATAACACAAAAGAAAAATGATAAATGCTGGAGGCAATGTGGAAAAACTGGGTCACCAATGCCCTGATGGGGGAATTGTGAACTAGTCTAACCATTCTGGAGAACAATTTAGAACTTCACCCAAAGGACTATAAAACTGTGCATACCATTTGATCTAGCAATATCACTACTAAGTCTATATCCCAAGTAGATTTCTTTAAAAAATGAAAAGGACTTATATCTACAAAAATATTTATAGCAGCTCATTTTTGGCAGCAATAAATTGGAAATTGAAGGGATGTCCATCAATTAGAGAATGACGGAACAATTGCAATGTATGATTGTGATGAAATGCTATTGTAGTAAATGACTAGTGAGATGATTTCAGAAAAACCTGTGAAGACATATGTGAATTCATGCAAAGTGAAGTGAGCAGAACCAGGAAAACAGTGTTCACATTAACAGCAATATTGTAAGAATGATCAACCGAGAAAAGCTTGGTTATTCTGATCAAGACAATGATCCAAAACAATTCTGAAGGACTCATGATGAAAGATGCTACCCACCTCCAGAGAGAATTGATGAATTATAAATGCAAATAATAGCATGCTTTTTCTACTTTATTTTATTATTTTACTTGTGTTTTCTTTTACAACATGGTTAATATGAAAATGTTTTATGTTACTTCATATGTATAATCAATGTCAAATTATCTCAAAGAGAAAAGAAGGGCATGAAGGAAGGAGAGAATTTGGAACTCAAAGTCTTAAATTTAGTGTTAAAAATTGTACATGTGATTGGGAAATATTTAACAAATTTTTTTAAATTGTACATGTGACATGTACATTCCTTGTCAGGGCCAGTAGGAATGCTTACTCAGAATGTACCAGTTTGTGTTGTTTGTATACCTATGATACTACACATATAAGTAAAGTAATTGAGGCAAAGCATTAATAAATCAAATATTTTACTAAGTATCCACTGTGTGCCAGGCACTATGTTGGGTATTAATAATTGTTATTGTTATTTATTCATTTTTCAGTAATGCCTGACTCTTTATTATCCCATTTGAGGTTTTCTTGGTAAAAAAGCTGGAATTGTTTGCTTTTTTTTTCTCCAGATCATTTTGCAGATGAGGAAACTAAAGCAAACAGGAGCAAGTGACAAGTAGGAATATATGAGGTCAGATTTGAATTCAGGAAGATGAAAAGTCTTCCTGACTCTAGGCATTGCAGTCTGTGCACTATCGTACCTCTTAGCAGCCCAGACACCGAGAATACAAAATTCTGTATGATAAACAGCCTCTACTCTCAAAAAGTTAACATTCTATCAGATACTTTTGTAACACTAACATCTGGAGAGAACAAGAAAAGTTTTATACAGAGGTAGCACTTGGGATTACTTTGAAAGAAGCTAGAAATTCCAAGAGATGAGAATAAGGGGGGATTCTTCCCAGGCACTAAGGGATAACCCCCAAATTCTTGGGGATATATGGAATATTGTGTATGGGGACTAGCATAGAGGTCAGTTTGGTTAGAGAGCAGACTATGGGGAAAAGAGGAAGGAGTGGTAAGTCTAAAAAGTTAGTCTGGAGTCAGTCTATGGAGGGTTTTAAATGACAAACATAGAATTTCTATTTTATCCTAAACGCAATGAAAAGCTGCTACAGAGAAAGGAACAATGAACCTGTGGAAGATGACAAGATCTCTAAGAGAGTGGGTATATTCTAGAGAGGAAATAGGGTCCAGGACTGATCTTTGGAGGACTGCTAGAGTTAGGGGACCAGAAATGGGTGCTGATCCAGCAAAGGAGATTGAGAGAAGTAGCTAAATAGCTAGGACAAAGCAATGTTACAAAAATCTAAAGAGGAAAGACATGTCCAGTAGGAGAGGGGCTGATGGTGTCAAATGCCAAAGAACAGCAACAAGCATTTCAAGTGCTTATTAATTACAGCCAGGATGCTTAACACAAGTTCACTGGATCTGGTGATTGTTTGTTGTTGCCAGTCATGTCTGATTCTATATGACCCTATTTGGGGTTTTCTTGGCAGAAATAGTGGAGGGGTTTGTCATTTCCTCCTCCAGCTCATTTTATAGATGAGGAAATTGAGGCAAATATGATTAAGTCACTTAGCCAGGGTCACACAGCTAATACGTATCTGAGGCCAGATTTGAATTCAGGAAGATGATTCTTCCTAACTCCAGGTCCCAGAACTCTATCCATTGCATCACTTAGCTGTGTGGATTTGGCAATTAGATCATAATTTACCCTAGAGAGAATAATTTCAGTTGAGTGATGAGATCAGAAACCAGATCGTAAAGGTTTGAGCCTTAGGATCTGAGTTCAAACCCCAGCTTTGCTATCTACTAACTGTGTGATCATGGGCTATTAACCTAAATTTTCCATATTTCTGTTCTCTCATCTTTAATATTGCTTGCACTACCAAGGTAGTCAGGAAATTATGTAAGCCTTAAATGTGAGATCCAATACTAACTAGCAATGTATCCATAGGCAAGTCACTTTAATTCTCTGAGTCTCAGTTGCCTATTATATAAAATAGGTATATTCTTGAACTACCAATTTTATAAGGATATGGAGAGAAAAGAATTTAGGAACTCTATAGTATTTCATAAATGTGCATTATTATGACTAATTTTGTTATAATAGTACTTATTATTGTATGTTATTATTACTATGCAATGAAATTCAACTAAACAGCATTTCTTAAGCCTGTAATAGGTATACAGTACTCTGTTAAATGTTAGGAATGGATGCATAGATTAAAATCATTTTCAAGATATATAATCCTTTTGTATGTATAAAAGTACTCATATTCCTATACATATATATTATACACACAAATACATATGTATATACATATGTAAATGTGTATGCATGTGTATATACCTGTATATTTACATATATATTATTGGGGGGGCAAGATATAAATCCACATTAGGCCTTAGTTTCCTCATCTGTAAAATTTATTATTATATTATTAAAATATATTATTATAAAATTAGAATTATATTAGGCCTTTGAGGAACTTTCAAATTCTAGATTTATGATCTTGTGTCTACTACTTTATTTCTTTTTTTTATTTTTTATTTTTTAGTGGCAGCATGGCATTATGGCTAGAGAGCTGAACTTAGAAAGATCTAGGTTCAAATCCTAACTCAGACACTAGTTATGTGACCCTGGGCAACTAACTTAACTTCTCTGAGACTTAGTTTCTTCCTCTGTCAAATGATGACAGTGTACTCAGTAGTGTCTAACATGCCTTCCAACTCTGATCTATGATTCTTTGAACTAGAGAAATCAGGGAAAACTTACACAAGAGTGGAAGGCTTCTAAAAATCAGTGATGGAGAGGGAGTATACTCCAGGTGTTGTGGATGAACTGAACAAAGGAAGTGGAAGATTAAGCACCACATTCAGAGCTGGGAGTAGTACAATACCCATGGTCCTTAGTCCTTATCTTCAAGAACCTTTCAATCTAAATAGAACTGTAAGGGGGTAGGGAGAAGAAGGAAGGAGAAGACAAGATAGCAATTAGCAATCTCTGCAGGATGGCCCAAATGAGTGGTATGGACAGCCAGTCAATAAGTTACTGGGGTTACAAAAGATTATCAAAAAATTCCAAAACAAAAAAAAAAAAAGATTTTCCCTGCTCTTGAGGAGCTCACAAACTAATGAAAGACAACCAGCAAAAAAATACAAATACAAATACAAACACAAATGTACAGACATGGTTAGGGAGGCCCATCTTCCTGAATTAAAATCCAACTTCAGATATTTACTAGTCATGTGATCTTGGGCAAGTCACTTAACCCTGTTTGCCTCAGTTTTAAAATGAGTTGGAGAAGGAAATGGCAAATTACTTCAAGATCTCTGCCAAAAAAATTCCAAATGGGGTCATGAAAAGTCAGATATCACTGAAATGACCCAAACACATATACAGACAAGCTAAATATAGGATGAAAAAGAAATAATAGAGGAAGGCACTTCCTGTACAAGATGGGATTTTAGTTGGAATTTAGTTGGGAGGAGATAGAGGAGGGAATTCCAGTTATGGGAGGTGAAGGGCAGGGAAGATTGGCCAGAGAAAATGCTCAGAACTGAGAAATAGGATTTCTTATATGTGGACATCATAGAGACCAGTGAATCAACAAGCATTTATTAAGGGTTTACTACATGCAAGACATTATGCTAAGTTCTGGAAATTCAAAGGATGACACACAAAAACAGACCATTAATAGAAGAGACAACATGTAAGTAATTAGGGACATACAAGATATATAAAGAATAGATGGAAAATAATCAGAAAGTAGAGGCGTTAGCAGCTGGAGAAGATGAAGCAAGGCCTCTTGTAGAAGGTAGGATTTGAGCTGAATTTTGAAGGAAGCCTGAGAAGCTAAGAGAAAGGAGAGCATTCCAGGTATAGAAAGGTCCAAATATGGGAGATGATGACATTTCCTGTTTAAGGAACAACAAGTTCACCAGTGTAATTCAATCATAGCATTGATTCTCCACATAGAATATGTGGAGGAGAGTGATATCTAAAAAGGGGCAGCTAGATGGCTCATTGGATAAAATGCCACGTCTGGAGTTAGGAAGATTCATCTTCCCAAGGTGAATCTGGTTTACTAGCTGTGTGAACCTGGGCAAGTTACTTATCCCTGTTTGCTTCAGTTTCCTCATCTGTAAAATAAATTGGAAAAGGAAATAGCAAACCATTCCAGTACTTTTGTCAAGAAAACTCCAAATAGGATCATAAAGAGTCAGACATCACTGGAAAAAAAAACTATATCTAAGAAGAACAAAAAAGTAGAAAATACATTAAATGCCAGAGGACCTTATATTTTGTTCTGGGGGTAATAAGGAGCCACTAGAGTTTATTGAATAGAAATGTGTGCATTAGATGGAAGAAGGGTTGATGTGAAGAGAGATGAACAAGATCAATTAAAACATTTTCAATAGTCAAAGTGAAAGATGGTAGCTCTTACCTAGGATGTGAGTTATTTATCATAAAGGAAACAAAAATAATTGATGTGAAGTAGAAATAACAATTTTTCAACAGATTTGATGTGTAAGGGAGGTATCATAGATGATATTTTAGGTAATTCTCAAGAGTAATAAGTTCACAAAAAGGAAGGTGTTTTTGGCTGGGGGAGATAATCAGTTCTGTTTTTGAGATGCCTAATGATATGGTTTTAGGCAGTACCAAATGTTGGGCTTTGATCATGTGAAGAGTTCACAATAGCCATTCTCTTTGGCAAAACATAGGTTGATTTAGGAGAAGAGGTTACAGACAAAATGAGGAATTGTAATAGCAAGAATGGTAAATATGAAATAGAGTTGAGAGAGTATATAGTTAGCAATGAAAGGGATTTTAACAATGATAGAATGGAATTTTAATGATGGAAAAGACAAGTTCCCTAATAGAATTTACACTTAACCAGGAGAAAGGAAATACCTAATGATTGGGGGCATGTTGTTAGCTGGCAAGTTAGATCCATAGAAGATTTTAGCACCCTAAAAGAGTTAGCTATACAGAGAAAGATACCATGAGCCAGGGTGGGGAGGGGGTGAGAGGAGAAACAACAGGTGGCATGGAGGGGAGGAAAAGACACCATGAGGCAGAATGCCACTGTGGGCTGTCACCCCAAGGCAGATTCAGCAAAGAAAGCATGAATCATGGACCGAATTATAAAGGAAATTTAACCTCAAGAGTCTGACATAACTTGGATTTCTTGGCTGGACATAGCAAGATGGGGCCACCCACAGAGGGGGACCTCCACAGAGGATGGGAGCAAAAGGCTGAAATGATCTCTATCAGTACCTCTCCTTCCCTGCCCCAGGGAACAATTCCATCAATGCTCCAGTCCTTCTCTGCCAACTGATTTCATCTCCTATGAAAAATCTAGTTCAAAAAATCTAGTTCTAGTCCTCAGAAGGTAACTGATGATAAGGGATTGTAGGTAAAGAGAGTAAGGAAGGAAAGATAGATATAACTACAGAGGGATGATTTTTATATATTTGATATAATATATATTGAAATAATAATTGAATCTATAGGAGATGATGTGAAACCAAAAAAAATTTTTTTTTAAATAGGATAACTATGGAGAGATAAGAGATCCCAGAAAAAAGCCTCAGTGGCTGGGAGATGTGACACAGATGGAGTGGTCCAGAGAGATGGAGAACCAGGAGAAAACTTAAAGAATGGATGTTGTCAAGTATTAAATGCTTTAATGATGTCCAGAAGCATAAGGATTGACAAACGGTCATTATATTAAGGAAACAGTGGTGGTATAGACAGAAAGCACTGGAGTTGTTTCCAGATGGTTATTCCCCTTAAACACAGCAGAATGTAAGCACTTTGAGGGTCAGAACTTTTTCATTTTGTCTTTGTATGTCTGGCACAGTGCCTAGATGAATGGGGCAGATTCCAGATGCTTAATACATTCTTGGTAAATCGAATAGCTATTTCATGCGTGTTAGTTTGTTTTTCTGACTAGATTGTAAGCTCCTAGCAGGCAGAGGCCTTGTCTGTAATGCCTTGCTTTTAGTAGATGCTTGATTCTCACATGTTCATTTGGATCAGAGATTGAAGAGGTAGGTGTAGGGAGAAGTATCTGGCAGAGAGGAGTATAACAGTATAAAAGGAATAAGGGCCTCAGGGCCCCTCAATTTGAGGGGCTTACAGAGCCAGCGTAATGTAAACAGTAACTCCTTGGAGAGGACCCCTTGTGACTGTGGCTTTTTTTCAGCATACTTCCTGTTCTTGATCTATCCCAAGTGTCTGGGAAAGGCCTCAAGGATTTGATCTGGGCCTTTGAAGGATGAGTAGGATGTAAATGGGTGGAGAGAAAGTGAACAACATTCCAGGAGCTAAAAGGGCCAGATCAAAGACACGGGATTGGGGAAATGGCTAGACCATTTGGGGAGTCAGCCAATGTGGCTGGAATGGAATTTGTCTCTGATCATTGCTGAAAAGTAATCTTCTGTTCTTACAATTTTCTAACAAAGCAAAATAATTTTGGGCCAGCCATCCTAAAATAAGATAGGTCAGAGACCCTAAATCAGTGAGATCAGTGTGAGAAAAGTTTGTCAAAGAAACAAGTTCTAAAAAGCCTTTGAGAAAGGATGAGGGGCGGGAAGTGGGGGCGGCAGTCAGTCAATTTCAACTCATTTCCTGTCAACCTGTTGCTGTATTAGATCACAGCTACTGTCAAGATGCTAGACTCTTTGTAAGGGGACAGACTAATTCCAAATCAAGCTGGGGGATTTGGCAGCCACTTTGACAGAGTTTGCCTGTAGAAAAGGAATAACTGGTCAACTTGACTTGCTACCCTAAATGAATAAAACAGACCTTACTCACATATATTAGAGTCATAACTAACCATTTGGGGGACAACAAAATGCTGCCCTTTAGAACAAGCTGTCTAAAAAACATCCAGAAAAGGCTTTTAAAAAATAAATTCAATTAAACAGAGAGGCCTGTGGGAGAAAACCAGAGCCCCTTGGACCATAGAAGCCCCTTTGGGCAGTGTTGCACCCGTGGAAGTGCTCCACTGCGATGAGGCTGCAAAGGGTGAGGAAAGTGAAGGAGAAGAAACCTAGCATCTGCTTTAACTAATTCTTTTTCATCCCTAGGTGCTAAGCTCAGTCATTTCTTTGCTGCCGAAGGAGTCCAGGGTAATTCCAAGGATCTCTAAATTTTGATATCCTCCTAGGCAAAGTCCCAATTGAGCTATCCTAGTTATAACTTTACTTCTTTAGTATATAAGAAAAGGTAATGGAATCTTAGAGCTTGGTAGATCTGTCAGACAGACAACTATTCAGCATTCTGTCCTTTTGATATTATAGCCACTCTAAAAATAGGACTAGTCCCAACTGGCAAATAATATGTTCCAGGTTTTCTCTTCCATAGAAGGAAAGGAGGGTACCATGAGTTGAATTTAGAGAAAATCTACAAAAACTCAATGATCTTCTATTCTCTGAATGTACTTCTCATTACCTTCCATAAGTCTATTGGGAATTTTAGCTATAATATGAAAGAACTCAGGATGAAGCAAAGGGAATTACAGAAACACAGAGTGGGAAGGAACTTCTTTAGTAACCTAGCCCAACCAACAATCCCCTAGCCAACATCCTCAAGCACTCAGTGATGGTTTTTTGTTGTTGTTGTTTTGGAGATTTTTTGAGAGGCAATCAGGATTAAGTATCTTGCCCCATACATTAAGTATCTAAACACTGTCTTTCCTGATTCCGAGCCTAGCATTCTTTCCATTATGCCACCTAGATGCCTCTTCCATCTCTTTCTCCTTAATATACTTTGCACTCCAATGACAATGGCCTCCTTCAGACTTCACAATGGAGAAGATATGGGTGGTTACAGGGAAATAGGGAAGTAAACAAAACCTCTTTAAAACACTTTTTTTTTTTCATCCTACTTTTTAAAATTGTAATTTGCCACTCCGTCTTGGGTCTTGTAACTGAATGTGAAGATTGCAAAATTGTGTTTTATTATCAGTAAATGTTTGATTATTTACCTATTTTATATACCTCTACCTATAGGGGCATGGAAAAATTTCTTGGGCAAAAGAGTTGTTAGTGGAAAAGGTATAAGAAGTTCTGCTTTATGGACACTTTGGGTAATTTGTGTAATCAGAGAAGTCTCTATCTTTCTGATACTCCTTAGCTATTCCAATCTAATCTCCAAATATATTGGAAATAGAGTGAGAATTGAGAATATTATCACCAGTTCCATCCCGCCGGGGCTAGTTAGATTCATATACAGAAGGATAGAATCAAATATTTTATTCAAAGGATGAAAAACACTGGGAGCAAGACTAGATAAGGTTCTCAAAACAATCCAGTCTTCTTGAAGGATTGTAGTCAGAATAGGTGAGAGGCAGAGGGGAGTAGAATTCTATGCATGAGTATCTGTTTTCTGTAATAATTTTATTTTAAATTCTAGCTTCAATAGTCCCAATTCCTTAAGTTTAGTGGAAATTAGTTGATCAATGATGGACAGAAATAACTATACCCAGAGAAGAAACACTGGGAAGTGAATGTAACTTGTTAGCACTAATATCTGTCTGCCCAGGTTGCATGTACCTTCGGAATCTAATGTTTATTGTGCAACAAGAAAATGATATTCACACACAAAAAAAAAAAAAAAGTTTAGTGGAAATTGAATCAAAAAGTTGGGTTTCCTCTCTCTCTCCCAGACACAGAAATTTCTCTTTTACAACTCAAACCTCTAAGGAGAAAGCAGAGGGAGGGTTTTTTAGGAGTGAATCTTTCCTCTCCTACCATTCTATTTAGTAATCCCACCCTTGGGATACCTAATTTTCCCTAATTTGATACAGGCCAAGGAGCATTTATTAAGCACCTACTATGTTCATAGCATAGTGGAAAGAAAGTCAATCAAGAAGACCAGGTTCAAATCTTACCTGTGACACATTCTAGATATGTGACATTTTGGATGAGTCACTTAAGGTCTCAGTGTCCCAGGCAATGCTTTTAAGGCTATAAGTTACAGAGGGTCAGAAAAGGTACTCATCTGCATCAGAAGAGGAAAGTTTTTGGATGGGAGTGACTTATTACTAGTGAAATCACAGATACAGTCCAAAACATGCAGAGCAATGTGCTAGGTACCAGGGCTACAAAGACAAAAGTAAAAAGTAGTTCCTGCCCTCAAGGAGCTTACATTCGACTGGAAGAATATCAAATGTCAACAGATAATTGTATAGCACAGATAAGAACTAAAAATATGATTTTATTTTTATAGGGAACTCCCAGCTAAGAAAGCTTCTTCTATTATTGTTTTGTTGTTTTTCATTCATGTCTAATTTCTCATGATCCCATTTTGGGATTTTCTTGGCAAAGATCTTAGAGTGATTTGCCATTTCTTTCTCCAGATCATTTTATAGATGAGGAAACTGACGCAAACAGAGTTAAATGACTTGTCCAGGGTCACATATTTAGTAAATGTCTGAGGCCAGATTTGAACTCAAAGATGAGTCTTCCTAATTCAAAACCAATGCTCTATCCACTGTGCTATTTAGCTGCCCTCTCTACCAAGGTAGATTGGTGCTTCCCTGCCACTTTATAGTCTTAGTTGTCTAGTACATTGAAAGGGTAAGTGATTATTTGTCCAAGATGACAGTCAGTATCATTAGAGACAAGACAAGAACTCAGACCTTCCTGACTCCAAAGCATCCACTATCATGAAGGGATTCCCATAGGAAATAAGGAACTAAACCATGAAGGAAAATAGAATTCAAGAGATAGAAATGATGAAAGAATGCCTTCCAGGTAACCTCAAACACACACATACACACATACATGCACGTGTACACACACAGAGGACATCATCCTCTTCCAAAATTACTCAAGATTGACATACTCCTGCTTTACTCAGACATCTCCTTTATTCTCTATCCATATAGTACTTACTGTGCACTCTATTCATTTGAATTTGTTTATGCATTATTTTGTTTTTCCTTGTCATCATTATCAGACTGTGTCCTCTTTCCTCTCTCTAATCTGTCACCAAGGTTTATTGAAATTTGCTTGGTAAAATCCCTCTGGTTCTTTCTTTTTTGACCCTTTCACTGCCACCACTCCTCTGTTCATGTTCATGTAGCTCCACATCTAGATTAGGGCAAATACCTCCTGAGAAGTTAACTTGTCTCTCTCCTTCCCTTCTTTCAGTTTATTCCAACCCTTGGCAGACCAATCTTTCCAAACCCTGCTTTTCTAATAATGTCTGTAGTTAGAAACTGTGAGGGAAGCAGTGTTACTTACCATCACCATCACCATTATTTTAGTACATGAGGAAGCCAAGGTGAAGTGGGTTTAGCCAGAATCATCTAGCTGGCATTCAGGACAGGTCTCTGGAGCCAATATTAGTTCTCTGTTATAATACATTGCTCCTACTTAGAAACTAGCAGTGGTTCCCTATTGTCTAATTCAAAATCAGACTCTTCATTCTGGTGTTCTCTAGTCACCATTTTCTCTTTTATATAGGAAATAATAATGTACATCATCTAAAGCAGATCTCTCCTCTGTCCTTCCTCTCACACAAAGTGTTGATTTTCCATCAGAATTCCTTTCTTCTGACCTATTTTTCTATGTGGTCAAATTTTTCAAGTGCCACTTCAAGTCTTATATTCTCCATAGAGGCTTCCTCAATATCACTGGCACATGAGGTGCTCTCCTCTTCCTGATCTTCGCTAATACTTTTCATTTTAAAATTTAAAGTTTTAACACTGGATTTAAATTTTTAAATACTTAAAATTCCTTCTCTTTTCTTCTTCTTTCATTTGTATAAGTTGTATTCTCACAAAAAGAAAGTTTCTCAAGTGTAGTGAACCAGATATTTTTGTTACGTCTATCAGAATGCCAGGAAGCATTGGGTACCAGGTATTCAACAAATTGTTGGTAAATTGAATGATCATTTCTTACATGTGGATTTTGTCTTTCCAACTAGTTTCCAAACTCTTTGTAGCCTAAGTAGAGAGGAAGAGTATAGCAGATAGAGAGCTGGTCTTGGAGCTAGAAAAACTTGGGTTCAAGTCCCACCTCGTATACATACAGGCTGTGTGACCTTGGGCTTTTTATTTAGGTCCTCTAAGTCAGGGCTTCTTAATCTTTTTCTACTCATGACCTCTTTCTACCTGAAAAATACCAGGTACATAAAATATAAAATGCAAATCAAACATTTGCTGATAATAAATCATGAAGAAATTTATTTTAAAACAATTCTTTGGTATAGACACAAATTTTACTATTTATAAGAGAAGCAAATTTGCATACTAATGAGATGGATGTAATTGTTTATTTTTACATTTTTACACATACATTAAATCTTGGTGGAATATTTGTTACCTTTTGCTGCTAGTAAATTTTTGAGACTCCCACATCCAGTTAACATGACCCCATATAGAGTTGAGGTCCATAGTTTAAGAAGCTTTGTTCTAGGTGACCCTATACGACAAGTTGCAAAGAAAGAATCCACATTAATAGATAATGTTTTCTTATTTGGGTATTCCTTCAAGCAATGAAATTACAGGTCTAGCTCCATCCATATCCTATCCTCAAATGATGTTTAATAAAAGATTGGTTGCATTGAATTCACAAATTGCATAATGACTTGGGATGGGGAAGGGAGCAAATGTAGAAAACAGGAAAGAGTTCAATTTAACAAGCATTGTTAATCCCTTACTATGTATCAGATAATAGGGAAACAAAGACAAAAATAAGTCAATCCTTCTCTCAAGGTACATTCTGTTAGAGAAAAGCAATGTATACAGAAATAAATGTGAAATATATACTCAGTAAGTACAAAGTGATTTCTAGAAAAGAGCATTTTTAATCTGTAGCATTCTCAAATTAGTAATGGCAGATCTGTATTATTGTATTACATTTATACAAATGACCTTCATAAGGTCATTAATAGTTCCATGAAAAGAAAATATTAAGGGAAACAATATTAGCAGGGATCAATTGGTTCCTTTAGAATGTTGTTTACACATGTGTAGCAAGCAACACAACAAAAATAAATCTGGCAGGTAAGAAAATCAACACCAATTCTCACCTTAGAAAAGCAATCAGAGTCAACTGGGTTTTGTGGCATTAGAGTGAGTTTTGTTTATAACATAGTAATGGCATTATTAATAAACAAGATTGATCAGGACAAAGTTGGGCTGGGTATACTTGTCATCACAACTATTCCTGATTTGAGGTAGTCTGTACTAAACACTGAATCAGAGCAGCCTCTCCTCCAGTCAAGCATAAAATTTATTTCTTGGGAATATGTAAAATTTCCTCACAGGAAATTGAAAGGTGGGGGAGTAGGGTTTTGTTTTTTTGTATTTTTGGACAGTTTTTTCCCTATTCTCCAGTTGAGCAACTTAGGAAATTATAGTTTCAGATGAATCGTACCCATCAACATTGAGTCTGTCTGTTTAGTAAGGGAAATTACATTTTTCTTAAAGATTTCATCAGAACATATCAGTAACAGGAGGAGAATTATAATGGAGAATAAACATAACAGTATATTTCAAGTCTGCAGACCTCAACACAAACACAGTGAGGACTTGTATCCACTAGACAGAAGGTATCTGGAGACAGCCCTGACACCCTGGTGCTATTAGGCCATTGACCTCAGCAGCAAGAATCTCTGATTTTTTTGTCCTTCCTCATCCCATGTTTGATTACCACCCTTGATCCCATGAGTGACTATTCACCATACTGTGTGTGTTCCTCTTGGCAGGTACCACGACCAACAGGATGTAACTAGTAACTTTCTGGGTGCAATGTGGCTTATCTCCATCACATTCCTTTCCATTGGGTATGGGGACATGGTTCCTCACACATATTGTGGAAAAGGTGTCTGTCTTCTCACTGGCATCATGGTGAGTATCTATCTATCTATATATAATTTCTCCCCTCCCATCTAAACTCTGTGAACTCATACTGCTTGTTCAGGCCACAATGTTTTTCACATGATTCTTCATGTTAAAAGCTGATGGAGCTCTTCTTTGGCTGCATACATGAATCAGTAAACATTTATTAAGCACCTACCACATGCCAGATACCATGTAAAGAAAGATACAATTGGCCATGAAAAGTCAGGGTTTTCTACAGCTCATTTTTAGGTTTAGGTTTCTTCTTCTTCTTTTATTTTTTTTTACCAAGTTTCAAAATCTCTGTCCTTCATGAAAGAAGTTTCCCAGCCCATTAAAAGGCTTGGCTCATAAAGCCTTGCAAGGTCTAACCTAAAATTCCCTTGGCCTTTTTATATTGGTTACAGCTGATTGGTTACAGACAATGGAGAAAGCACTGACTGGAGCTATTATCTGAAAAACTTGGTTTTGAGTCCTAGTTCTGCCATTTTTCTACCCAGTGGACACTGGGCTACTAATTTAACTAACTCTTTGAGCTTTGGTGCCCTCATTTACATAATGGGCACACTAATGCTTGTGTGACCTACCTCACAGGGTTGTTGTGAGGATTTAAGTCAGAAGGGACATAAAGTGATTTGTAAAGTTTCTATAGGGCTTTTGTCTTTCTTGTGCTTTTAGTTCATTCAGTTCTATTCAACAAGTTTTTATTGGGCACCTGCTGTGTTAGGCACTATGCCAGTCACTGGGGCTGCAACATCAAAAATGAAAAAATCCCTGCCCTGAAGGAGATTATATTCTACTGGGAAGAAATGGCATGTATCTTATATATCAAATATATACAGTGTAAATACAATTAAATTTCAGTAGACAGATAGTAGTTAGAACTGGAAAGATCAGGAAAATCTTCATGCAGAGAGGGTTTTAAATAAAGCTAGGAATGTTCTGCGACAGAAATGGGAAAGAAGAGCATTCCAAGTAGCTCAGCAATCCCCATTTGCAAGAACTAATGACTTCAATATTAGTGAACACATGGCATCGCTCCCTTGCTATCTCCTTTCTCTGGCAATGGACAAATGGATTATTTAAGAGGACAGAACCTATTTCCTTGCAAAACTTTAAAGCTAAGCAAGCCAACGATTATTCTGCAATGGTTTAAGAGCAATCTTTCTTAGACATAAAGAGTTGAACCAACTCTTTTCCTTTCTATTGTCTGAATATTTATATATCATCTTAATAAATCAGATGCAAATTCTCTTTCTAAGGTTTAGGTTAATTCCTCACCAACTCCACTGTATATAAATATATATATATACAAAATTATGCATGTTGTTGGGTACCAGACTGGTGACTGGTGTGAGGCAAAGTGAGTAGGACATGATTCTTCTTTCTTCAAAGCTAGATACCAAACTTTGAGTAAAAGTTTGGATGGTCCATATTAGCAAGCAAGTTGCAACACAAAATTTAAAAACAAATGGCTTTGTACCAAGTCAGAGATAAATCATGGTCAAGGGTGTGTTAGGAGCAACATCTCTAAGAGTATAGCATGGCACAGATTCAACCTTCACCAAGTAAGGGGAATTATCCTTAACTAAAGGCTGCAAGTATGTATGGAATGGTGAAGACTTTCCAGGGTTTCATCAAGACATCCCTTAGAAGATTAAAATTTCTGCCATCGAAACATTATTTGGTCAATGTCAACCCACTCAGACGGTGACAGGCCGGGTGATTTGGCAGCCATCTGATTGATGCACCAAGCTGTCAACTTTTCTGTTATTTTTAAACACCAGCCATTCTCTCTCCCAGCACTGAAATTCAACACATCCAGGAAACAACCCCTATACTGACCATTTCACGGGTTTCTTGACTATCTATCATCTCCATGCTTCCTATCTGGAAAAGGTGAGTGGCATGGGCATGAATGACTCCTTCCTGATGACCCTGGCTCTGCCCTTTCCCTGTCTTGTGACCTGAAGCAAATCAGTTAACTTGCCCAGTCCATTACCTCATTTATTGGCTAGCTAGACAATGACTTCTTTGAAAGGTGATTCTACTTCCCCCTGGAGAATGGTGGCAACAAAAGAAAGAAGTATATTTAGAATATAAGAGATTCAGTTCCCCTTTCAATATTAAAAATTAAAATTTGTCCCATGTCTCTTTCTTGAGCAAATTCTATCCAAAACTGCTTTATTTTACTCATTATCAGTATTTCTCTTTTTAAACTTTTATTTCATATTTTTCAATTAACAAGTATTTATTTTCTCTTCTTCTCAGCTCCCTTCCCACCACTGGGGGAAAACCAAACAAGCCCCAAACTAGTAACAAATGTCCACATTAAAGCAAGACAAATTCCTGCATTGGTCACATCCAAAAGTCTCATTCTGCATCTTCATTGTCAGCACTTTAATCCAAATGTAAATTAGCTGCCTCACTCTATAGTCTGCCATCATTGAGAAAGCCTGGTGGTGTTTCTGTAACTAGAAACTTGCCTGCTCATGCGGAGTCATCCCTTTCAAGGGTTTTGAGTCCCTCCCTCTCCACACTGCCCCACTCCTCCCCAAACCTGCTAATACTATGTATATCTCCTGATTATTATTTCGAGTATACTTACTAATGGTAGGCCTTACAGTTTGGTTACCATGGTCACCATGAAGGCCACGGCCAAGCCTACTCACAATCGAAGAGGAAGGATTTGTGTATGCATGCTGTAAATAGTCTTAATCATTGTTTTCTTTCTGCTAGCTCAGTGGCAGTGCAATTATCAGCTATTAAGCAGGGGGTATAATTGTCTGAGCAACTTGACGTGACTGGCATAGAACTGGTGGATCTGGAAGACTTCACCCTCTCCCCCTACACCCCCAAAGCAGATAGGTCAAAGTACAGTGTTATTTTTTTCAATGGGAGAAACTTCATCACAGACATTCTGATGCATTGAAGCAACTATATATAGTATTAATGTACAACATATAGTAATTATTATGTAATATATTATATATAATTATATAATACATTCATTTTGTATTTTAAATATATATCAATTGCAATATGTTTATACTTATTAAATGTATAATAAATACATCAAATCAATATATATCATATAGAGAGGCAATTAGGTGACAGAGTGCTAGACTGGAATCAGAAAGACCTCTGAGCACAAATCTGACTTTAGAACCTGGGCAAGTCATTTAACTGCTATCTGCCTCAGTTTCCTATTCTATAAGATGGGAATGATAATAAACTCACCTAATTCCCCCATCCCCACAGGGTTGTCGTGAAGATAAACAATTTTTGCAAAGTGCTTTCCAAACTTGTAGCTATTACATCGAAACTCTAAACAGAGAGGATGCTGGAATTCTGAAATGTGTATAGAATGCTCACCTGGATTCTGAAGGCATGACATACAATCTGACCTGTTCCACTGTATCTTCATTACAGTGAGTCGGGCTCTCTGGGTCAGACTATATGGAGCATTAATGAGTTATGGGGGGCAGCTGGCAGAAACTGCTTTGTCAAAGCCTGTTAAAGACACTGAGGTTGAATAAAAGCTTCATGAGATCAGCATATTTATTTAGGCTTAAGGTGAGCCTCGAGAGGAAGGGAATAATAAAGGGGATGACAGGACAGAGTCACTTTTTTACAGGGTGGGGAAGGAAGGTGGTGGGGGATAGGGAACAGAGAATTCAGCACAACATTTGGTGGGTTTCCATTTCAGAAGATAAACTTCTCTCCTGAAACACCCACACAGTTACCAAGGATCACTTAGTCTCAAACCAATTGATGTTATTCTAGTTGTTAAGAGGAATCTGCTGAAACCAAGGGATCCAGCTGTAAGCTCTCCTGGCCTCTCTGTTATATTTGTCACTTTCATTTATGTGCTGTTTTCTTTCCTGCTTCTTTAGTTAAGAACACATCATCCTTATCCATTCAGGATGGATTTTTTTTGCCCTCCTCCCTCTCCCAACTTCTAAAGGCTTTCCAGCTGGAAAATGTTTCTTGGAAACCAGAAGCAGGGAGAATAGGAATGGATGAGTCCAGAACCTCTGGCTCATTTCCAAGCCCTATAAATCAACTAGATATTTTCACCCCATCTCAGGCCATTCTTTTCCTCATTGCTGTTCCCTGGAATCATATTCTGTCATGTCCCACCTGTCTTCCTAGGGGAAAAAACTCACAAGATCCACTAACCATTTCTTTTCACTGAGGGAATGAGAATCAGAATAACTCCAAGTAAGACCTAAGGGATAGGGCTGGTGTCAACTGTGACTCAGTATTTGGCATATCCAAGGGTAAAAAGACTGACTCACAGATTTGCTCCACATTCTGACCCCATGGTAGTCACAGAAGCAGCTGTTCACTCTTTTCTGCCTTTTCCTCCTTCAGTGCTATCTCCATTCTATCAGCCTGTCTCTAAATTCTCATGTTTACGCACATAAGCTCTCTTGGGCCAAGATCAGCTATTTTGTGTTGATGTCCTGTTCCATCCCTTAAAACTATGGTACTTTCACCCTCTTAACATTCATTCATCATTCATTGACTGCGTACAGAGTGCAAGGCACTAAGGGGAAAGATACAATGATGAATAAGACATGGGCCCTTCCCTGGAGGAGCTGAGAGTATGTCAGGGATACTAAAATAAGAATGCTAATAACTGGACACCAAAGGTAACCATCACATGGTGAAAAGCAGACTGGATCTGAAGTCATAAAATCCTAAACCTAGACCTGGAAGGGACCTTCGAAGCCATCTAAGCCCCAGCTTTTTAGATTGTCATTTGAGATCCCATATGGGGTCTCATAACTGAATGTAAAGGTTATAATTATGATTTATTAATAGTAAATGTTTGATTTGTATACCTATATACCTAGATGCCTAAAATTTCTCAGGTGAAAAGGGGTCACTAGTGGAAAAAGCTTAAGAAGCCCTGATCTAGGCAATCCTTTCATTTATAAGATGAGGAAACTGAGGAGGGAGAGAATGAGGATGGGGTGACTTGCTTAAAGTCACACAGATGATAAGCTTCAGAATAGGATTGGAATCTCATACCTCTGATTCCAATAGTCTCTCCAACATATTCCACTGCTTCCAGTACAAAAACCTATGCTCAAATGCAAGTTCTGCTCTTTACTCTCTATGTGACACTGGGCAAATAACTTTTCTTCTATGGATCTATTTCTCCATCTGTGAAGTGGGGAGGAGAGTTTTGGACTAACGACCCCTAAAGTCCCAGTCATAAATCTACAAGTCATTTTGAATGTGATAATTGTACCACAGGAGAGGCAAAAGCTAAATGTAATGGGAAGAAAGAGGAGAGAGAGATGGCTAAACCCTGGGTGCTTAGTTTGGAAGAGAGAAACTTTAGCAGAAGTCGAAATCTCATGCAGAAAGAATTTGGGGCTGGGCCATTCAGAATGGGCAGGATAAAACAGGTGGAAATAGGGGAGAAGGGCATGTGGAATGAAAGGATCAGCGTGAAAAAAAAATTAAGCATCCCTCAGTGAAAAAGGAGGATCTAAAAAGTTCATTTTCCAATCCAATGCTACTTTTCTCTAAATGTCCTGACAATCATTCATTTCTGGTTTACTTTTTATTTTAATTTACTTAAGTATTCATTTATATGAGACAGTGGATCCTGATATATAATAAGCAAAATTTGATTCCAAGTCATGTTTCTGCCACACACATACTAGAGTATGTGTAGAGGATGCTAAGTCATCCTCTCTGTATTTCAGGCAACTCTCTGAAGCAGATTAAGTTGCAGCTGTTGTTGTGATTGTCGTTCAGTCGTGTCTGACTCCTTGTGAACCTGTTTGGGGTTTTTTTGGACAAAGATACTAAAGTGGTTTGCCATTTTCTTCTCTAGCTCCTTTGACAGATGAGGAAATTGAGGCACAAATTCCCTACACAGATAAAGTTACAGGTCTGGCAACAATAATAACAAGAATACTGAGTAACAAAGTAACAACTTTTAAAAATAAATTTTATTGATATTTTTGTTTCTATATTACATATTTACATTACCCTTTCTTTCCTTTGAGAAAACCAACACAAGAAAGAAGAGAAAAAAATAAAGTTAATCAGAACTAACCAATCTAATTTTTTTAAAGCCTGCTTGTAAATATAATATTCAAATCAAATGAAATAAAAATTGTAAAGCACTTAGCATATTACCTGACATATATTTATGTCCTATATAAATGATATAACTGTTATTATTCTATACTTATATTCTATCCCTTACCATCTCTATAAAGAAGTGGAGGAAGGTGTCTTCTTATATCTCTTTCTGGGGCCCATCCATAGATCATTATATTTCTAGAATCTAGATAAAAGCTTTTATCAGAGAAGCATCTGACCAGAAAAGGAAGGTCATCTCACTTATTTAAAATTATTAACATATTCTATTGGGATCCACAGATCTAAATTTCTCTAAAAGAGCCCCCTGTTATATTGTGTTATCCTTTCTGAGGAGGATTTATGGGAGGATATGGATAGGAATCCATAGGATGAAGAGTGACAGGATTGCAAAATATACTGCTAGAGGATGTTGAGGGAGCTAGCAGGCAGCAGATTGTTGGAGTCAGAGAATTTTGTATGCACATTCATGTTTATGTGTATATGTGGGTATGCATGATGCCCCCATGCACACACACCCTTCTAGCAAAAGTTGGTATAGGATAAGCATTCACCTTCGGTTTACCATTTCCCAGAGGTTGCTGGCCCCCAGTCTAGTCTTCTGGAGGCTACCCCTCTAGTCAAAAGACATTTTTCTGAGGAACTAATCCTAGCTATGTTCCTGACTTCATTTATATGACAGCTTTTATAAAGATGATGAAGACAAAGACTAAGATGAAGCCAAAGATGAAAGAAAAGAAAGGAGGAGGAGGAAGAAAAAAGAAACATTAAGCATCCATTGTTCTCTGAAATTTGAACCATGGATGTATTTTGGGGGGAGTGGATTAGGAGGGGGATCTTAAAACAGAACCTGAGGTAGTAGATAGGTGCTGGACTTGAAGACAGGAAGAATTAAGTCTATCTTAGCCATATGACCCTGAACAACTCATTTCTCAAATGTGTTCTAGCTGTGTGATCATGGGCAAGTCACTTAACCTTATTGGTCTCAGTTTCCTCATCTGTAAAATGATAAAATTAGACTAAATGACCTGTAAACACTCTTCAAGCTCTAGATCTATATTTAAATTAGAAGAAAGTGGGAAATGACAGCTTGTTCATCTACCTGCTTTCATGCCAAAATTTTTCCAAATTGTATAAGACAGATGGTCCTTCAATAAAAATGCTCTCATTTCTAATCAGAGACTCCCTGCAGTTCAGCTGGATGGACTGTGAATCATGGTAAGCTTTGCAGAACACCCCATTAAGAAAATGGGGGAACATAACCTTACATGTAGGTAATAAAATATCCTGATTAATTTTCAAGAGATTGCCTGCCAAGCACACAAGAGGCTTTGCTTTTTTGTGTTTGATATTCAATCCTGTCTGATTTTTCATTACCCCATTTGAAGTTTTTTTGGCAAAGAAAGATTTGCCAATTCCTTCTCTAGCTCATTTCACAGATGAGGAAACTGAGGCCATTAGAGTTGTTATCTGCCCAGGATCACACAGCTAGGACATATCTGAGGGCAGATTTGAACTCTGGAAGATGAACCTTCTTCATTTCAAGCCCACTGTTCTATCCACTGTACCACATCACTGTACTATAGTTTTATTGCACCACTATCTGAGGTAATTAGAAACATCTTGAAGACAAAGATTATTATTTTTCTTATTTTTGCATCCCTAACAGTACCATGAACGCAATAGATAATAAATTCTTGTGGAATTAAATTAAATTTAGGCATAGATTTATCTGTAAACAGGGGGAATGAATAAGTGAAAAGCTTGTAGAGAGCTTCTCCAATTCCATGTTTCTAACATTCTGTGATACATTTGTATTTACTGGGCTCTAGCAAAAGTTGTATTATAACAATATAAAAGAGAGTAGCTCTTTCTGGTCTGGTTAAGGGGAAAAGTTGCCCAGGTATCTATTTTGGATCAGATTTCTCCGATGTTCTCATCGTTCTGCTTTTGAAAGCCTACCTATTTAGAAAAACTCTAAACTGGATTCTCCCATTGCCCAATTTCATTCAAAATTCACACAAATGAAAAGAAAGGTAGCGATGGTCCCAACTATAGGAACAGAGAGAAGAGAAACAGTTCACACAGATTGCAGTGGAAGGAGATTGCTGACCAATTCTAAGAGACATGCCAGAGTCTTTTAGAGGGAGCATTTGTGAGGAGATGAGAAGAAATATTGCCAATTCAGTGATATACATAGGTTTTTTTCTTTTTAATTCTGTGGTAAAGGAGAAAAATTAAGAGAGCTGGGAACAGAATGGCTAAATGTTTTCCTCCCAACTGTTTGTTATCTGATATGCTGCAGCTTCTTAAAAACAATCTTTCCAGACTCTTACAAATGAGTGAATTTTAAAAGGCTAACAGATTTGGTGAATCAACAATGTTATTGGTCAGTCACCCAAGTGAAGGAACATGACTCCACCTCACATTCTTGGACTTGAATATAGCAACTGACAGCATCATTTGATAACTAGTGAATCAAATTGTTAGTTTCCACAAACTTGTAGAATTGGGTCAGAGAATGAAGGAATCAGTCAGTTTCTAAATTATTGGATATGGCCCCTGTCTGACTAACAGAGCAAAGAATGGGATCAGCTACCCTGTGAGATGTGTCAGAGTATTGGTCTGGTGACCAAAAATGAATATTGAGAAAAGTGAATCTATCCATTTCACTGATACTGGCAGAAATATCAAAACGGGATATTCCATATCAAAAATAAAGTTTAAAAAGCAAGGAAGATAAACTGAAACCAATCAGTAAAATGTCCCATGTTCTACCCAGTCTCCTAAATAATTATTGATTCAAAGGAAATTGAAGGGTCAAGAAAATCAATTTTATCACTGTGAAATGTTGGCTCTTTCACTCACCCTCTCTGCACTTTAGTAGAATGCTTACTGTAATTAAGGAGGACACCACTATTTTGGAAGACTTTGAATATTGTGATCATTTGGAGGTGCCATGTTTTTAGGAAGAACATTGACAAATTGGGATGATTCCAAAAGGTAGTAAAGGGGATTGGAAGCCATGTCATAAGAAGACTACTTGAAGGAAATAGAATGACTTAGCCTGGAGCAGAGAAGACTTATTAGGAACATTCTAACTGTCTCCAATCCAATTCAATTCAACAAGTACTTATTAGCTGTCCATTCTGTGCCAGGCACTAGGAGTTGTAAGGAGAGATGATATAAATATAAAAATGCAGTTATCCCTGTCCTTAGGAGGAGGGAGAATATAGTCTATATATTTATAGGTATATGTATATATTTATGTTTATCTAAAATAATGTATTTGTACATTATGTTATACATGATAATATTTATATTTATATAATATACTATATTTTTACATTTCTATAAAATTAATTATATTAATAATCACATCTAAAAATTGATATACCTATTGAAATATATTTTTAATCTATCATAAAATCTATTTATATATTTATAAAAACAAGTAAATTCAAGCATTTGAAGATTTATCTCATGGAAGAGGGGTTAGACTTTTTTGTCTGAAAAGCAATGGGTAGAAGTTGCAGAAAGATAGACTCTCTAACTGTTTGGGACTTATTGGATTGCCAAGCTTTATAATAATTCATAGGATCATTGATCTAGAAGTAGAAAGGACTTCAGAGGCCATTTACTCAAGCTTTTCATTTTACAGATAAGGAAATCGAGGCCCAATGTTTCTTGCCCAGGGTCATACAAGATAACTTAAAGATTAGAAGTAGGATTTGGTCTTCTGACTCCAGAGATAGTAAGCATCTTCCTGTATCACATGGCTTCCTGATTCAAACAATTCCTAAGCAGATCAAGAGATCTTTGAAGGCCACTTTGTCCGGGATGCTGCAGAGGGATCTCCTGTTCAGATCCTAGTTGGACTGATAAGTTCCTGAAATCTCTTCAGTTCTGAGATTCTGGAATTATTTTGTTTATGAAAGGATTCTTAGGTCAAAGTATTCTGTCTTGGATTTTTTTTTAATAGATATACATTGCATGATGATTAAATGCATGAAAACCCAATGAAGTCAGAAAAGACTGATCTTGACACTAAGTTTTTACATCAGCAGACATGATATCAGAGATCCTCTCCCAGAAACACAGATTTTTTCAAGGCAATCTACTCTTCTAACTTCATTGGATTAAAAAAAAAAACTTTTGATATTATGCAAGTCAATTCTCAGTCATCTAATGAAGTACCGACTTTATAAATTATCCAAGTATTCCTTCCCTCCCTGGGCTGTTCAGGGAGAATGTGTGTGTTTATGTGCATGAGTTTGATGAGGCATGTGTTTCCCCTTGCATTCCCAATTTGGAGAGATAGAGATGGCAATTGGATCAGTGGCCATTCTGGATTTCCATGCCTCTTTTCCCTTCTGTTAGTATGACTAAGCAATTACACATTTTTATAGAGTCTTTGTCTCTCAAGTTGTTTAAAGC
Source organism: Sminthopsis crassicaudata (assembly GCF_048593235.1). Taxonomy (NCBI): domain Eukaryota; kingdom Metazoa; phylum Chordata; class Mammalia; order Dasyuromorphia; family Dasyuridae; genus Sminthopsis; species Sminthopsis crassicaudata. The sequence continues at coordinate 372,898,433 of NC_133620.1, read as the reverse complement.
ACTTTATAAGTTTTTAAGGCTCCTCCTGGCTGAGGGAGATGAGATTATCACAAGCATCTTTGGGAGTAGAGGAGAGGGACAAAACCCTAGAAGTTGAAAGTCTTGTTCAGTGACATTTTTATAATATATTTTATCCATATTTCTATAAAATTAGTTATATTAATAATAATCATATTTGAATGTTTAAAAATTATTAAAATGCATTTAAAAATCTATTTCAAAATATTTATATACTTATATGAATATGAAAATAAATAAATTCAAGCATTTGAAGATTTGTCATATGGAAGCGAGATTAGACTTGTTTGTCAGAAAAGCAGTGGATAGAAGTTACAGAAAGATAGAAACTCTCTAACTGATCAGGACCTCCAACTAAAAAGCAAGGACTTTGTAATTATTCTGCAATAAGAGAGTATTCTTTTTCTTCCTACACTTAGCAGCTAGCCTCCTTTGAATCAAGCTGATGGCTGGTCCTGAGGATGGGATGGTGGGGAGGCAGAGCCCTTTCACCTTTAGAGTGAACTTTGCCTCTTAACCAACATGTTCTTTTCTTTGCTCTTCTTGCTGTTCCTATCCCAGGGTGCCGGCTGTACTGCACTAGTGGTGGCTGTGGTTGCCAGAAAGTTGGAACTCACCAAAGCCGAAAAGCATGTTCACAACTTCATGATGGACACTCAGCTCACAAAACGGGTAAAAAGTCTTGGACTCACTTCTGAAATGGAGGAAGTTGACACCACCAAGGAACAATGCTTACTGCTTCACTCTCCTAAGTCACATGTCATGCAGTCACCCATTCTGGCAATGTGCCTTCGAATGGAATCCAGCTTTGATGGGCCTCCCCTTCCCAACCCTTTTAAAATGGAAAACTCATCCATAGTGGATATGCATTTGGGAATTTATTATAATTGTTATAATTGAAAATATGTCACCTTATGGCTAAACTGATGGTTTCATAAATTAATTGAGTTATCCCAGGATTATAGCATTGTAGTTCATTACTCAATTAATCCACAAGCATTTTTAGGCATTTGCTGTGCAACAGACATCATGCTAAGCACTAGGTTTACAAAGTGAAACAAAAGTCTCAAAATTAAGGGTAGAACATTAATATTGCTATCTTTTGTCAAGTTACAGTACCTCTCAATATCTCTCCTAGGATACCAGATAATCTTCCTGAAAATTAAATACATAAGCCATTATGATGGGGTAGTCCACATAATAAAATAATTTTCAATAATATAGTTCATAGTAAAATAATAATAGTTAGTATTTAGGTATTGCTTTAAGATTTGCAAAAAACTTTACAAAAATGATTTCACTTGGTCATCACAATAAGTCCAGGAGATAGGTGTTACTATTATTATATTATATCTGCCCTCCTCTAGCCCTAGTGGGATATATAAATATTCTGTCCCAAGAACAGAAATATGATGGCTATTAACTACTAACATCTAGCATTTATATAACACTCAAAAATTTCCAAAGCATTTTACATATGTTCTCTCATTTGATCTTTACAACAATTCTGGGAGATAGGGGCTATTTTTAATCTCCATTTTACAGATGAAGAAATTGAGGCTCAGAGAAGTTAAGAGGCACTCAGAATATCAGTAGATATTTGAAGCTGGATTTAAACTTCTTATTCCAAGTCCAGCACTCTATTCCCTCTGTCACTTCACTGTTCTCCAAATGAGGAAGCAGTCTCAGAGAAAGGAAAAACCAGCCTCATACCCTTGCCACTACCCTTTATTCCTCATTAGGAAACATAGCAATGACTTTTTAAAATATTATTTCAAATGTGCCTGATGCCTGTCTTCAAATAAGACTCATTAAGAGACACAATTCCAGAAATACCCAAATTTCAAAATGATGGCTCATCAAAGCAACATCATCCATTCTTTTTCCCTTTTGGTTTTTCCCTAGTAATGGCTCTCCCTTGTACCTCTGTCAAAGTGGTTAAGTAGGATGACAAAACTGAAATTCTCATCTCTGAGTGAGCCGGCAGATCATTTAGCGCTTTAAGTGAAGCCCAACTCCAGCCCAAAATTGCCAAAGAAGAAAATGCTCATTTAAAACAGACAGAAATGAGTCTACTGGGATGACAACAGGCCAAATGATCAAGTCAGGGATTGTTTATTTAATGACAGTTTTTTATGACAAATTCTTTAGCACTGCTGTCTGAATGAAGGTCACAAATATGATTTCCCTCAAGCTCATCGTATCCCTCCAGAATGAACCCCTTTTTGAATTCAGTAACTGGCAATGCACAGAATCCAGTCTTCCTCATTCGTTACAGAGAGGGATTTATTCCTAAGCAGAATTTTGATTTAGTACTCTCAGAGACAAATGAGAAAATCAATGATTCATGTTTCAGAGCAGTGAAAAAATGTGTTACAAACTGGGAAAGAAAGGAGAAGTTGGGAGGGGACAGAAAGGGAAGTGGGGAGAGAAAAAGAGAAAGAGAGAAAGAGAAACTGGAGGTTGTAAAGAGAGGGAAAGGTAAAAAAAAAAAGGAAAGAGATAGGAGAGAAGGAATAAGGGAGAGAAGGGGAAAAAGAAAAGGAAACAAAAAGGAAAGGGGGGAGGTAGGAGAGGAGGAAAGAAGAAAAGAAAAGGGAAAGGGAAAGAAATAAGGAAAGAAGGAAGGAGAAAGGGAAAGAGAGAAAGAAGAAAATGGGAGAAGTAGAGAGAGGGGAAAGTAGGAAAGAGTAAAAGAAAAAGGAAAAAGATAGGGAGAAAGAAGGGAAAAGAAGAGAAAAGGAAAATGGGAAAGGAGTAAGGGAAAGAAAGGTAAAGAGAGAAGGGGGAAATGAAGGAGGAAAGCAAGAAGAAAAGAGGGCAAAGGAGAAAAGGGGGAAAGGGCAAAAAAGATGAGAAGGAAAACAAAAGGAGAGAAGAAGGTAAGTTTTCCATAGGCCTCTCCAATTTCTATAAACCAGTTTCTTAAGAGAATTTTTCATGGTGCTTGACTGCTTTGTTTTTAATTGTGTTTACTAGTTTTGTAGAGCCAACATAGAGGTTAAAAGGAAAAGGTACAGAGAAATATTCTCAGTCTGTTGATATAGCAACTGTTGTACATACCATGTCATGGTGGTGGGCTAGCTGTTGTTCAGTTCAACAAAAGGAGATATTTTATGTGAGTAAGTGGTTATGTCCTTCATAGAAGGCTACAAAGGCTATAACTATCTCTAAGGATTGTTGAACGTTTGAGTACAGAATCATACTATCTTTCCTCTTCCCCTCAATCTTCTGTTCCACATGAATAAGCCATACTCAGTAATTAAGGGAATCTGGGAAGATTATTTGTACCCAAATGGAAATATGCCTGCATCTATTATCCTGTAAAGTCCTTGGACAAATCACTTTATTTCTCCCCGATTCAGACTTTTTTTTGCGGGGGTGGAGGGTGGAGGAGATTTTGCCTCCAAACCTTCTCAGAAGTAGCTATTTTAAATTCCCTAATCTGAGAGTACCACACCAAGAAAAGGACCTCAGGAAATTGAGTGAATAGCATTTTTAAAAAATTTATTTACTTTTAAACTAAGGATACACTTGGCATTTCCTGTTATTCTGTGATCAGTCCTCTCTCAGTGAAGCAGACACCAGACTCCCAGAAAACAAAATGAATTTCAGCCCTTTTTGTGATCTAGAAATCTGTGTGTGCAGAGGAGCCAGTTGTGAAAATTAAACAAATCTTCTGGAACATAATTATAAAAGATTATGACCTTCTAGTTAATTTGGAGCTTTTAAAATAACTCCCTAATATTCTCTTTCAAATCCAGTTACTTTCAGAAAGACAAGAACAAAACTCAAACCAGTCATTTTATTGAAGTCTTTCTATGTGCAAGATGCCTTATATAATCAAATTCTAGCCCCCTATGGGAACTCCCAAAGTTGATATCACAATCATAGAACCATAGATTTTTTAAAAGCATCATAGATTTAGAGCTGGGACCTTAAAGCTTATAAAGTTCAACTCTCTCATTTTACCGATAAGGACATGAGAGGCAGGGAGTTTGTGACTTGTCCAAGTTCACACAGTAATAAGTGACAAAATTAACATTTTTTTTCCTCCAAAGAACTAAATAGTAGAAAAGTTCAATAGATAGAAGCTTTTCAAATCAGGAATGACTGGGACTTGAGAACCATCTTTTACATCCCTTTAATTGAAAGAAAACCAAATTGTTATTCTTTGCCTGCTGCTATTTGAGTTCAATTTGACCTATTCACAAATGAAGCCTACTTTTCTTTTTCAGAATTAATTCCTTAGTCTATTTCCTATTAAATCCAATTCTTTTCTAGTTTCTCTAAATTGCCTTTTGTGTCTAGATGGAATAATTCACAGATTAAAGAAGCTTCCAAAATTTGGTATATAGTATATTCATAAAATCTCAGCAGATTCAGAGAGAGCGAGAGAGGGATAAAAGGAAAGAAGCAAGGAGAAGAGGGGGAGAGAGAGACAGAGGCAGAGAACTACCTGATCTGGAAAGAAATTTTCATGATATAATAGCAAACAATTGCAAAGTGAAGTAGCTATGTGAAAGATTCAACAACAGATGGAAACAATCACCAGGAAATCTATGAGGTAGATAAGTTCTTGTTTAAATAACAAGCCAAACCATATGCAGAAACGTGTCATAAGTTATTAATCGTGAAAATGCACTTTCACTGATTTATTCTCTAACCTAAACTCATTCTTGCTCTTCCCTTTTTTTCCTATGATATAGTTTTGGATCTGAATTTAAATACCACCTTAGACACTTCTGAGTTATATGGTACTGAGCAAATTCTCTTGTTCAGGAATCTCATCAGCCTTCTCATCAGCAAAATAAGAAAAATAATAGCATCTACTTTGCAGGGCTGTTGTGAAGATCCAAAGAGGTAATCCTTGCAGCATGGTATACAAACCTCCTAGGTACAAATCTATACAAATGCTAGTTTTCATAATGGAAGCAGCTGGAGGTACAGCATATAGCGCTGGGCCTGGAATCAGGAAATCCTGAATTAAAGTCCAGACTTAGACCTTTGGTAGGGCTATTGTGAGGATCAACCCAGATAACATCCTTCACATAATAGGCATAATATAAATATTTATTCTCTTCCCTCATAATGAGTGTTAGTGATACTAATATCTTTATTAGCAGAAGGAAAATGAATAATTATCTCAAAAAAATGAATAAAGCCATAACTGGGTTGGGTCATTAAGCTTCCCCAGTAGCACTGATACGGGCTAGAGTTAGAGCTAAGGGCTGCTTGGACTTTATAATAAATAGCATTCATGTAGTGCTGTAAAGTTCACAAAACCTTCCACCTATATTATCTCATTTGATCTTCTTAATATTCCCAAGGTAGTAGCATTATTTTACCGAGGAGGGAACGGAACCTGAGGTTCACACAGCTAGGAAGCAGTATCATTTGAACTTTGGTTCTCCTGACTCCACCTCTAAGTACTCTCTCCACTATCCCATCTGGCTTCTAATGGTAACTCCTCCCTGGTGGCCCAGGCTGGTGCTCCCAGAAACTTGCACAATTCTTCCAGCTGCCTTCCTCCTCCCTCCTTGCCTCCTTCTTGAGGTTGTAGGACTGTGAATAGTCAGCAGTGCCCTCGGGGCACAATTGGCTGCCCCTTCTTCTTGGGTAAGTTTGCAGATGGCACAATAGAACACCAGACTCATCTTCCTTCAAATTTGACTTCAGACACTTATTGGCTGGGGGACCTCGGGCAAGTCACTTTACTCTGTTTGCTTCAGTTTCCTCCTGTAAAATGATCTGGAGAAGGAAATGGCAAATCACTATAGTATACTTACCAAGAAACCCCAAATGGGGTCAGAGAACATGACTGAATAACAACCACAATTCTCCCGGATCAAGTGTACCTGGGCTACTTTGTCCTCTCTACTACCTCCCTGTCCCCACAAAGGAGACAAACAATTTGTCCCAGATGCAAGAATTTTTAGTTATGAATCTTAATGAAAAAACACTCAATTGATCAGGGATCTGATTTCTCAATATTAAAAATGTAGAAGAGTTTTAGGGACAGTTAGGTGGCACAGTACCGAGTCAGTCCAGAGAGACAGAAACAGAGACAAAGAAGGAGAGACAGAGGCAGAGAACTACCTAATCTGAAAAGAAATGATCAGGATATGATAGCAAACCTCTCGATTCCACAACAGATGGAAACAATCACTTGGAAAGTAGAAAAGGCTGAGTTAAAGTCCTGCCTCAGGCATTGATTAGCTGGGTCATTTACGTCCTGTTCCCCACATTTTCCTCATCTATAGAGTAGGGAGACCAGCACTCGGGCCTCCCAGGGTTGTTGTGAGGATCAAATGAAATGAACTTTGTAAAGGGCTTAGCACAGTGCCTAGCACATAGTGAGTTCTAAAGAATGCTAGTTATTATTACTATTATTATTAATACATTAGGCAAGGAATTGAATTAGACAGTATTGCAGAGCCCCCCTGCAATTCTGAGATTCTAGGTTTCTTTTCTAATTCTTCCAGAATCCTGGGGTCTGTCTTTACTAATGCACAAATTGCCGCACCAAGCAGCAAGGTCTTGAATGCCATTAGACCTTCCCACGCTAACTCTGCGATGTTACTGTCATTGTTAGCCTCATAATTATAACTTATTCCTAACCTCTGGGCGAGTATATAATATATATGCAAATGAGAAGTAGAGAGATTTTTTTGTCAAGGATCGTAAGAGCCTGGATTCTCCCAAATGCTTAGTCACAGAATCCTAGAATCTGAGAAGTGAAAGGGACCTTGGCAGCTGTCTGGTCTAACCCATGTTGTTGTTATTGTTCAGTCATGTCTGACTCTTTGTGACCCCATTTGGTGTTTTTTCAGCAGAGATATGGGAGTGGTTTCCCCCTTTCCTTTTCCATCTCGTTTGACAGAGGACGAAACTGAGGCACACAGGGTTAAGTGACTTGCCTGAGGTCACACAGCCAGTAAGTATCTGAGGCCAGATTTGAACTCAGGGAGATGTGTCTTCTTGACTCTAGTCCCAGTGTTCTATCCACTGCACCACATAGCTGCCCGAAATTAATCATAGGAACCAGTAAAAAGATGATTTTTTTTTTCTTTTTGAATGACTGAATTATTTTTAAAAACTTTCTGATATTTTTATTTGGTGGCTGATAAACTTTTTGAGGGAGAAAACATGAAATATTGGAAATAATAAACAGAATAACAACTCTATACAATAAATCATGTGGGATGTCATGGGAGTATTATCATCTCCATTTTATAAATATGAAAGCAGAGTCACAGTGCCGACTATGATTAGCCCAAAGTTGGAGGAAGGATTTGGATTCAAGTCTTCAAAATATAAAACTAGTATTTTTTTTCTGATAAGGAGTTTATATATATATATGGATTAAAAATTTTAAAATAAAAGGAGAATTAACATGTTTATAGAGAACTTTTGCTAGAGGTTTATAGATATTTGTACTGGCATATGACTGGAAACTAGGTCTCATTTCTTAGATGAGGAAACTTAGCTTAGTGTAGTGTAGCCTGCAGAAAATATGGAGTGAATCCTGGCCCTGATGTTTGGTAACTGTGTGATTTTACAGAAATAATTTCAACTCTCTAAAACTCAGTTTTCTTATCTGTAAAATGGAAGTAATGACACTGGCAGTATCAGCTTCGCAGTATATGAAGGTGGAAGGTGGGAAGGACAATGATTTTTTTAAGTTTTAAGACATTATATAGCCAAAATTAATTGAAACATTTGGGGTTCTGGCATATCCAGGGTACCAAAATTGAAAGTGTTTCTACAATACCATCTGGGAGATATGTTTCCTCCCCTTAGTTGCACACATGCAGGGCACCTCCCCAATATCAGTCATAGAAACCCTGCACCACAGTGGGGAGGAGGGAGAGGAGGCAGAAGCAGTATACTTTTTTTCCCTTAGGCAGCATTCCCTACCCTAGCTCCCCTCCTAAATCCAGGCACAAAAATTCCTGGTTATAGCTCTTGCAACAGAAATGTATTGTTATTTGTCACTTTTCCTTGCATGAGTAATCCCTTTCTTTCAGATTCTCTCCTTCCTTTAGTCATCTCCCCCTAAGATTTAAAATTTTCTTTAATCCCTCATGGAATTCTCCCAGGAGTCAATTCTCTCCCAGCAGATTCTTAATCTCTTCCGTTTTGCCTCTTCTCCCCACTCCCCCAACACACCAGTTCTTTGAGTGGACTGATTGGACCTCTTTGGCTCATTTGCAATTCAGAGGGACCTCCAGACTGGCAGGCAATATGTTAAGCCTTCCTCCCAACTCTGGCTGCAAATTCCTGCCTCACTTCTGTACTGGAACAGGTGTAAATCCTATATGGACCACCTATACATTCTTCAGTTCAATTAAGAAAATTCTAATTAACCACTTACTATGCTCAGGGTGAGGCAGCTAGGTGATACAATCAACAAGACCTGAGTTCCAATAGAGTCACATAATAGCTATATGTTCCCTAGGCAAGTCACTTAATCCTGTTGCCTCAGTTTCCTCATCTGTAAAAATGAACTGGAGGAGGAAATGGCAAACCACTCCAGTATCTTTGTCAAGAAAACCCAAATGGGCGTCACAGAGAGTCAGACACAACTCAATAGCAAATATGCAGGGTCCTGGGTTCCTACAACTCACTTAGCCTACCAAAGAATTGAGTCATAGTGTCAAAGTCCAGAATCCCTGGGTTTTCCTAATTCTAAAACAAGCCTCTATCCACTACATTGTGCCTCTAAAGTCACTCTCCCTATGTAGGCCTCTGCTTCCTTCCCTGTAAAATAAGAGATCTCTAAGATCCATTCCAGCTTTAAATCCTCCTAAAGGGAGGGAGAAAGGAGAGGGAGGAAAGGTCCTATAAGAAGGGAGGTCCTATAAGTGCCCCCCTCCTTTTCTTCCCTTTGCATCCTCTGCCTAACAAGAGAATCCCTTCCCACTGCAGGATTCTGTTGGGGCTTAAGCAAAATTGCCACATAATAGAGATGCTAATAATGGCCTCACTCTGGGTTCCAACAGCAGGGTTCCCTGGAACTGCTCTTCAAAGGTTTTTCACAGCTGTTGGAGGAAATGAGACGCTCAGCCACAAGGTCTAGTATGTCCCTTAATTTCCTCATCAGAGTTTATAGGTGCTGTGTAATGACAGAAAAGCTAGTTCTAATTTCATACAAGCTACCAGGTACCAGTTTCACAAGAGGTAAGAAGAAAGCACATGTAATGCAGGAAATTCTTATTGTTCTCGCTAATAATGGTTCACATCTCTGAATGCTTTCAGGCTGACAGAGCACTTTCTACA